>NC_132780.1:4562818-4892607 GCF_048418805.1 Vulpes vulpes
AAGTCTGGAGCAGCATGGCTAGCTTCTCTGCTAGGCTAAAATTCAGGTATCCATGGAGGTCATAGTTCTCACCTGGGACTCAGGGTCTCCTCGCAAGCTCACTCAGGTTGTTGGCAGGATTCGATTCCTTGCAGAACAGGAGGATGTTCCATGTCCTTGCCACCTGTCAGCCAGGGGCCACCCTTTATCTCCTAGAAGCCTCCCTCTGGTCCTTGCAGGGATGGGGGCAGGTGCCTCCATCTCACGGCTAGCCCAAGTGGGTTGAGTCCCCATGCTTTGAATCTCTCTGACTTCAGCTGGAGAAAGTCTTCTGCTTTTAAGGGCTCTGATTAGGGGCACCTGGGTGGTTCAGCAGTTGAGCATCTGCCTTTGGCTCAGGGTGCGATCCCAGGACCCTAGGATCAAGTCCCACATCGGGCTCCCCTCAGGGAGCCTGCTTCTCCCTATGCCTGTGTCTCTGCCTCTTTCTGCGTGTCTCTCATAAGTAAATAAAATCTTTTAAAAGGAGGTGGGCTCTGATGAGATTGGACCCACCTGGATAACTAGGGCTAATCTCTCCTTAAATACATCTACCAAGTCTCCAGGGCCATCACCACAACATATTCAGAGGATCCTGAGAGTAGGGCATGGATATTTTGGGAGGGACCATTTTCCTACAACTACATTTGCAACTTTTCTCCAAGGCGAAAAGCAGTTCAAAATTAAAAATTAAAAAGAATGATGATCTTTTGAAGCTGATACTTGGGGAAATTTGTTTTTTATTCTAAGTCTTCTGCATTGAGTCTATATTTCTATAGTCATAAGGGGGATTTCTCTATTGTCTTGAGAAAATATATATATATGCTTCAAAAATGCTGTGACAAGGATGCCTGGGTGGCTCAGTGGTTGAGCGTATGCCTTTGGCTCAGGTGGTGATCCTGGGGTCCTGGGATCGAGTCCCACATTGGGCTCCTTGCAGGAAGCCTGCTTCTCCCTCTTCCTGTGTCTCTGCCTCTCTCTGTGTGTCTCTCATGAATTAATAAATAAAATCTTTAAAAAAAATGCTGTGATAAGTAAGACTGCATAAGATCCTGCGGACTTCTTCACAACCAGACTGGCCCCAAAACAGCAAACAAGAATGCTGCCTGCATACAACCTCCCAAACTGCCTCTTTCCCAGGCAAACACTGCTTGTAATTCAAAGAGAATTCTAAAACTAACTTTTCCTGTCAAGTAAGTCACTGTGACAGGGTCTTGCCTGTCACAGAGATGCCCCTCCATGTATTTTCTGAAGATAACCTGTCATTTGAGAAGTTGAAGGCACTTGAACTGTTTTAGTAATAAGTCAAAATGTTTGAATAGGTTGTTATCAACAAGCGTAAAAATGTTGTTTTCATGGAGCCTTGGATCAATTTAGATGTTGTTATTCATTGAATAATGACAGCATCATGCTGTCTTCCTAAAATTCCAACATAGAGTAATGAGACCAATTACTGGGTAAACTCAGCCCTGAGGAGGCCAAGAGGGTGGATATTCTCGGCAGCTGTCCAACTTGGAGAATTTGGAAAAATGGCAGATGTTGTAGAAAGGCTGCTGATGACGCGGGGCTCAGCCAGGAGCCTCAAACTATGAGGGGGTGGGGTGGCCTGGGAAAATGACAGGCATTCATTCTTCCCCCCCCCCCCAAAAAAAAGTAGGGAAGGCATAGATTTAAAATCTTTTCCAGGGACACCTGGGTGGCTCAGCGGTTGGATGTCTGCCTTTTGCTCAGGGCCTGATCCTGGATTCCCCGGATCGAGTCCCATATCAGGCTCCCTGCATGGAGCCTGCTTCTCCCTCTGCCTATGTCTCTGCTTCTCTCTGTCTCTCATGACTAAATAATTTTTTAAAAAATTAAATAAATAAAAATTTAAAAAATTAAAAATTAAATAAAGTATTTTCCAGGGGTGCCTAGCCGGCTCAGTCATAGAGCATGCAACTCTCGATCTCAGAGTCGTGAGTTCAAGCCCCAAATTCAGTGTAGATATCACTTAAAAAATAGAAATGAAAAATAAAGTATTTTCCAAATACAAAGCAACTGCCAACTCTTTGATAATTTTGCAAGGCATTAACTCTTGTTCATGTAATGAATATTTATGGGTCATTGTTTCAGCACCAGAGATACAATGGTATAGACTCGTAGCCTCGTGGGATAGATAGATATTAAACTAAAAATCACTCAAATAATTACAAAACCATGACAAATGCTCCACAGAAAAAGTTCAGGGTTCAACAAGAATGTTAGTCTGAAGAAGATGCCTGGGTGGCGCAGTGGTTGAGCATCTGTCTTTGGCTCAGGTCATGATCCAGGGGTCCTGGGATCGAGTCCCACATCAGGCTCCTTGCAGGGAGCCTGCTTCTCCCTCTGCCTGTGTATCTGCCTTTATGTTCTCATGAATAAATAAATAAAATCTTAAAAAAAAAAAAAGAATGTTAGTCTGAAGGATCAGAGAAAAATGATGCTCTGAAGATGTGAAGTTTTCTTTAATTAAACTTCTTATTTTAAGATAATTATAGATTTACACACAGTTGTAAAAAATATTAGAGCTTTTTTAACATTCAGTTTTTAGCATTCCTTATATATTTAAATACCAGTGATTTGTTGGATGCGTGGGTTGCAGAGCCTTTTTTCCCCCAGTCTGTAGCTTGTCTTGTCATCCTTTTCACATGGACTTTAGCAGAGCAAATGTTTTGGGTTTTTTTTTCAGATTTTATTTATTTATTTATTTATTTATTTATTTATTTATTTATTTAAGAGACCGAGTCGGGGAGAGGGGCAGAGGAAGAGAGAGAGAGAAAGAGAAGCAAGCTTCCCACTGAGCAGGGAACTCAATGTGGGGTTCAATCCCAGGACCTGGAGACCATGACCTGAGCTGAGGGCAGACACTTAACCAGCTGAGCCACCTGGGTGCCCAGAGCAAATGTTATTAATTTTGTGAAGTTCAATTTATCAATTATTCCTTCTATGCATCATGCTTCTGGTATTGAGTCTAAGAACTTTCTGCCTAGTTCCAGACCCTAAAGATTTTCCCCATGCCTTTTTTCCTAAAAGCTCCATAGTTTTGCATTTCCCATTTTAAGTTATGGGTCAAATTCATTTCTTGCCAATGGATGTCCAATTGCTCCAACACTCTGTTGAAAAGCTGTATTTCCTCTATTGAATTGCTTTTGTGCTTTTTTCAAAAAAAAGCTGAATATGTTTGGATCTATTTCTGGGTTGTCCTTCCGGCTCATTGACCTATGTGTCCAACCCTCCTCCAATTCCACATTGTCTTGATTACTGTAGCCTTTATTTGGGTTAGAGCGATTCCTTTATTATTCTTTTTTAAATCATTTTAGCTATTCTAGAGCTTGTGGCTTTCCATGTAAATTTTAGAATAAGTTTATCTACATCTACAAAATACTTTGCTGGGATTTTAATAGGAATCCCAGCATATTAGGAATAGAATTGACTCTATAGATGATTTTGGGGAGAAATGACATTTCTATGTTTACAGGTCAAGCCGTCACCTGAACAGTCCCTCCCACTCCAACTCCACGCCATCTTCATCCACTGTTCTTTCAGAGCACAGACAAAATAGATAGCACAGGAAATATCCAGCTCTGATTCTGTGACTCCTGAGGAAAACAAGTTGCCTTGATACTGGAGAAAGACTGTCAAGTAGCCACCTCACTGAGTCACCTCAAGAGTGCAGGCGTAGGCCTACACATGCGCAGAGCTGCCCAAGCATGAGTAGGTTGAACAGAAACAATATGCAAACATACTCCCAGGAACTTAGCCTACAGAACTAACCTGAAGAAAATTAACTTAAGGAACAGAGGAACACTTCCCTATACTGCTTCTCATTTTTGTTTTTGTTTTTTTTTTCTTAAGATTTTGTTTATTTATTCATGAAAGACACAGAGAGAGACAGAGGGAGAGATGCAGGACTCGACCCCAGGACCCGGGGATCATGACCCCAGCCAAAGGCAGACACTCAACCACTGAGCCACCCAGGTGCCCCACACTGCTTCTCGTGATAGCAAGTCAAAAAGAACATGAATTCAATAAAGCTCAAGGACAAGGTGAAAACAACAGAATGATATGAAAAGAAAGATTGTTGGGGTGCCCAGGGTGGCTCAGTTGGTTAAGTCTCCAACTCTTGATTTCAGCTCAGGTCATGATCTCAGGGCATGATCTCAAGCTCTGAGTTGGGCTCTGCACTGAGCATGGGGCCTGCCTGGGATTCTATCTCTCTCTGCATCCCTCCCCCACTGCCACTTGTGAGAAAGAAAGAAAAGAAAGAAAGAAAGAAAAGAAAGAGAAAGAAAGAAAGAAAGAAAGAAAGAAAGAAAGAAAGAAAGAAAGAAAGAAAATTGCAGTCTTAGTAAAACTGAGGACTGAAACATTACAGAACAAATCAATACAATAGACATGAGAACAAACTAGAACAGCTAATTATCAAATTTATGACAGACAGGGAAAAAAGAGTTTACAGGAATGGCAGTGAACAAAGCTCAAAAGTAAAAGAAATTAAAGGAACTAGGGTGAAACTTGGGGCTATAGAGGTGGGGGGGGGGATAGGATGATTGGTGTCCCTGCTGTGAAAACCCAGCAAATGGAAAAGCAGTTTTCAAAGGTAACACACAAAAGAATTTCCCTGAATTCGCGCGAGAGAGTCTGCATATTGAAAGGGGATACCACATAAGAAGGAATTTGACATAAGAAGCTTAATATCCTACTAAAGCCATGGAAGTTCAATCCTAAAGACTTCTTCGGGTACCAGGAAGAAGAGTCAGGGTGGCCCCAGACGTTCCCACAACAGTACACAAAGCCAGAAGACAACACAGAAATGCCCTCCAAGCGCTGAAGGAAAGGATGTGTGCACAGGTGTATATATATGTCTGATACGATGCCTATTTAACGTTAACGGTGGTTATTTCTGGATGATGGGATTTGGAAAGGGTTAAATATTTCTAAAATTTTATCATTGCAGTTTTCTGCATTACTTGAACTCTTTAGAATGAATAAATATTGTTAACAAACGAAAAAGGGGGCAGCCCGGGTGGCTCAGCGGTTTAGTGCTGCCTTCAGTCCAGGGCGTGATCCTGGAGACCCAGGATCGAGTCCCACGTCAGGCTCCCTGCATGGAGCCTGCTTCTCCCTCTGCCTGTGTCTCTGCCTCTCTCTCTCTCTCTCTTTCTCATGAATAGATAAATAAAATCTTAAAAAAAAAATAAAATAAAAAGGTTCTGGGGCACCTGGGTGGCTCAGTCAGTTAAGCAATCGACTCTTGGTTTCAGCTCAGGTCATGATCTCAGGGTTGTGAGATGGAGCCCCTGTGAGACTCCATGCTGTGTGTGGAGCCTGCTTAAGCTTCTCTCCCTCTCCCTCTGCCCCTCTCTCTCTCACACCTGCATGTGCTCATGTGATCTCTCTCTCTCTCTCTCCTTCTCTCTTAAAACAACAAAAACAAAACAAAACAAAACAAAACAAAACACCTCACCACTTTTCCAAACTAAAAAGGTTCTGGGACCCAATTTCCATGTAGCAGGAGTGGGGTTCCTTCACAGCACCGATTTTCAGGACATAAGCAGGGTGTCCCACAATTCAACTCAATTCTGACATTTTCTACCTGGAGCTGGCACCAGATTCCACAGGTTAAGGTCTCAGACCTACAAGACTGGCCCAAGCACCACACCCCCAATTTCAGACATCAGAAGCCCAGTTTGTCTCCTGGGCTTCTGACCAAGAGGTTATGGATTAGAAGCTCCAATGACCCCTGCCTTGGGTGGATTAATGTTAGGGCAACTCACAAAATGTTCTACTTACTGAATTACTAGTTTATTATAAAAGGATATAACTTAGGAACAGCCAGACAGAAGAGGTGCATAGAGGAAGGTATGGGGAAAGGGCACAGAGCTTCCATGCCCTCTCCTAGGCATGTCACTCTCCCCAGATCTCCATGTGTTCATCAACACTGAAGCTCTCTGAACCCCTCCTTCAGAGAAACACGGTTTTTATGGAGGCTTCATTACAGAGGCATGATTGATTAAATCCTCACTGGCAACTGATTCAACCTTCAGCCCCTCTACCTTCCCCAAAGGCCTGGGTGCAGGACAGATAGTTCCAACCCTTTAATTACATGCTCGGTTCTCCTGGCAACCAGCCCTCATCCTTAGGTGTTTCCCAAAAGTCATTTGATTAACATAAGAAAAGCCCTTAAGCTCCTACCACTTAGGAAATTCCAAGGGTTTAGGGAACTGTGAGCCAGGAACCACAAACAAAAACCAAATATGTAAATAATATTTTATTTGATTATCTGAATGGCAAAATATACGTTTCTCTTTTTTTCAAAAGATATATTTCTTATAAATCGTAATATCACATAAACTGATGGTTATTTTTCTTTAAAAGTAGTATTTAAAGTAGATACAAGGGATCCCTGGGTGGCACAGTGGTTTGGCGCCTGCCTTTGGCCCAGGGCGCGATCCTGGAGACCCGGGATCGAATCCCACGTCGGGCTCCCTGCATGGAGCCTGCTTCTCCCTCTGCCTATGTCTCTGCCTCTCTCTCTCTCTCTCTCTGTGACTATCATAAATAATAAAAAAAATAAAAAAATTAAAAATTAAAAAAAAATAAAGTAGATACAAAAAGATGTTAGCCGTGCCAAGTCCTAAGTGGTAGGAATGTGGATGATGGTCATTTTCTTCTTTGACTTTGCTGTGCATTTTTCAATTTCCAAAAATTAACAAGCAAATAAGTAAGAGTAGAGGAAAGAATGTTCCTAGCAAAAGAAATGGCATGAATGCAGAACCTAGGGGAAGAAGGAGATTGGCATCCCGCAGGAACTAAAGGAGGACAGTGTGGACCAGAAAGTCCTACAATGTGAGGCAGAGGAGTAGAAAACCACCACCAGAGCTTGCTGGCCACTCTGGAAACCCGGAATGTCATAAGCTTGCCCCTGATCAAAATTTAATCCTCTCCAAAAACTTCACTTTCTGTCCTCAGCCACAACTAAAAATATTTCTTTAATACTTAAAAATTGACAATGTTCAGGGATCCCTGGGTGGCTCAGCAGTTTAATGCCTGCCTTTGGCCCGGGGCGTGATCCTGGAGTCCTGCGTGGAGCCTGCTTCTCCCTCTGCCTGTCTCTCTCTCTCTCTCTCTCTCTCTCTCTCTCTCTCTCTCCTCTCTGTGTGTCTCTCATGAATAAATCAATATTTTTAAAAAATAAATAAAATAATGATAAGTCAACTCCAATAAGCTACAAATGAAAAATTAGCTTTGCCCTATGCGTTAAACCCTGTTTAGTGTTTCAGAAAATTTCTCCAGAAACGTCACTCCAAATGTCAGCAAAGACAATAGTCATTTAAAACTAGGTGGCAGCACTTACCTGCCACAAATGGAAGTCACACTGCTGTCGTCTTCCAAACATCAAAAATAATCAGAGATCAAAAGTAAAATTTCTATGAGTTCATACAAACAATTTTGTTTATAAATTTCAAACAGTGTTAATATTAGCTCATCCTTTTCTTTTTACTATTCAGTTGGCCTAAACTAAGTTCGAGTTCAAGAGCTCTTAACAGTAATACTTGTTTAGATATGAGAGAAGAGCCACGGCAGTTGGGAAGCTCCTCTATGACCCAGGTCTCTGCTTCGAGGTCCCACCAAAGGGTTGGTTCACAATCATTACCGCATAAAATCCAAGAAGCCATTTAAGAAATAGAGCAATATCAAACATCAGTCTTTCTAGTTACCAAATCTTTCTTTTCACACACATCATCTCACTTAAATTTTCACATTATTAGGCAATTATTAGGCAAAACATCCTCCTTTTACAAGTGAGGTACTAAGATTCAGAGATACTGAGCATCTTACATGAGGTCACAGTGCAGAGCTGGATAGAGTCCTGGTCTTCTTGGCTCTAAATTCAGGGGCTCTTCACTTTACAAAAGTAGTTGACCACCCTATCCCAAGGGTAGATTCATGGCCGGTATTCCTACTCCACCCCACCCAGTTATTATCCCATCACCCTATTATTTCCCTCCAAAAAATATCCTGTCTGTTTCCTTCTTCCTCCCTCAATACCTAACAAGATGGATGTATGTTCATTTTGAACATATCTTCTAGAACATACTCTCTACCAGGGTAGGGACTTTGTCTTGTCCACTGTTATCATCAACATCTACAACAGTGTCTGGAACACAGCAGGCATCAATAAAAATGAAATGAAATGAGTGATTTCTCGGACGCAAGACTGTTCAAAAGTTTTAAAACTTAGAGCATGTCTAGGGTTACTATCATAGGGGCCATTAAGAAGTAATATGCTAAAAAAAAAAAAAAGAAGTAATATGCTTTTGAGACTCCTGGTTGGACCAATATTAAGTCAACCCAATGCTAATGTTTTCCAACAAGACTGGTCATCCAGGGGCGCCTGGCATGGGGTCCCATATCGGGCTCCCAGCTATGTGGGCAGCCTGCTTCTCCCTCTCCCTCTGCTCCTCCCCCTGCTTGTGCACTCTCTCTCTGCCAAAAGAATGAATGAAAAAAAAAAAAAAAGAATGAATGAATGAGTAAAATCTTTAAAAAAAAAAAAAAAGACTGGTCCTCCAGAAGACATAGCATCCTCACTTCTGTGCATCACCACATTGTGTCTGGCTCCAGGAAAATCCAGTTCTATTTTTTCTTAGGAAAATCTGGTTTTGTAAGATATCCTTGATGTTTTATGGTGTATAATTTTATTTATCTTCATTTATACTGTTAGATTAAAACACAAACATGCCCTTATTAAGGGCCTATTACTTGCAAGTCATTTGCTTGATATAAAATAATTTTGCTTACATAAAAAGTAACTTGATTTTTTAAAAGTAATTTCATAGTAGGGACTCTTGGCTTCAGGAGTTTACAAATTAGTTTGAGGAAAAGGGAAAAAAAACAATGAGGAGGTCAACAGAAAGAAAAAGATATAAATAACAGCCCAACATAGACTATCATCGCATGGTGCCACAACATTTTTTGTTAAATATGAACAAATTATTTGCTTTAGAAATTCACAGAAAGGAAAACACTTGAAGCTGGACTGGAAAGAAAAAACTTTGGGGAAGACAGAAAATGGATTTAAATTAGCCGCTGAAGAATGAGTAGGATTTACCAAAGTACAAAAAATGAAAAAGTCATGAAACCTCAAATAAATTCATTTTGCTAAAGAAGAGAGTATAGTTTAGTGAGTAACCAGAAGGAAGGCTCATAACAGAATGAGGTCAATCACTGAGGATCATTAATGCCAGGATGAGAAGTCCGAACTCTATCTCACAGGCAACAAGAGCCACTTGAAGTTTCAGTGGAGGGCTTTCCCATGATCAATGTGGTATCTTAATAAGATTATTCTGGCATGGTAGGAGACCAAAGGATGTGAGGAAGCTGCCACGGATCCACTCAGCCTCCCTGTAAGGGAGCTTTCCAGTGTTTATATGAGCTTTGAGAACAGAGTTACCTCCCCAACAACAGTTTCTAGATGAGTATCTCCAGGATGTTCACTGCTGCACATACCTTGTTTAATTGAAAGAGATCGCAGATAACTAAACAGCAGGCTGACATATTCAAGCTCTGCGAGTTTAAAGAAGACAAGTCCTCACTCAGCCCACACCCAATGTGTAAGCAGGAGACGCCCTCCATGCTGCTCACTCCTCCCTTCTCTCCGGACAAAACACCTGCGTCACCAGGTCACCTCATTTTGTGCTGGTCAAGTCCACTTGTTAATATTTTTATGAGATCTGTGAGTATAACATAAAGATCTTGATGCTGTTCCTTACCCTCTCTTATACCTGACTTCAGTGCTCATGCTGTTGGGTCCTAAGACTTTGGGGCTTCAGATCCTTTTGCTTTGCCTTTCTTTGCGATGACAATGGTCACGTCTTTACCACTGAGTCAAAGACCGATTTTTTGCCTCTTGGGCCCTAGTCTTTACCTGTAGGGCTTCATCCTTTGTGACAGATTCTGTTGCCCTATAAGGGCAGGGAGTTGTTTCCACTCTTCAAAGCACCGTAAATAAGGGGTGAGTCTGTGTATCCTGCAAAATGGCATCTTGAGAAAGAAGCCTAAAACGCACCCAATCCCTTTCTGTTCTTGGCATAAAATATACCCACCAGCATAAAACTAGGAGATTGTGCCTCTAATGGTTCAATCTCAGACTTACCTTTATTATATTAAACACTTTAAAGGGCATACAGTTAATGATACAGCTTCCCAGTCAGATATTATCAATCTCCTAATACCTCCTAATAAAATCCTTTGAAAGGAAAGAAACTAACATTGTAGGAGCATCTTGGGTACCAGGCCCTCCTCTAAGCAGTTATCATACATTATTCATTTCATCTTCAAAACAATCCTTTTAGGGGAGTATTACCCCCATTTTACAGATGAGGAAACTAAGGTTGAAGAAAGTTAAGTCACTCGGCCAAGGTAACATAGATTGTAAGCCGTGCACCCCAGATTCAACCTCGCCCCATCCTCATTATACCAGCTGGCCCACCTTACCTTCAAGCTCTGAACAGTGTAACCCCAAACTGCCTTCCCAACCTAGGACACACATTTTCACAGCTCTTATTTTGTCATATATACATCAAAGTTGTTTCTCCTATCTAATTTTAATTATTTCAAAAAAAAAAAAATCCTAGAAAACCAACCGGCGATAGTTGGGAAAGCTGAATATATACACATATTTTACAACCCAGCCATTCTGTTCCCGGGTAAATACCAACAAACGTGCAGGTATTTTTAAATTTTTTCATTTGAGTATAGTTGACACACCATGTTGTATTCGTTTCAGGTGTACAGCATAGTGATTCACCTTCTCTAAACACAATGCTATGCTCACCACAAATGTAACCACCATCTGCCACGGAAGGGATAAATATTTACACAAGGGAAATATAAACAGCAATAAGAATGGGCAAGCTGCAACAACACATGCGTAGGAATCTCACAAACATAATGTTAAGCGAGTGAAGCTGGGCACAAAAAAAGTATATACTCTGTGGTTCTGAAGGAAGTTCAAAAGCACATAAAACTTTATCTGGCATATGAGAAGTTAGAATAGCAGTTATCAGCTCCCTAGGTGCAGGGGAACAGATGTGACAGAGGGGAGCTGATGTCTTAGCACAAATCCAGGCCCTGCACCAAACTGTAGAGTCCTTATAGTCTTCAAGCCTTGCCTCCACAATGGAGGGGGTGGAGAGCCAGTTTTACTTATTAAGAATGTTCTCAATGAGGAAAAAAAAAGAAAAAAAATTTAAGATTTTATTTATTTATTCATAAGAGACAGAGAGAGAGAGAGAGAGAGAGAGAGGCAGAGGGAGAAGCAGGCTCTATGCATGGAGCCCGATGCGGGACTCGATCCCAGGACTCCAGGATCACGCCCTGGGCGCTAAACCGCTAAGCCATCCAGGGATCCCCCCAAAAAAGAATTTTTTAAAAGATTTTATTTTTTATTATAGAGAGAGAGAGAAAGAGAACAAGCAGGAGGGCAGAGAGGGGCAGAGGGAGAGGGAGAAGCAGACTCCTCATTGAGCAGGGAGCCCCACTTGGGGCTCAATCCCCGGACCTCGGGATTATGACCCAAACCAAAGACAGACGCTTAACCAGGCACCTTAGAAAAAAGAATGTTCTTGATGAGGCAGTAAATATTATTAACTTTACTAAGTCTTGCCCTTGAATATACATCTTCTTAACATTGTAATATGATATGTAATAGGAGATGACATGTGAAGTGTGCAGGAAGCCCATCTATGACATACTTAGTACAATGGTTGTTGTCTGGAGCAAAAGCACTCGTATGATAATTTGAGCTGTAAGCAAACCTCACTGCTCTTTTGATAGAATGTCATTTTTATTTAAAAGGAAAACTGGCAAACTGGTAATTCAGTTTGGCTCCACCTCCTCAACAGAGGAGTATCAAAGAATTTGTGAACATATCTCAAAACTGCCACATCTCCTTGGGAGGCTCTCATCTCCCCTGGGGGAAGGCAGAGAAGCTGGGGACCAGGCCCAAGACTTAGTGGTCACAACAGCCAAACTCTACAGAAGGATAAATTCCCAACGAAGGCAGGTCTGCTGTACCAAGGTCAGGGCCCAGTGGGAAAAAAAATGGAATGAATTAACTGGATTGATGTCCCTGAAAATCTTGAACACCCAGATTCCCCAGAGCGCTCTGAGCCTACAGGAGTGGTCCGCTCCTTCCCATTAAGGGCAAACCTCTCATTCCCCTCTGCTTGCAGATGATGCAGAGGCTGCTCCCTGACAAGACAATGTTCACGCACTCACCCCCACCTCTGCAGGGTTGTGCTTCCTCAGGACCTGGCCTTCTGGAGACTAGGATTTGAGTCTCCAAATGGTGATTTAATCTTAAAATTAGGATTGAGTCACAATATAACCCCTTGGGCCTGATAAGAAAGGAAAGCACTATAGCCCAAAGAAGCTAGCATGTGCCAGCAAAGCCAGGAAAGCACCAGTAAGACTGGATTCTGAAGTGTTTGATCAAGATGACTGGAACATAAGGGAGAGATTATCCACTTGCAAGCACCTTCCCAAGATGCAGGATTTAATACTCCATTAAGATTATTAATTGGGGGATCCCTGAGTGGCTTAGCGGTTGAGCAACTGCCTTTGGCCCAGGGCATGATCCTGGAGTCCTGGGATCAAGTCCCACATCGGGCTCCCTGCATGGAGCCTGCTTCTCCCTCTGCCCGTATCTCTGCCTCTCTCTAGCTCTCTGTCTCTCATGAATAAATAAATAAAATCTTAAAAAAAAATTCTTAATTGGTGGGACGCCTAGGTGGCTCAGCAGTTGAGCACCTGCCTTCTGTCCAGGGCATGATCCTGGAGTCTGGGGATTGACTCCCACATCAGGCTCCCTGCATGGAGCCTGCTTCTCTCTCTCTGCCTGGGTTTCTGCCTCTCTCTCTCTCTCTCTCTTTCTCTCTTTCTCATGAATAAATAAATAAAATCTTAAAAAAAAAAAAAAAAGTATTAATTGGAAGGGCACCTGGGTGACTCAATCAGTTAGGTATCCGACTCTTGATTTTGGTGTTGGTAAAGGTGAGAACTCTAATATTTTGCTGGCAGAGTAGAAAATGGCATAAATACTTTGAAGAACTCTTAGGAAGGTTGTTAATTTAAACTCAGCAATCCTAGATATTTATCCAAAGGAAATAAAAAGCCACAAAAAGCTTGGTACAAGAATGTTCATGGTTTTATTTATATTAGTGACAAAACTGAAAATGGTCCAGGTGTCTATAGTTACAGAGATAAACTGTTGTGTAGTCATGTAAGAGAACTGGACACTTGAGATCTATGCATTTCACTATATATAAATTATACCCTGAGTAGCATAAATAATCAAACTTCATTCTTCTTTCCAAACCTTTTCCTCCAATTTTTTTAATCTTAGCACATCACCATATATTCCTTTTTTTAAAAAAAAAGATTTTATTTATCTTTAAATAAAAGAGAGAGAGAGGCAGAGACACAGGCAGAGGGAGAAGCAGGCTCCATGCAGGGAGCCTGATGTAGGACTTGATCCTGGTCTCCAGATCACACCCCAGGCTGCAGGCAGCGCCAAACCGCTGCACCACCGGGGCGGCCCACCATATATTTCATAGTTTTCAA
Organism: Vulpes vulpes; assembly: GCF_048418805.1. NCBI lineage: Eukaryota > Metazoa > Chordata > Mammalia > Carnivora > Canidae > Vulpes > Vulpes vulpes. The sequence goes on from NC_132780.1 coordinate 4,576,484, forward strand.
GCTCAACTCATTCTAGACTTCTCTCTTCCTCTTCCTGCCACCTTCATCTACTCTATTACCAAACCCTTTAGAGTTTAACTCTGACTCTCAGATGTCCCCTTATTTCGTTACTAATGACTTAGGGTTAGTTCATACTGCTGGGTTAATGAGAAAGACTAATAACTAGACTTAGCCTTTCCTCGTTAATTCTCTACAGTGCCAACAGAGTGATCCTCCTAAAATTCATAATTTATCATGTCGCTCTTTCATTAAACATTCTGCAGTAGATTTACACTACCTGTAAAAGAATATCTAAACTAGCAGAACAATGAACTAAGTGCTACCTGGTCTAATCTATGAACATGCCCAAGGCACGTCATGTCCAAAGTCAGCTAGTTCTCAAGTAGAGGCCTAACAAGTCTCATTTTCTATCTGGTGACCTATGCATCCATATTTCCAGTTCAGGTGGGATATCTTGGATTTCATAATCATCTGGATCCAGGAACAAATGCTCATCCTCCCCACTCTCTGCCTCAGGGACAGGAGTCTCCATTTCCAGCCACCAAGACTCAAAGTGTGGAGGAACCAGCGGGTCCCTTCCGTCCGCTCCCATCAGGTGCAAAAGTGCTACCTGGTCAGCCTCAACAGCACCCATTACACTGCCTTTGGGGAGGGCATGGGAGGGACAGAAGGAGAGAGAGGATCTAAAGCCAGTTCCAGGGGCCCCTGGGTGGCTCAGTTGGTTAAGCATCTGCCTTCAGCTCCATCTGCCTTCAGCTTCCATTAGGCACTAAATCCTGGAATTGACCCTCGCATCCTGCTCCCTGCTCAGTGGGGAGCCTACTTCTCTCTCTCCCTCTGCTGCCCCCTCTTCTGTGCTCTCTCTCTCTCTCTCTCTCTCTCTCTCTGCCAAATAAATAAATAAAATATTTTTAAAAATAAAATAAAATAAAGCCAGCTCCATGCCTAGCATGCAGCCTGACGGAGGACTCGATTTCAGGACCCTGAGAGCATGACCTGGGCCGAATTCCAGAGTTGGACGCTCAACTGCCTGAGCCACCCAGAAGCCCCATAGCTGCCTTTTCCTAATGTCAGCACCATATCTCCCCTCTTTAATATTACAGCTGTTGTCTCTTACTTAGCTAGTTTGTGCTATTTCAAATGCAACTTGGAGGATTTATATCCAACGCACTGACATCATACATGGTTTAGATTTGCAGCATCCCAGAGATTTCCATTTTCCCTGGGGATCCACCATGACTGTTGCTTTAACTGGATTTTTGTATTACAAACTTCAAAAAGATTAGCTATAAAATAAAATAAAATCGAATCAAGTGTCCATTTTCATGATTCACTTTATCTCAAAGTTAAGATCAGAGGCTTGCCTAACATCAAAACAAAGGCTTTCCTTCACCTCTTTGACTATATTTGAGCAAAAATTGAACTGCTTTTGTTGGGGTCACTATCTATAAAAGAAATGGCCAGGGCAGCCCGGGTGGCTCAGCGGTTTAGCGCCGCCTTCAGCCCAGGGCGTGACCCCGGGGTCCCTGGATCGAGTCCCACGTCGGGCTCCCTGCATGGAGCCTGCTTCTCCCTCTGCCTGTGTCTCTGCCTCTCTATCTATCTCTCTCTCTCTATCATGAATAAATAAATAAATTTAAAAAAAAAAGAAATGGCCAGAGTGTGGCAGGTTATGAGATGCCTTAAAACAAAAGGTATTTTTCTAATAGCCAACGTGCTAGATTAAAAATGGCCATAAACTGACACAGCTTCCATTAGAGGTGTCGCTGTCCCTTAAATTTGGGCAGGTTCTACAACTGCTTTGACCAGCAGAATACTGCAAGAATGATGCCATGCCAGTTTCAGGCCCAGACCTCAAGAAAAAAGCAGCTTCATTTCTTGTGTCTTGAAACAGAGCCCTCAGCCACCATGTAAGAATTCCAACAACCCTAAGGCCACCCTACTGACACATAGGGAGGTCCTGAGGCTGCATGAATAGATAGACATGCTCAGCCAGCCCCCCGGTGAGGTCTCAGACATCGTGGAACATAAATGATTCCTCCTCACAGTGTTCTGTCTGAATTCCTGTCCCACAAAACTACAAGAAAAATAACAAAATGAATGTTGTTTTAACTCACTTAGTTGTGGGGTAATTTGTTACCTAGAAATTGGTAACTAGTACAATGCAAACCTGATACAATTAGAAGCTTTCAACAGAATTCTCAGTTCTACAGAAATACACTGCCAATGAAAACAATCTGATTATTCTTTTCAGATATCTTTATGAAATTATAAAGTAAATCTATTAAGTATGAAACACAGATAAAAGTGGAAAGTTTGTATGTGTTTTTTTTTTAAACACATACCAGGAGTTAACTTTTTTTCTTTTTTTAAGATTTTATTTATTTATTCACGAGAGACACAGAGAGGGAGAGAGAGAGAGAGGCAGAGACGCAGGCAGAGAGAGAAGCAGGCTCCACACAGGGAGCCTGATGTGGGACTCGATCCCGGGACTCCAGGACCATGCCCTGGGCCGAAGGCAGGCACTAAATCGCTGAGCCATCCAGAGATCCCCTGTATGTGGTTTTTAAAAAGAGACAATTATGGGTTAATATTGGAACACCGACATATTTTGCTCTTCAGAATGCATATCCAGAAGAACATATCAAATTCCACTTCTGGATGATTCCTAAGTTTACACTTTGACAGACTCTTTTTCAAAACAAAGCATTCTGTTCATTTATTTATCCAATGAATATTTATTGGATACCTACCCATGTGTCAGGTTTCATTCTGAATGCTAAAGATAGTGATGAACAAAACTGACAGTTCCTGTCCTCTGAGAGCTTACAATGAGTGATAAAATATAAAAAAAGAAAACCAGTAGGCCACAGTTAAGCTCAAATATAGGAAAATCATCTCAGTGGACAAGGTACAGAGATATACACAGTGGTGGTAAGAGGGCAGCCCTAGGCTTACTGGGGTCTAGGGACAGATCCCAGCACTGGCAACCAGGAATTCAATTCCTATGTGATAAAGGAGTCTTGCTTTCTGCAAAACTATAGTCCCAAGCCAGGCTCTTTCTCTTAAAAAGAAGCTGAAAAGCCCCCAAAACTATATATATAGTATATATATGTATATAATATACTATATGTTAACTGACTTGTATTTAAATATAATTAATTAATTAATTAATTAATTAAAATCAAAGAAGCTGAAAAAGACAGTTGCCAAATGGGGCTAGTTGCCCTGTCTCCACAGAAGGCTATAAGTCTGGGTTGGTGAAGAACAGAGGATTCATGCCAAATTGGATCCAAGATTCCCAAATGTGATCACAGAACAGGGGCACCCAAGTATCATAAGAAGATCTGGTTCTGGGCTGGGGGCAGACAGCAAACATGTGATGGCAACTATTAAAACCATAAAAACGACCAGACAGGAAGGAAAGAGAAAACTCATCTGCAAAACTCTACATCTATTTATGTGAAACAGATACCACTGAAATTAAACATAACCAGAACCTCTAAAGTCCACTTAAAATGTTTTGTCTACATAGAAGAAAGCTGTACTACTACTTTGTAAGGAAAATCTGCGCTTTCGTTTGTCATCTACTGAAAGTTTTTATTCTTGTTCCTAAGTGTTTAACAATTGCTAGAGTGGGAAAACAAAAATTAGCAGCCTGCCAAGCACTTATGAGTCATAGCTGTTTATGAGTCTATTCAGCTGACTAGCAGCCACTGTGCAGCCTGGGAGAGGACTGTGGGGCCCACCCCAAGTGAGGATGGCTTTCCTCTCTAAGGGGAGCCACTAAAACTCTAATGAATGGACAGAATTAGCATAAAACTTTAGATATTCTCACATACAGATTCAACTACTTTAAGACAGAAATGAAACAAGGAGAGGGGTGCCTGGGTGGCTCAGTCAGTTAAGCCTCTGCCTTCAGCTCGGATCATGATCCCAGAGTCCTGGGATCCAGCCCCATATCGGACTCCCTGCTCCGTGAAGAGCCTGCTTCTCCCTCACCTGCTCCCCCCTGCTTGTGCTCTCTCTCTCTGTCAAATAAATAAATAAAAGCTTTTTTAAAGTAAAAAATAAATAAAATGTTAAAAGAAAAGAAAACAAGCAATTGAAGTAAATACCTATCCACAGTTTGACAAGAAAGTGGTCAGGAGACAATGTCAAATAGCCCTCAGGCTCTGAAGCCAGAATAATGGGATTCTGATCTTGACTCTGCCAGGTAATAGGTGTGAAATCTTCGTGAGACAACTTTGCTTCTCTGTGCCTCACTTCCCTCACACACTCACATACTATATTGGCATGCACATATTACATTTTAAGGGGCTCTTCATAAGTGAAACTGAGTAGCAGAAGAATATTTTGATAAGAATATATTTTATTTGGGGGCCCCTGGGTGGCTCAGGGATTGAGCATCTGCCTTCGGCTCAGATCGTGATCCCAGAGTCCTGAGATCGAGTCCTACACCAGGCTCCCCGCAGGCAGCCTCCTTCTCCCTCTGCTATGGCTCTGCCTCTCTCTGTGTGTCTCTCATGAATAACTAAATAAAATCTTTTTAAAAATACACATATATTTTTATTTTGTTTTGCATCAAGAAAAACCTCCAACACATACGTTTCTTGTGGCTATCTAATGGAGCTGCCCCTAAGAACCCTTTCATTTCTAGATGGGGTTACGGACTTTGTCTTTTATTTTTAAATAGGTTATCTTTCCATACGCTCGGGAAGGAAGAACGGTGTTTAAAAAGCAAACTCCCCACCCCGGAAGAAGCATCTGCTTTGCACTCGTGCTCCTGAAGCCCACGCGAGGATGCAGGAGCATCTCCTGGGTAGCTGCCCCACTCCCGACAGGACCCAGGGACTCTGTCCTAAGAGAGCAGAGGGACGGCGGGAAGACCAGCCCACTCTGCACCTGCAACTCCGCGCCTGCCTTTCCCGAGAGCAGCGGGTGCACGGAAGGCCGGGAGCGCGGAAGCGCCGCCCCTCACTCACCTGCGGGCGGATCGCAGCTCGGAGCTGGGCTGCAGCACCTCCCCTCCGCGTCCCGGGCTGGAAGGCGGGGCGAGGGGCGGGGCCGCGGCGGGGCGGGGGCGGGGCCGCGGCGGGGGCGGGGCCAGGGCCCGAGTCACACCCACCGAACCTTGGAGCCGGGCCCTTCCCCCCGCCTCCCCTCACTGCGCCTGCGCCGCGCCCGAAAACGCGGGGCAGGCTGGGAGGTAGCGGGGGAGGGGGAGGGGGGTCGGTGCCCTAGCGGGGAGCCACCTGTTGTTGCTGCTGGAGGGTCAGCACCAACCTCGCTGGATTCGGGCGCCGGCCCCTGAGCCTCCAGGCCTTCCCAGGCCCCAACCGCCAATGGGGAGAGTGAACATAACCATCACCCCCAAAAAGTTTCCTTCTGCCCATTTGTAATCCCTCCTCCCAGGCACAGTCTACCATAACTACCCCTTACAGGACCATGGATTGCTTGGCTCACTATAGATTCGTTTGCATTTTATGGAATTGTATATAAATGGAGTCACGTACCGTGTGCTTTGGAGGGAGTTGGAAATCAGGCTTAATTATTTTTAGGTTCACCCCTGTTGCATTCACTCCTTTAGATGGATTGCAGCACCACTTCTTTATTCACACGTTGGACTTTTGGGTTGTTTCCAGTTTCTGGCTATAGCAAACAAAACTGTCAACCTCGACGTACAAGCGTTTGTATGGACATATGCTTTTATTTGGATTTATACCTATGAGTGAAAGGGCCGTCATTATGATGGGTGTCTGTTTAACTTTTTTAAGAACACTGCCAAGTTGTTTTTTCAAAGTGTTGTTGCATTTTACATTCCCAACAACAGTGAGAGTTCTAGATTCTCCATATTCTCACCAAAACTTATTAGACATGTGTAGTGATATCTCCTCGTAGGTTTAATTGGCATGTATCTAATGACTAATAAAATTGAACATCCTTTCATAAGCGTATTTGCTATCCAAGTGGCAATTCAATCGGGTTCCTCATTCTCTTACTAATCAGTGTTCCACGTTTTTTTACATAATTTGGGTGTGTCTTTTAAGATATGTGGTTTATGAATATTTTCTTCCAATCTGTGGCTGGTACTTTCATTCTCTTGAAAACATGTTTCAAAGCAGAAATTCTTAATTTTGATAGTTTAACACATTTTCTAAAAGATTTTATTTATTTATTCATGAGAGACACGCAGAGAGAGAGAGAGAGAGAGAGAGAGAGAGAGAGAGGGAGAAGCAGGCTCCATGCAGGGAGCCTGATGTGGGACTCGATGCTGGGTCTCCAGGATCAAGCCCTGGGCTGAAGGGGGCACTAAACCGCTGAGCCACCTGGGCTGCCCAGTTTAATACATTTTAATTTATGTTTTTGGTATCATATCTAAGAAATCTTTGCCTAACCCAAGGTCCCAAAGATTTTGTCTATCTTTTCTCTACAAGTTTCATAGTTCTAAATTTTAAACTTATGATTATGATTCGTGCTAACATTAATTTTATATATAGTGCAAAAGATGGGTTGAAGTTAATTTTTTGCATATAGATACCCAATTTTATCGAATTATTTATTGAAAAAATTATCCTTTCTCCATGGAATTGCCTTTGCCACTTAGCTGAAAATCAATTGATCATATAAATGTGGGTTTATTTATGGAATCTATTCTGTTCATTGATTTATCTATCATGACATTGATACCACATGGTCTTGATTACCATAGCTTTATAATAAGTCTTGAAATAAGATAATGTAAATCTTCTCTTTTCTTAAAGTGGTCTTAGCTATCTCCTCTGCATTTCCAAGTGAATTCTAGAATCAGTCAATTTCAACAACAACAAAAGCTACTGAGATTTTTATTGGAACTGGAAAGGATCTATAGATCTACATCAAATCTTAAAAATATTGAGTCTTCCAGTCTATGAATATGGTATATATCTCCATTTACACAGGTATTCGGTAATTTCTCTCAGAAATGTTTGTAGTTTTTAGTACACAGGCCTTGCACATCTTTTGTCAGGTTTATCTTGGGACGTCTGGGTGACTCAGCAGTTGGGCAGCTGCCTTCAGCACAGGTCCAGATCCCAGGATCCCGGATCAAGTCCCACATCCGGCTCCTGCAAAGAGCCTGCTTCCCCTCTGCCTGTGGTCTCTGCCTCTCTCTCTCTGTGTCCCTCATAAATAAATAAATTAATCTTTAAAGAAAAAAAAGATTTATCTCTAAGTTTTTATACTTTTAATAGAATTGTAAAAGGTATCATTTTTAAATTTTTAATTGTCTACTGCTAATATATAGAAATACAAATGAAACACAGAGAGACAGAGAGAGAGAGAGAGAGAGAGAGAGAGAGAGAGGCAGAGACACAGGCAGAGGAAGAAGCAGGCTCCATGCAGGGAGCCTGATGTGGGACTCGATCCCGGGTCTCCAGGATCAGGCCCTGGGCTGAAGGTGGTGCTAAACCACTGAGCCACCTGGGCTGCCCACAAATGATTTTTGAATGCTGATCTTATATCTTGAAAACTTACAAAAACTTACTCACTTATTAGTTTGAGTAGCTTTTTTATAAATGCCAAAAGATTTTCTATACAATCATACCATCAATGAATAAAGACCATTTTCTTCTTCCTTTCTAATTTGGATGACTTTTACTTATTTTTCTTACCTTATTGCACTAGCCAGAAACTCTAGTACCATGTAATGGGGAATAAATAGCTTTTTCAATAAATATGGCTGGGTCAGTTGAATATTTGTATAAGAAAACATGAACCTTGACCCCTACCTCACTTCATACACAAAAATTAATTTGAGAAGCATGTGAAAAGTAAGACAATAATAGAACTAAAGAAAACATAAGAGACCATGTTAAGGGGTAAGGACAGGCAAAGATTTCCTTATTGGGACACAAATAGCAATAATCATAAAAGATTAATATATTAATTCAATTTAATTCATAAATAAGCTTAAGTTATATTAATTAAGTTAATGAAACTTCGACTCATCAAAAGACACCATTAAGAAAGTGAAAAAGGGGAACCTGTGTGGCTCAGTTGGTTAAGGGTCCAACTCTTGGTTTTGGCTGTGGTCATAATCCTGTGATTGTAGGATCCAGCCCCCCATCAGACCCTGTGCTCAACATGGGGTCTGCTTCAAGATTCTCTATCTCTCTCAAATAAATAAATAAATAAAATAGTTTTTTTTAAAAAGTGAAAAAGTAAGTGACAGACCAGCAGGAGATGTTTGCAAAACACATATTGACAAAGGACTCCTATAAATTAATAAGAAAATTTCTGGATTAATTTTAGGGAAGGGGGGGACAGAAGACTTGTGCTGACCTTCACAAAAGAGAATCTCCTAATGACCAAAAGCAGATGAAAAGGAATTCAACATCATTAATCATCAAGGAAATGCAAATTAAAGCCACATAAATTTCCAGTAAATGCTGGAAAAATGGCAGCATTTACTAACACTAAACATACATGGGGCACCTGGGTGGCTCAGTCCATTAAGTTCTTGACTCTTGATCTCAGCTCATATCTCAATCTCAGGGTCATGAGTTCAAGCCCTGCATTGGGCTCCCCACTGGGTGTGGAGTCTACTTTTTTAAAAAGAAGTAAACATAGAGATTTATCCTATGAACTAGCAATTTTATTTCTGGGTATATGCCTGATACAACTGAGTGCTTATGTCCACTGAAAGACACGTAGAAGAATGTTCATAGAAGCTTTATTTGTAATGACCAAAAACTAGAAGCAACCCCAATTCCATCAACAATAGAATGGGTGACCATATTTTGTCGCATCCATATAATGAAATACTATTGTATCAAATGGAATACTATAATAATGAGAAAAAAAAAGACAAACTATTGCTTCACACAAGCACCTGGATGAATATCACAAATGTAATGCTGACAAAACTACCCAGCCACAAACGGTTACATCTGTATGATTCTATTCACATGAAATTCATAAAGAGGCAAAACAGACCCATGGTTATTTTTGATGAGGGGATTGATAACAACTGGGACAGAGGACAAGCAAATCTCTTGGGGAACCAGAAATAATCTATATCTTTATCTGTGTGGTGGCTAAGCAGAAATATACACATGTAAAAATATACTGTGCTCACATAAGATTTATGTGTTTTACATAAGTTATATCAACATAAAACTAAAGTATCTGTTTCTGAACATAATTATTCAATTCTACTGATACATACGCCTATTTCTGGGCCAAAGTTGCATTCTTGATCACTATAACTTTGTAGTAGGTTTGATGTCTACAAAACAAGTCCAACTCTTTTCCTTTCAAAAATTTCTTACACATATATGCTTCCAGGTGAATTTTGGATCAATTTTTCAAATTCCTCAGAAAACTCTACTGGAATTTTTATTGGAGTTATGCCACATTTGTAGTTTATTCGGAGAGCATTATATCTCTATAATATTGACTCTTATCATCCAATTAACATGGTTCATTTATTCAGGAATTTCAGTCAAGTTTTAAGTTTTTCGTCATGTAGGACTTGAATATTTTTTGTTATATTATCATGTATATTATATCTATTAAGTAATTGTGGTTTCTGTTGGTATTATGAAAGAAATGTTTATCCTATTACATTATGTAATATTTGCTACATTCAAAGACTTCAAAAAAGTATATCTGGCCATTTTGTTGGATCTCTTCATTCATTTTCATTAAACAAAGTACTACAGTTTTTCAGTTGACTCTTTGAACTTCTAGGCATAGGTAATGTATTAAACCTTTTCTCCCCTTGTATAAGAGTCTGACTTTTGGTTAATTTTCTCACTATGTTTTCCTGGAAACAGATAAAAATGTTACTAGGCAGCATTGCTTATGATAAAAATGACCCCTGGTTTGGAACTTTTATCTGGACGGAGAGTCACTATAGCCTTGGATTCCTTTTCTAACCTGCGAGTCCCTTGTGGGGACCATAGAAGTCATGACTTTGCAGTTGTTTCCAGAGATATTGTTTGCCAGGGGGCATGAAATCAGGGCAACTTGCGTACCTGCCCTATGTAGCCCTTATCTTCTTGCAACTGAGCCATCTGCTGGGTGAACTGCTCCAAAGATTCTCATTGTTGGAAATATCTGACACTGACTTGCTGGCATGTGTGGTTCCTGTCCTATGACTTCTGAATAGGCCAGTGTCACTATAGTGACTAGGTCTTATGAGTGTGAATATTAGGTTGAATCTAAGAAGACCTTCCCATGGCATCGCAGAGTGATGGCAGCAGTAGGGTAGACCTTCAAAGCCTTGAGCTCAACCAATAGACTAATTGGGGAAGAAAATGCAAAAAAGGCACTGAATATCTCGGTGGAAGAGTACTTTTACCCTTTCTCTGGTGTAGAAAACTTTGAGGCATCTGACAGGGGATCCCCTGTGGGACAGATGCAGGTTTCATCCTGAGAGGAGAAACTGCTCATTGTCCATGAAAGGGACCTGGCCAGAAACCCAGCTGGGCTACATGGATTCATGTCTAACTGGGTGGGGTGTTGGAGGGGGGCCGTGCAGACAGGAGAATGAACTCAAAGACCGCATTCTTGTGAGGGGGCTGCCACCTGATAAATGAGGTGGAACCACCAAGTTCACTCCAACTCCATTCAAACTTTAATCTACGTGGAGGAATGTTTGAGATCGCCCATGCGAGCAAAGGGCAAGGGTAGACACGTGGCTGTGTGGTGGCCAGCAGGTGCAAGCAGGGCTCCAGTGACCACAGGATTTGGAGCCACCAATAAAAGATTAAAGAAAGCTCTCTATGTGCAGAAAAGGGTAACTAACCCCAGGCCAACTCCAGAATCCGACAATAGCTATGGGAGGAGTGCTAAACTCCTAAAAAGGAGTTTAGTACAGCACTGGAACCTGATCAATGTCTTCTGCTGCCATCTAGTGAAAATTGAATGCAACCATTTTCTAAAGTGCCAGACACCAGATTTTTAAAGCAATAATTGGTTATTATAAAGGCCTGAGCTGTACCTTCCGACTAGATAAGAACCCTTGATTTACACAGCATGTAGGGGATAAAGGATTACTTTTCTATAAAGTTTAAATTTCATGGTAGTATGTTCAGTTTGTTAAAAACTATCATGTAATATCGTTTGATGTAAAATTCCTAGAATTCGCAGAATAAAAAGGGTTTTGTAGGCACTATGAAGACAGATGGCCAAAGACCATTCCAGTTGCACAGGGTATGGAAGGGACATCCTTACCCCATTAGGTAATATAAACTCAGGTGATCAAAAAACATGCTATCTTGTCCTTTTCTTTGATAAAGTTCTCAACACAGGTGCCTGGGCGGCTCAGTTGGTTAAGCATCCAACACTTGATCTCAGCTCAGGTCTCGATCTCAGGGTTGCAAGTTCAAGTTCCCATGTCGGGTTCCACGCTGGGCATGAAGGCTACTATAAAAAAAAAGTGTTCAACAAGTCATGGGCGGTAGACTCCTAGCAAAGGTTTAACGCTTCTGCATAAGAATCTAATCCTAAATTTATTTTCCTGAGAGTATATGTCAACTATGTTGCTAGGCAACATTGCTAACAGTATAAATGATCATTGGTAAATTGCATTGGACTGATAGATAAATACCTAATGAGAAAACCACCGTTTTGGGTTTCCTTAGTGTGGAACTCTTGTAACTGGGCACATCCCTTGCAGAGACTGTGGAAGCTGTGCCTCTAGAGTTGTGAGATTGCCTCCTGGGAGGCATGGGCACTTAGAGCAGCTCTCGTAAAGGCCGGATGTGGATCTTGCCTCCTTGCACTTACTGAGTGAAATGTGACAAGCACACTCCCTGCAAAGAGCTCCTGGAGCTGCCCCGCTGATTGCTGTGGTTCTTGCCCTCTATCCTTCTCAACAGGCTGAGCTTGAACAAGCCTGGTCACCTTGTGAGCTTGAACAAGCCTAAGAACACCCCTGAAGGGCCTTGCCTAGGTAAGTATATTAGTAGCCAAAATGACTTTTTTTCTTCTCCTTTCCACAACTACATTCATTTCCTTTTCATGTGTAATTTGTTATAATTTTTGAATGATAGTGAATGGTGGGGGGAAGGGGTTCAGTGAGTGAAGATGAAAGAAGGAATACCTTTTCCCCTCATTCCATTTTTTTTCACCTTTTACTATGAAATAATTTTGAACTTAGAGAAAAGTTGCAAAAAGAATATAAGGAACTCCTAGAAGGGCATCTGCCTGGCTGGCCCAGTCGAAAGAGTATGCAACTCTTGATCTCTGGGTCATGAGTTTGAGGTCCACATTGGGTGTAAAGATTACTTAAATAAGTAAAACTCAAAAAAAAAAAAAAACTCCTAGAAAGACTTCACAGAGATTCATTTTGTTAACATTTTGCCTTATTTGATGTATTTTGTTTTTACTTTCTCTCTACATTTATTATTACTGTTGTTGTTTGAGAATAAGCTAGAGCCATGAGATCCCTTTACTTTGAAATATTTTATTGTGCATTTCCTAAAAACAAAACATCTACTTGCATAATCACAGTATAATTCTCAAAGTGGGAATTAACATTAATATAAAGCTATCACCAAAAAAAAAATATATATATATATATAAAGCTATCACCTAATTGACATACCTATGAAAATTTCACCAATTATCCCAATATTATGCTTTATAGCATATTTTTTCCTAGTCCCAGATCCAATCTTTTAATTGTCACATTGCTTTGGGTTGTCTTGCCTCATTATTCCTCTTTAATTGGGGATAGCTCCTTAGTCCTTTTGTGTTTCATGGCACGGGAAGTTCTAAGAGTACAGGGCTCGTTTTGGCAAAATGTCTGTCAGTTTGGATTTGTCTGATGTTTCCTCATGGTCAGATTCAGGTTTTGGGCCCAACTTTAGGGAACTCTACTCTGGCCCTCCTTGACCTGCATCTCCCAAGTTGAGAGCGAAGAAGGCAAGCTCATAGGAGCCTGCCCACTCCCCCTTCTAGACCAAAAATCAGCAAACCTTTTCTTTAAAGGAACAGAGAATAAATATTCTGGGCTTTGCAGGCCAAGATCTCTGCTATAACCACTCAACTGTGCCATTGTGGCAAGGAAGTAGCCATAGATAATATGCAAATAAATGAGAGTGGATGGGATTCAAATAACATTTTATTTACGGATGTTATAGGCAGAGAGGAGCACCTGGGTGGCTCAGTAGGTTAAGCATCCAACTCTTGGTTTCAGCTGGGGTCACAATCTCAGGGTCATGAGATGGAGCCCTGCCACAGACTCCTTGCTTAGCAGGCAATCTGCTTGAGATTCTTTCCTTCTCCCTGTGTCCCTCTCCCTGCTTTCAAGTGCTCTCTTGCTCTCTCTCTCTCTCTCCTCTCTCTCCTTTCTCTAAACTAAATAAATGAATCTTTAAAAAAAAAAAAGAAAAGAAAAGAAAAAACAAGCAGAGATGATGCCTGGGTGGCTCAGTTGGTTAAGTGACCAACTGTTGATTTCAGCTCAGGTCTTAATCTCAGGGTCATGAGCTCAAGCTCCACACCGGACTCCATGCCCAACTTTAAAAAACAACAACAGAAGAGCCAGCAGAGAGCCTAGATTTGGCCCAGGAGCATAGTTTACTGACCCCTATTCTAACCCATACTCTGGCCACCCAGAGCTCCAGAATGTCAGGCCCAAACAGCCTCATGCTCACTACCAGGGCTGGCCTGTGTGGATCTCTCTTCCCCAACTCTGCTGTCCTAAGGCATGGTGTATTAGGCGTGTGCTTCCCTAGGCTTGAGTGAGACCACAGTGTGGGAAAGAGCTGACAGCGGGAGAAGAAGAGGGACTAGACCACAGTTGGGGCTGACGTCCCCACGTCTCCATGTTCCAGTGTGGGAGTCCAAGGAGTCGGAGAAGTCTACATTTAAACTCAGTCTTCCAGCTTGGTTTGAAGGTATAATTCATCCAGAGAAAAAGAACATATTTTATTTAACCATTTATGGCTTGAATTGTAACTTTTAAACATTTAGATACATGTATGTGATCTCCATTTATTTTTTGCCCTTGCCCCATAATGCAAGGGGAAGCCTGTGCAAAAACACGAACACATCTCAGAACAACCTCAGCCAGGCCAGACGAGCCCCCACGGGTACTCATGTGCAAAGGGATTCTACAGGCTGACTCCAATCTCCACATTGCCCCTGGGAGAGTCTGCAGTGATCTGTGGCAAAGCTGCCCAGCCTCCCTCGCCTTCAGCCACTTGGCTTGGCAACAGGCCCCAGGCTCAGTGCTCATATTCTCAAAGACAGAATAGGGATGACCCCAAACTGACCAGTTCCTCATTGTTCCTATCATGTACTTCTGGAATGTCTTTTCTTTCCAGTTTATCTAACTAATTTCTTTGAACCTCTTGATATTTAATATTATGTCTTGGGGCAGATGTAAAACCTCTGAAGTTTTCTTTGAATCCTTCTCTCATTCATTTAACATACTACCACCACCACAGTGACTACCACCATCTCTGTCATCATCACTGTTGCCACCACCACTGCCACCACCACCATCACCACTGCCACCACCACCACCAACATGACCACCATGACCATCACCAGGACAAACATGACCACTATACCACTATAACCACTACTGCCACCACCATGACCACCATGACTACCACCACCTTGACTACCACCACCTGTAATCACCACACTGCCACCACTGCCTCTGCTCAGCACAGAGCCTTTAAAGCACATTTCCCTCACCCAAAACACTCCAAAGCCAGAAGATGCTATAGGGAGTTGCCATCTTACCAACACTAGTGCATACTCATGTCTAAGACACTTTGGAATTCCAGCTAACTACGTAAACACCAATATGGTGCCCGGATCTTGTAAGTGGTGAAGTGTATCTGGAAAGATGACCAATTCTTTAAAATGTTATTCTATGAAGTACCTCTAACTTTTAATATTTTTTTAAAGATAAGTGTTGAGTATTGGTCTAAATATCATCATTTTCAATAAAGTAATACTTTCAGCAAGGCATCCAATAACATCTAAATTTAAGAATTACTGCTATGTAATTTACATAATTACTAGAATATAGTAACATATAATTTACTGTTCTTTTCATTATTTTGCTCAATTTTTTTTACCTTTGTTCTAAAATTGTTTTCTATAAACTCTGAAAGTTGTTCTATCGTAATTTGTTTCATTTTATGATGCTTTGAATCTCCAGGAGAAAGCCATTTTTATGAAAGTGTTTTTGCAATACTATATTGATGAGTTACTCTATCATTTTTATTTGCCAATAGTTATGCCTATACTTATCGTAATTTACTTACTTATATCTTCAATAACTCAGGTCACTGTCAGAACACATAATTAGCCAAGATATGAGGTAGAGCAAAAACAGGAGTTTTGCACACAAGGATACAGAGCTGAATGAGTCATTACTTTCTCTTCTAGCTGCGTAGACAGAACTGAGGTTTGGACTGAGAAGCCATGAATGCTGGTCTTTGCTTAGCCATTAATCCCCTGAGGTTAAAAGCACCAACTTCCCTGGCCCTTAGTTTTCTCCCCACTGGAAAACTGGAGCATGATCATACTGGTTCTCTGCTCTGTAATGCAGGTCATAGGAAGATGAAATGATAAAAGGCTTTATTACTAGTACATCCATGTGCCAGTTGTTATCATTTCATGGCATGTAAAGGCTGTGCATGGGACCATGATCCCTAATGCTGTAGTGGCATTCCTTTCCTTTGACAGATGTTATCTGAACAGATAGCAGTGCACTGGAGAGATCCTCTCTCTCTTTGCTGGAATTGCACCTTGAAAATAAGTGTCTTCTTAAATTTTGTTTGTTACATGCCTGCCTTGCTTCACTCTAGCCATGGCCCTGGCACCCTGGGAGAGATGCTTACAAAGCTTGCAGATACAGAATAAGCCATTGGAATTGTTTCCTGGCCTATCATGCTCTGGTTATTGAAGCTCCATCACAGAGGGGTTGGCCTTCTGCATTCCTCCTGCATACCTCTGCATTGAGCTAACATGGGCCTAGAAATCATTAGATTTTAACTTGTGGCTGCCCACTGACTAAATCTGCCCCCTCTGCAAACTTCATATGTATGCATACATGTCAGAAAAGAAATCATAAGAGCAGCTGTGAAGCTGTATTGTAGATTCTCCTTTGTTCTTTGGCGGTTTTTGTTTTGTTTTGTTTTGTTTTGTTTTGTTTTGTTTTGTTTGAGAGAGAGAGAGAGAGCACTTGAGCAGGCAGGAGTGGGAGGGAGGGGCAGAGGTAGTGAGAGGTAGTGAGAGGTAGAGAGAGAATCTTAAGCAGACTCCATGCCCAGCATGGAGCCCATTGCGGGGCTTGATTTCAGAATCTTGAGATCATGACTTGAGCTGAAATCCAGAGTTGGAGGCTTAACCAACTGAACCACCCAGGTGCCCCTGTAGACTCTCTTTTGAATCTTGGACCTGAGGTTGATGTATCTCACCAAATTTGGGGAATTTGGGGCACTGGTATTCTGAATATATTTTCTACCCCATTCTTTTTTTCCTCTCCTTTAGCAACTCCAAAAGCACATATATAGTAGACCATTTGATATTGTTCCAAAGGTCGCTGAGACTCTATTCATTTTCTTTGATTACTTTCTCCCTATACTTCATTTGAATAATTTCTATTGACATGTCTTCAAGTTGACTCTATGGTATTCAGCAGTTCCAGTCTGCTGTTAGACCATCCCAGGGATATTTTGATTTCTGATAACTCTCAACCTGGGCTTACTTGTAAGTCATGACCCTTTTGGTTTTCAATAAAAAGATGTAGGACTTTATTGAGCCCCTCCTACCTGTCAGGAACTGAACTTCAAACTAGTACAGCCGTTTCTCCCTAAAATTCTAGCCAAAACTTTCAGCTGGGTTCCCTGTGGTCTTGCCATGAGCATTTTCTCTTTAGGGGTCAGCCAGAAACTTGAGGAAATTTATATGCACATTTTTTAGTTTCTCCCTATAGCTCTCTCCTTTCTGGGAAGTATCCCCTCAATTCCCAGCTGTTTTGGCAGCCCTGAAATCTACACTTAGTCTTTTCAGCTAATAGGGCCACCACTTTATATTTTAACTCTACTGAGCTATGTGCCATGTGTTCCTGAGGACTGGAAGTGCCCTCAGAGGAAAAGCCTAATAAATTAGAGCTAACCTGGTTTCCATCCCTTCTTTTGTGACTCCTGCTCCCTTCAATTCCTGCCTGCCTAAAGGTTGTTTACTAGTGCCTTCAAGCTATAGCATTAAAAAATGTTCTTCTGGGCAGCTCAGGTGGCTCAGTGGTTTAGCGCCGCCTTTGGCCCAGGGCGTGATCCTGGAGACTCAGGATCGAGTCCCACGTCCGGCTCCCTGCATGGAGCCTGCTTCTTCCTGTGCCTCTGCTTCTCTGTGTGTCTCTCATGAATAAATAAACAAAATCTTAAAAAAAAAAATGTTTGTTTGGTTTTTTTGTCCAGGGCTAGTAATAGTTATCAACAGGTAAGTAGGTCCAATACAAGATACTGTCATTTCTAGAATTAAAACCCCACCTTCCATAGCATTTTATTTATTTTTTAAAGTCTTTTTAAGACTTTATTTATTTATTCATGAGAGACACAGAGAGAGAGGCAGAGACTTAGGTAGAGGGAGAAGCAGGCTCCCCATGGGGAGCCTGATGCAGGACTCAATCCTGGACCTCAGGATCACAATCTGAGCTGAAGGCAGATGCTCAATCACTGAGCCACTCAGGAGCCTCAGAGATTTATTTATTTATTTGAGACAAAGAGAACCTGAGTGGGGAGAGGGACAGAAGGAAAGGGAGAGAGAATCCTCAAGCAGACTCCCTACTGAGTAGAGAGCCTGACACAAGGCTGAATCCCAGGACTCTAAAATCCTGCCCTGAGCTGAAACCAAGAGCCAGATGACTTAACGGACTGAGCCACCCAAGAGGCCCTCCATAGCATTTTAAAGGAGCTTCTTTTCCTCTGACACCTTATTATAAATAAAATCCTATGCAGGGACAATAGAAACCTTAACTATTTCCTTTCTTTAAAAAAAGTTTTTTATTGTGGTAAGATATACATAACATAAAATTGACCAATTTTACCACTTTTAAGTGTGCAATTTAGTGGCATTAAGCATATTCACACTGTTTTACAACCATCACCACCACCTCCAGAAATTTTTCATCTTCCCAAACCAAAAACTTTGTACCCATTAAATAATTATTCCCCACTTCCCCTGCCGCCAGCCACTAGTAACAACCATGCTATTTCCTGTCTCTATGAATTTGACTACTCTAGGTACCCCATACAAGCAGGATCATAACATTATTTGTCCTTTTGTTGAAATGTTCCCTTTTAAAAACGAGTGAACTCTTGACTAAAGATGACTGGGTGTTTGTTTTTTTTAAGATGGCTGCTTAATCCCACATTATTATCTCCATGCCTTTCCAATACCCTACTAAAATAATAGCAAAGGAGGTAAAAAGTACAAATCCACAGCAAGAAATAGGAATCTCAATAGAAATCAAGAAATAAGAAATTTCAGCAGACTTATTGAAGATATAAAACAGGGGATAGACACAACAAATATCGTAATGATTCCCCTTATATGGAGTACTTGGAGTAGGCAAATCATAGACACAGAAGATAGAAGAATGGTGGTTGCCAGGCGCTGGGGGGAGGGGAGACAGGTAGCTATTGTTTAATAGGTAAAGAGTTTCAGTTTGAGTAGATGGAAAAGTTCTGGAGGTGGATGGTGGTGACAGTTGCACAACACTGTGAATGTAGTTAACGCTACTGAACCGTATACTTAAAAATGATGAAAATGTAAAAATTTATTTATGTCTATTTTACCCTACATACACATAAAAATAGAGAATGGAGGTAGCCGGTAAAGCCAAGTACAGGAGGCCAAAGACTGGAATGCACATGGGAGGTGGGGCACCTGGGTGACTCAGTTGGTTAAGCATTTGCCTTTGGCTCAGGTCATCATCTCAGGGGTTCTGGGATTGAGCCCTGCATGGGGCTCTCCGCTCACCAGGGAATCTGCTTCTCCCTCTCCTTCTGCCCCACCTACTACTCATGCTCAAGCGCATTCTCTCTAATAAATAAATAAAATCTTAAAAAAAAAAAAAAAAAGGAAATGCACATGGGTAGAGGGAAATAGCAGCCAAGTGGGGAGCAAATCATTCCTTGGACTTCCAAGTGGCTTGTGTCATATAAATATCCAATACAGGGATACCTAGGTGGCTCAGCAGTTAAGCGTCTGCCTTTGGCTTAGGGCATGATCCTGGAGTCCCGGGATCGAGTTCCACATCCACCTCCCTGCATAGAGCCTGCTTCTCCTTCTGCCTATGTCTCTGCCCCCGCCCCCCGCCCCGTGTGTGTGTGTGTGTGTGTGTGTGTGTCTATGAATAAATAAATAAAATCTTTAAAAAAATAAATAAATACCCAATACAACAAAGGGCAGGAGCAAGACAAGGGGCTGAACCTTACCCCTCTCCACCACTCTGAACAAATAGCCATATGATGGCTTGACATGTACCCCACCCTCACAAAAATGGCAGAGATTCTTCTCTAAAAAAGAATCAAACATCTCTGAACTTCCACAGTCTTGCTTTTAGAGGTTCACCAGTTAAATGTCTAAGAGAGTGCCTTCCCACCAGATCATTCTAAGTGAAGTCCTTCAATCTGTGAGTCCACTGCAAGCACAGAGGCCCCATCACAGAGATGATTTATGATCTGGTTCTCAAATGTTCTCCAGTAGTCACCAGAGTTTGATGAAAGCCTCCAAAATGAAGACTCACTCTAAGATAAGCAAACCAAGAGGCAAGGGGCATCCTCATACCATGGAACTGTCAGTAGAGCAAAGGCTGTCCAGAGTCAGAACAGGCACCACGCAGACATAAGAGGCACATCCTTGCATATAACCTGAACCTCAGTCCTGCATAAAGGAAATAAAGGCAACTCAGAAATGGCAGGGAACTTTAAAATGTCCTTAAGTACTACCCCAGTGAGATAAACCTTCATTTAACATAGCTAGAAATTAAGATAATGTCTAAAATGGATGAATCAAGAACTGGTGATGTAAGCATATTATTTAGAGAAACCACCAAGAGAAACAGCTGAATGAGTTAAAAGTAGTTGCCTCCAAAGGACCTCGGCGGGGGAGAGGTAGGCTGGGAATAATTGCTGTGCAATATAAGCCCTTCTGCATGATTTGATGGTTTAACCTTATGTATGTATTAGCAGCACTTTGATTTTTTTTTTTAATTTTTTAAAGAAAATGACTGGAAGGTTTCTTTTTTTTTTTTTTTTCTTATGTAGCATTGTTTCATTCTGGAATTTTCCAATTAAGCTTTTGGCTAAACACATACATATGATAATGATAATTATTCAGGAATCGGGAGGTTTGTAAAAACATTGTGTGCCATTAGAGTAATCAAGCTCAGCTCTAACACATCTTGGCTTTTCAGGATAATTAGACCACACTGGAGGCCCAGATGGGGTGAATGAGAAAGCCATGGGTGTCTGCCATATAGTAACAAGAAAACATCACCCAGAACTACTCAACTGGCAATTGAAATTTGCATGTTAACTTAGAACACAACAAGAAATGAATAAAAATGCCTGGATTTGAGGCACAACATTTCACTTTAAAAACCAAACATAGAACATAGGTGTGATCACGAAGCTCCTACACAACTCCCTTTAAGCTCTCACGTATTAAAATAGAATCTGTAAAACTAGAAGTGGTTCCTTCCATATCTCCTAGTTTTTAAAAATGTCACCTTCTACTGTGAGCATCTTTCTTGAAAATACACAAAATACAAAAAAAATCATTTGTCTACCAATTCACCCAACAGAGATGTTTTGCATGTCTGCTCAAGGCCCTGTGTTGGTACTAAGAATGCAGTGGCGAAAAGGCACAGACAGTCCCTGCTCTCAGCACACATTTTGCACACTTACGAACTAGTGTAGAAAATGGATATGTAAATAGGCAATTTAACGTGATTAGGTCAATGTTAGCACAGGTTGGATAGGAAGGCTGGTTGGACAAAAAAAAAAAGGGGAAGGCTGGATGGGAGCGGGTAGATGGAGCGACTATCTCAGCTGCTCCCAAAACAGTAGTGAGAAGCCCTCTGACTGGAGGGATATCTAGATGAGGAGCTGCAGTGAGAAGGCTCCAGAGGGAGAACCCCAGAGAAGCCTAATGTGGCTTCCAGATCAGAAGACAAAGGCTGGAGGGTAGAGACAATGAAAGAGGACTTTAACTGCCTCCAATTTTTACCTTTTTCATTGGATTCTTCTTTCCAGCCTGTCTCTAGGTTCAGGTGGAAGACTCTAAGGGCAAAGCATCCTGTGATGGAAACCAAAACTACTCTCTCAAGCCCTGGGCCTGCAGATCCTGCCCATGATTGACTTGAAGGTAGTGATCCATTTGACCTTCACTGCCTGCCTGCTCCCCGCCCCCCTTAGTCTCACATTTTCCTTATAAACCTGGAAATATTTTCTGTACTTTGGAGATAATCTTTGAGACCCTAGTCCACTGTCTTCCCAGGGTTGGCCTCAGTGAAGGAAATTCCTTTGTTTCCCCACCACCCATCTCGTGCTTTTTTTATTTCATCAGTGGCGGGTGGCTAAACCTGGTCCATTTGAGACACCACCGCCCTGACTTGCATGTCAGGTGCTTGTGCACTGCCCCGACCAACCGGCTACAAGAATGGAACACAGTAACGGAGTAAGAGGTAAGATAGGAGAATAAAGCAGGAGACACACAGGGTTTTGTAAACAATAGACCCTAGGTTATTTTAAGGTCATAGAGCCATGAGGAGCCATTGAAGGTTTTGGGGGTAGGGTTTGAGGGCCAGATCTGGCATCATAAGATTTGCATTTTAGAAAGATTTTCCTTGGATAAATTCATTATAGACTAGTTTCTATTATTTAGCTTACTTTCCAATCACATGCACACACTTCTTACCCATTTTCTGTTGTTTGTTGTTAAGATCATTGGACAGGTATTTGAGTAATGGTAAGATTAATAATATAGCTAGGGGTGTCTGGGTGGCTCATGTGATTAAGCATCTGGCTCTTGATCTTGGCTCAGGTTATGATCTCAGGGCGCTGTGAGATCAAGCCCCACCTTGGGCTCCTCACTGAGCACAGAGTTTGCTTGAGATTCTCTCCCTCTCTCCCCCACCCCTCAAAATAAAATCATTTCTTAAAAAAAAATATTAATATGGGGTGCCTGGGTAGCTTAGTCGGTTAAACCCCTACCTTCAACTCAGGTCATGATGCCAGGGTCCTGGGATCGAATCCCACATCGGCTCCCTGCTCAGTGGAAAGTCTGCTTCTCCCTCTCCCTCTGCCTGCAGCTTCTCCTGCTTGTGCTCTGTCAAATAAATAAAATATTTTTAAAATTAATATAACTAATTATAGAGTGCTATTAAGTTTACAAAGCACTTTACCATAGGCACTCTCATGGCAGGTACTTAAGAGGCAAAGGGTAGACAGAGATTTCCTGGTATCACATTCTTCCACCCTGTGTCCACGGAAAATACTGATAACCAATCATGGAACAAAGTCCTGTTGGTTTCAGACACATCCTCAGAATTGTCAACACAAATCTGGCAAGTAGTGCCATTTCTTTGAGTTGTCATTTGATGAAAAATTCAATTTGCCATCCTAGAGTGGTGTAAACCACATCTATTATAGAATCATACAGATGAGGCTGAAATTCATGATTTCCCACCTTCGTGGTAGATCTAAGCTACTTGACATTCCCTGAGTCTCAGTTTCTTCATTTAAAAATTAGAAGGGGGGATCCCTGGGTGGCGCAGCGGTTTGGCGCCTGCCTTTGGCCCGGGGCGCGATCCTGGAGACCCGGGATCGAGTCCCACGTCGGGCTCCCGGTGCATGGAGCCTGCTTCTCCCTCCGCCTGTGTCTCTGCCTCTCTCACTCTCTCTGTGACTATCATAAATAAATAAAAAATTAAAAAATAAATAAATAAAAATAAAAATAAAATTTAGAAGGGCACCTGGGTGGCTCAGTTTATTGAGCTGCTGACTCTTGATTTCAGCTCAGGTCTCAATCTCAAGGTGGTGAAATTGAGCCCTGCCTCAGGCTCTGCGCTCAGTGGGAAGTCTGCTTGAGATTCTCTCTTTCCTCTGCCCCTCCCCCCTCTCAATCTCAATAAATAAACCTTTTTTAAAAAAATTAGAAATAAAAACATGTTACTCCGAGCTACTATTAATTAAAAGGCAGCAAACAGGGCACCCAGGTGGTTCAGGTGGTTAAGCATCTGACTTCAGTTCAGGTCATGACCTCAGGGTCCTGGAATCGATCCCTGTGTTGGGCCTCATGCTCAGCAAGGAGTCTGCTTGTCCCTCTGCCTCTCCCCCTGCTCACACTCTCTCTCACTCTCGCTCTGAAATGAATAAAATAAATAAAATCTTTAAAAGATAAAAATAAAAAGAAGCAAACAATGAAATTGTATCATCTGTGTATTTACCTATAGAAATTCAATGATCACGCTATGGAGAGAGAAATCACAATTCCACATAACGTGCTTGCATCACAGAACAAACGTGGGACTGGACGTATCATGCATAGCACCATCAATTAGTCTGTTTCGGTGTGTATCTCATAGAATGAGCATCTCACTGCAGGGAGGGTAGTTCTTTGAAGGGAATATAGTTTCCCAAAACACAGACCTTAAATGAAAGCCAACAATGTCAGGTTACTTAACTGAAAGGCTAGCAGTCTATCCCAACTCTAGAGGAAAAACTGACTGGGAGGGCCTTTCTAAGGATAAAATGGACATATCCCTAATGGGTATATATGACCAAAAAAAATCTTCCAAATTCCATTTTCAATTAGATCGAAAAGGTCACAGCAGGCAATTACTTCCCTTGTAATAATGGGGGAAAGATGTGTAAAGGAGCAAAATATATTTATTTGTACAAATATCACAAAATAGCCTAAAGGAACTAAATTCTGGAGAAGGGGGACAAGATTTCATAGATGAGATTAACCGCTCTGGGGGGCATTTGTCACATCTGGGCATGGGCAGGCAAATGATGAGGCCTCCCACAGTCAGAGGGCTCTGCTTGGCAAAGAAGAAACCACTAATACTTTAAACATCTCTATGGACTAAACCAACAGATAAGAATATATGAAAATTCAAAACACAGAACTAGTCTTCCTCTTTGATTAAATGGGCGGCAGGGCAGAAGCCTGGGGCCTGAATGGAAAGACATTATCATCTCCCAATGCTTGGGTCCAGGTCCCACTAGAAGGGGAAGCCTCTAAGACACATCAATCATATCTTGCCCTCAAGGCATTTGAAGCCCAGGTGAACTTGTTATATTGTGATTTATAATAAAAAATATATATAATAAAAATAATATTTGGTTTTTATCCTGTTTCTAGAACAGAGGTCCTAAAACACTTAGAATTTCCGAAGTAATGATAGTGATAAAGGTATCTCGTTTTATGTTAATGAGGTAACTTTTAGGAAGCATCTAAGAGTGGAGGTGGGTTGCCATTGCAGTGGATCTGGTAATTACAGGGTTAGACCTCTCAGTTTCTTTTTTTTTTTTTTTTTAAGATTTTATTTATTTATTCATGATAGTCACACAGAGAGAGACAGAGAGGCAGAGACACAGGCAGAGGGAGAAGCAGGCTCCATGCACCGGGAGCCCGATGTGGGATTCGATCCCGGGTCTCCAGGATCGCGCCCTGGGCCAAAGGCAGGCGCCAAACCGCTGCGCCACCCAGGGATCCCGACCTCTCAGTTTCAACCTCCCACCCTCTACCCCCCACTCCCAACCTCCAGGGAAGCAAGAGAGGTTGGAGATTGAATCAATTGCCAATGTCCAATGAGTTAATCAATCATGCCTGTGTAACGAATCTTCCATAATAACCCAAAGGATAGGGTTCTGAGAGTTTCCAGGTTGGTGAAAATGTGGAGATGCAGGGAAGGCAGCATGCCTAGAGAGGGCATGGAAGCACCACGCCCCTTTCCACACACCTTGCCCTATGCATCTCTTCCATCTGGTTGCTCCTAAGTTATATTCTTTTATAAAAAGCCAGAAATCTAGTAAGTAAAATGGTTCTCTGAGTTCTGTGAGCCACTCTAGCAAATGAACTAAACCCAAGAAAGGGGGTTATGGGAACCTCTAATTAATAGCCAGTCGGTCAGAAGTATGGTAACAACCTGGACTTGTGATTGGTTCTGAAGTCCAAGGGGGCTTGGAGATCACTGGAGCCCCCAAAGTATAGCCGGTTGGTCAAAAGCATAGGTGATAACCTGGGCTTGTTATTGGCATCTGGAGGGGAGGGCAGTCTTGTAGAACTGAGACCTCAACCTGTGGGATCTGACGCTATCTCTGGGTAAATAGTGTCGGAATTGTGTTGAATTGTAGGACACCCCACCTGGTGCCCAAGAATTGCTTGTCTGTATGGGAATTCCACATTGGAATTTGGATCTTGTGGTTGGGGAGCAATATGGGATTTGGGTTTTTGGAAGGCATGATAATGAAACACGCTGCACGCAGTTCTCAACCATTTTCTAGCACACAAGATAGAGATTCATATATATAGTATAATATGGGCTATCACACTGATAAGGTGCAATTACACATGGTTCCTGGTGCCACAGGGTGCAAGAAACCAGGAGTTGCAAGGCATTAAGTAGGAGCAACAAGAGTGGTGATCCATGGGGTATAGCTAGAGGACTACTCTTGGTTTCAGTATAGCACACTCCATTGAGTCCTGGGGCCAGTGATGGGAATGAGGAGCGTGGATAAAGGGCAGGTTTACTTAGGGGAAGAAAGTGTATAAATGCAGATTATTTTTGAACATACTGAGTTGGAAGTGCCTGTGAGACATGCCCCCAAGCAACTGCCTCTGGAAAGTACATAGTTTATGTGACCTGGAAGTTGGGAGATCCTGAATGAGCATGTAAATTGGGGAATCATCAACTTTGAGATGGAAAAGGATGAGCTCAGGAAGCATGAGAAGCTAAGTTCCAGACCTGGGAAGGAAAAGAATGAGCATGAATAAAAGCTCAACTCCCTGGCAGGAAGCTGATACCGAAGAGGTTATTTCATAGCCTTCCTTTGAAGGCATTGTGCACCAGGGCTCAACACAACCTCTAGACTTCTTTCCTGCCTCCCCCTCTTGGTGTTGCCACGCTTCTCATCATTTGTTCACTCAGCTCACCAGACATCCTGTCTGCGCCCTGCCCTCATCTAACTGTTCATCCATACAACAATTTACTGAGAAGCCACCCTGTGCTAGGAGCTATACTAGGTGGGGTCCACACAGTGACCAAAACATTCTTATCTCAAAATGTTTACATTCTAGCAAAGGAGACAGACACACGCAAGTAATATCAGGGAGAGAGAAATGCTATGAAGAAAACATAAGCAAGCTAAGGGCATATGGTGGTGCAGGCAGGTGTCCTGTTTTAATCCCCAGTAAGGAAAGTCATCTCTGGAGGTCACATTTGAGATCTGGATGAAGAGCGAAAGTTTTGGGTGAAGAAAGGGTGGTTAGAACAGAATGGTGAAATGAGGTGACGAGGGGTTAAGTCATCTATGTTTTTGTTAAGCCTAAGTAAGGAGTCTGGCTTTCACTCTGACTAGGGATCACTGGGGAGAGGAGTACTGAGTACTCCTCTGAGTACTGACAGATGATCTGACAGATTTTAGCAAGACCCCTCTGGCTGCTGTGTGGAGAGTTAACTACTGGGGGCAAGAACAGAGGTAGAAGGACCTTTTAGGAGGCGATTGCAGTAACCCCGGGCAGGGAAGGGCAGGGGACGTGGGGTTTGTTGTAGAGAGGTAGGAGATGGAGATGGTGAGAAGTGATCAGATTCGGGTCATCCATTATCGATGGAGAGGGCAGGATTTGAAATCAGAACAGATGTCGGGGTGAGAGAGAGAAGTCCAGGATGACTCCAAGGATGAGCAGTTGGATAAATAGCACCAGTTTCCGCGGTGGTGAACCGAGTGGCCGAAGGTTAATTTCAGAGGGAAAACCCGGGAGCCTTGGTTTGGAGACACAAAGTTAATCAGATGCGGATTAAACGTGCAACTAGAGAGAATGAGGGGGTCTACGGCTGATCTGAGTCCAGAGTTCTCCGAATTGATCAAAGCAGCAGACAAATGCCTGGGATTGGTCTGTGTCGAGTGGCATTGAAAGCCACGAGCCCAGATGAGAGCATCCCGAGGTGTTGGAGAGAGTCCCAGCTCCAGCAGCTGCGAAGGGGAGAAGGGGGAGGGGGAGGGGGAGGGGGAGGGGGAGGGGGGGACGGGCTGGGTGATGGGATGCTGTGATGGAGCCCATCAGGGGGAGCTTCCAGAGGGCCGCAGTAGCCTCGAACGGGAAAGGACCGGGTCCTAACGGGGCTCGCCAGGAGCTCGGGGGCGGGAGGGCCCCTTTCTAGGCTGAGGGATCCGCATTCGCCGACGCAGGACGCAGGACAAGATGCGACGGGTCTGCAAATGGCGGAGGCCGCGGGGGAGGCCGAGAGCGCCGCGCGCGCCCCCACCGCCGCCCACCGAGTCCCGGCGCCGCCAGGTACGCCGCCTCTCCCTCGGTCGCCGCCTCTCAGGCCGCGCGAGCACGGCGGCCGGGGACTCGACCCGGCGGCGCCGCCGCGGAGACCACCGGGGCCGCCCGCCGAGGCCCAGCCGCCCGCCGCCGGCCTGAGTCTCGCGAGAGCGCGGCCTCGCCTTGCCCAGCATGCCCCGCGCCGCCGCCGCTGCCGCCGCCGCCGCCGCCGCGCCGCGGCTTGAGGGCGGGAGGCTGGGGGAGGGTAGCGGAGCCGGCGCCGCCGCCATGTTGGGTCTGAGGCGGCTGCTGTAGGCGCCGACGGAGCGAGCGGGCTTGCGGAGCGGCGACAGCGGCGCGGGATCTGCCTCTCTGCGAGCGGCCCGGAGCGGCGGCGGCGGCGGCGCCATGAGCGGGGGCACCCCTTACATCGGCAGCAAGATCAGCCTTATCTCCAAGGCGGAGATCCGCTACGAGGGCATCCTCTACACCATCGACACCGAGAACTCCACCGTAGCCCTCGCCAAAGGTACGCCGGGGCGGGCCTCGCGGGGGAGCGGCGCCCGGCTGTCGGCCCGCGGCCTCCTGGCTCCCCCCCGCCCCCCGCCCTCCGCCGTCCTCGGGGAGGCCGCTCCCTTCCCTCCGTCCGGGCCCGGGCGTCGCGGGGCCGGGCCGCGGCCTCCCCCCCCGCCCCCCCGCGCCCCGGGGGCTTCCTGCCTTCCACCCCGGGGACGTCCGCGCCTTCAATCCGGGACCCGGAGCACCGAGAGCGGGGCGGGCGGGGCGGGCGGGGCGGCCCTCAAGTCGGAGCACGGGCCGGAGAACACGGAGAGACGTGTTCTTCCAACTCCGAAATTCGGGGGTTCTGGCGTCTCCCCACAAAACAAAGCCCCGAGGATTCAAAGAATTTTTCCGCCCAGCTCGAGTTTAGTTGCCGATTTGTTGATTCCGAGGCACCCATTTTCTCACGTTCTCAATTTCGATTTGTTGGCGGCGTCCCTCAGGTGAAGTAAGTGTGTGTGTGGGGGGGAGCGATGTGCCAAAACTTTGGGTCTCGCCCCGCGACGCCGACGGTCTCGGGGCCCTCGGGCACATCGCGTCCCACTGGTCCCCCTTACGTGGTGTTTACCTGCTAAACCGGAATCTTCCTCAAAGGCCGTTGTGCAACCGCGTCTTTAAAAAAAAAAAAAATGCTCGCGGGTCTCGTGTGCACCACGGTGCGCCCGGGGTACCCGGTGCGGAGGCGGGTTCGAGCTTGACCCAGGTTGCACCCTCGTCCCGAAGGCTGCGCCGCGCGGGCCCTGCCGGCGGGTCCCAGGGACGGCGGCGGGTTCGGGGCGTGGAGGACCGAAGGGCCCTGCCCCTAGGATCTCACTAAGCGTCGCCCGGTCTGAGTGGGGTTTTGTTTCCGTTCACACGTGGTGGGGCCTTGGCTCCGCCGGAAAACCGGCAAGAACGTAAACTTGAGCTCCCGCTTCCTCAGGTCTCACGAGTTTGGGATGACTTAGGCGAGGGTAGCAAGGTGATAACCAAGGTAGCCTTTCCAGGTACATCTGGTAGAGTGACGGAACGAGTAAGACCGTGGTAGAGACAAGAGGCCCAGGGCCAGGAAGAAATTTTCTAAGTCTGCAAAAAAAGAAGACAAATTTATAACCGAGCGGGAAGAGTTATTTCACAGCATCACACGAGTACTTAGTGACATTTGGGGGGTCCTTTTTAATAACACTTGTGTTGGGACATTGTATACCTGAGTTACGGAGTCTTAATTTTTTTTTTTTTTTTAATCTTAAGTTTCTTTTCCACTGCTCCATAGATATTTAGCTGTATAGTGTCTTAGTTTTTATGGCTTTATGAAGTTATCAAGAAGGCTTTCTTTTTTTTTTTTTTTTTTAAGATTTTATTTATTTACTCATGAGAGACACACACAGAGAGAGGCAGAGACACAGGCAGAGGGAGAAGCAGGCTCCACGCAGGGAGGTCGACGTGGGACTCGATCCCGGGACTCCAGGGTCACGCCCTGGGCTGTAGGCAGGCACTGAACCGCTGCACCCGGACTGCCCTCAAGAAGGCTTTTTTAAAGTTCTCAGTGAGGCCCACATACAGTATTTCTAAGCTAATCTGAATTTTAAGGTGTCTTGCCAGTTGAATGACTTACCATTGAGTTGGTCATTACTCCTCATAATGACAAAAATTAATACATTCTTAAGGTTTCTTATGTATTAACTTTAGTCCTTTTTTTTTTTTTTTTTTAAGATTTTGTTTATTTATTCATGACAGACAGAGAGAGGCAGAGACACAGGCAGAGGGAGAAGCAGGCTCCGCACAGGGAGTCGGTCGCAGAACTGGATCCCAGGACTCCAGGAACGGCCTGGGCGGAAGGCAGGCACTAAACCGCTGAGCCACCCAGGCGTCCCCAACTTTAGTCTTTTAAAAATCTGTGAATTCTTATATTCTTTTATACATTTTATACATTACACATTTTATTTTTTTTCAGCTTCTAGAGTCAGTAAACTACAATTTTATTAGTCTGTAGTAGTTGAATTCATAAACCAGTTTGTTCTTGTATCATGTCTTGATAAATACAAGCACAGGAGTGAAAAGTTTTTTAATCATTGAATTTATATCTGTGCTTATGGCTTTGATAGTTAATCCCACAGATATAATATATGCTTTTTTTTAAGCAGCAGGAGTTATTTAATATTTAATAGAGATTTAGGAATTTAATTGTTTGCAAAAATGGTAGTTATCAAATTTTGGTACCTTACTCTACTTAGCATCTGATCTAAAACTCCTGTATGGCTATCTAGTCAACACTGGACATTTCAAATTTCAGAGTTAGAAGTGGGGTGTTTGGTTTTCAAATTTTAAAATTTACATGACTTGTGAAGTAATTTGATATCTGATATTTCACGTTTTTCAAGATTTGGTTGAAGAATGGCAGTCTAACAGATTAAAGCCAAAAGTTTGTTTATGGAGTTTAGAATACCATATGTATATGCATTTAGAGATCTCTGTTATCTTTGTAAACTATCAATTGAGTTAATCTCAAGTGACATTCTTAGAATTCTCTTCTGGATGTTAATTTTTTCCCCTCTGGGAAGAGTTCTTTCCCTTTTATTGTGAAGTAACCACACATGTTGAAAAGATACATAGATAAAAATGAAATATTTTTAAACTAAGATGCTGTAACTACCACCCAGGGCAAGACAGACACATTGCCAACATCCCAGAATCCTCCCACCTCCTGCATCTTCCCATCACCTCTACTACTCTCTTAAGCTAAATTTAAACATTATTCTAACATTCATAGTTTTATCACTTTAAGTTTACATCCCTAAAGGAGTTTACCTTTGTCCTTTTCTGAACTTTATATAAATGGAATCATCTTGTATATATTTGATTTTAGTTTGTTGTGGCATAGTATTTCACCTATGATGTGTATTCATTCTTGAATATAACAAGTTTATTCTGTATTTTTTTTATATACTACAGTTTAGTGTTTAAATTGTTTAGTTTTTGCTATTATGAACAATTGTGTTTAAGTGCACTGATGCCCGTCTGTAGTTTCCTTGAGGATATATACTTGAATTGCAGGATTGTTTGGAATGTGTGTCTTTATCTTTATTAGGTAATGCTAAGCAGTTTTCCAGAGTTGTTGCTTACTAGTTTCTATTTCAGTCATTAGTATATGAGAGTTCTAGTTCCATATCCTTTACCGGCAATAATACTGAGTACCAGGTATTTTAATTCTGTCGGGTCTGGTGGGTGTGATTGTACTTGACTTTAATCTTCCTGATTACTGATGAGGTGGACAATTTTTTTTTTTTTTAAAGATTTTATTCATTTATTCATGAGAGACAGAGAGAGAGAAAGAGACACAGGCAGAGAGAGAAGCAGGCTCCATGCAGGG
The DNA here is from genome assembly GCF_048418805.1 of Vulpes vulpes. NCBI lineage: Eukaryota > Metazoa > Chordata > Mammalia > Carnivora > Canidae > Vulpes > Vulpes vulpes. Next base: position 4,607,919 of record NC_132780.1, read on the forward strand.
AGCCTGATGAGGGACTTGATCCCGGGACTCCAGGAACACGCTCTGGGCTGAAGGCAGGAGCTAAACTGCTGAGCCACCCAGGGATCCCCCTGGACACTTTTTCATATCCTAGTCATTTGGATTTCATCTTTCGTGAAGCACCTTTGAAATCTTTTGCCCATTTTACTACTGAAATGCAGATCTTTTTCTAGAGTTCACCATTCTGGGTATGAGTACTTTGCTGAGTATATCTGTTGCAAATATCTTTTCCCACTTGATGGCTTCTTTTGGTGAATAGAAGTTCATTTTAATGTAGATATGTTTATCACTCTAATTTATGGTTAGTGTTTTTCTTCTTTTAAAGAATTTTTCCCTACCCCAGGGTCATGAAGATATTTTGATAACTTTTTCAAAACTTTTTTGTTTTGCTTTTTCACTAAATTTAGTAAGGGATTCGCTTGGTTTATATGATCTAGATTAAAATTTACATTTGGTGTTACTTATTTAAATTCATGTGGAACTATACAATGCTCTTAAAATTTTGGATTAGTTACATTTGATGTTGTATATAGTTAGGGTAACCATATGGCCTGGTTTGCGCTGGTGGAAGGTCCTTGTTTGTTCCTGTTGTTCTGGCATAATTATTAAACATCCCTTTTCTCTCTTGAAAATGTTCCAGTTAGGCTAATATATTTAATGGTCACACTAAATATAATCAAAAGCCCAATCCTAGAGGTAGTAACTAACTGCATGATGTTCTTTATTTTCTCTAGAGGTTTCACAGACTAGCTCAAGTTCTGTAAAGGTGAAATTGAAGTAAATTTGATGGGCTTTGATACCCAGGATCTTCTAAATGAATGTCAAGCAGTTTTAAAGGCAACTAGAAAGACTGGTGTCTGTCTTTTAAGCATGTTAATAGATCATTTGGTCTGTAGTTTGTCTCTTGGAGCTTTGTCACAACTCTGAGTTATTTTCTTCCTAACGCTGATTATGACCAGCATGTAATCTTCTTTGCTTATTTGCATGTGTTTATTGTCACCTTCCCTCCCCCCCATAGAGTCTGAGCTCCTGGAAGAATGAATGTTTATTTAATAAATAGGTGGACATGATTTAACATTTTAGTTTATTGATCTTGTAGAAATCTCTTGAGGGTGGGAATCTCCAAATAATACTTTCCATATTCACAATCGTATATCTCTTTAATATTGAAATGGTTAAAGGCCCCTGGGTGGCTCAATCGGTTAAGCATCTGCATTCTGCTCAGGTCATCATCTCAGGGTCCTGGGATTGAGCCCCTACATCAAGCTTCCTGCTCAGCAGGGAGTCTGCTTCTCCCTCTTTCTCTGTCCCTCTCTTCTCCTGCTTTCTCTCTCTCTCAAATAAATCTTTAAAAACACTGAAATGCCTAAGACATGTTGCCTCCCCCCTTCCCCGCCCCCAATAGTGAGAGATTTTAGGAATACAAGAGGATAAAATCTTATGACAAAATTGGCATTGTTAGGGAGATGGGGTTTTTTTTTACCTTATGACTCAAGCTCAATTATAATTTTCTTTTAAAATTTAAGGGAAGAAGTAGTTCAAGATTTTTGAGGGAATGGCAAAGCAGTGGCATGCATGAATAGTTTGTAGAATAGTTCCACTTACTGTATATTTACACCTGTGTCTGTGAATATGATGCCTGAGCACATACTAGATCCTGGATACCAAGATTGCCCACACTATTTTTACATTATTTTTTAGACTATTTAAATAAAATGGGCTAAATTGAGTGAAATTCTTATTTAATATATATTTTAAGTTAGCTATACCTGGATAGTACACCACAAACTGAAAACCAGGTTGCCACTACATTAGGAAAAGAGACTTCGTGAAGAATGATTAATAAGTCAGCTACTTTTAAAACAATTTGTCCTTAAAATCAAGGCGTTGGTAGAGGAATATAAAGTCTGGTAATGGATTTATTTACTTAAATCATCTGCTAAGTCCTGCCCATCGGTATACCTTAGCCACTTCTTGATTGTTAATAGCCATATACTCAGTGAGTAGGAGAGCTTTGTAGGATGGATGAAATATCTGTGAAGTGTTTTATTGATTTCTTGTGTTCTCACGAGTTGGGGACCTAAATCTAGCAATTCACAAAATCACTACCTAGAATGTCAAAGATCCAGTAACACTTTAAGCTGCAGTTTCTATTGGTTGCCCTATTTAGTGAGGTTGCCAGAACTTGGAGCCTTGGATACAGTTCATTGTTGCTATACAGTCCACAGAAATATTTAGTAATTTGGGGAGTCTGAAGTGAGTGCCAAAAACTAACTGCATTTTCCAGTGCAGTAAGATAAGCTGTGGCTTTCTGAATCAGAAGTAGAAAAAACAGCATAAAACCTGAAGAAAAGAATAGTAGAAGGAAGGAAATAGGAAGAGCAAAGAAATCTTATCTGTGCTTGACATATAGCAATAGCAAGAGTTTTATAGTATTTAACCCAGTGCCAAAGTAATAGCGGTAACTGCAGATGGCTTAACTTGAGTTTATTAGTCCATGGTAGAAGATGCCCTCTACAGAAAGTTTTACCAAAAAAAAAAAAGAACATTTTACCTTTTATTTTTTCTATGATGCTTTAAATTCTTAAGAATTCTTCTTCAGAGAGACACATAGCATGCGGGGGAGGGGGGAGGGAGAAGGGTAGAGAGAGAATCTTAAACTGGCTCTACATCCCTAGAGCTGGATCACAGGGCTCAATCTCACAACCCTGTGATCATGACCTGAGTGGAAATCAAGAGTCCCAACGGTTAACCCATTTTGAGCCATCTGGGCACTCCTAAAGTAATACTTTAAATTAGCTGTATTGAAAACTAAATATCATTGAAGTAAGTTTTTTAATGGATAAAGTGTATTAGTTTGTAAAATACTTTATTCAAAAAGATTTTATTCTAATTTTTTTTTTTTAAGATTGATTTCTTTATCTGGGGTGGGGGGCAAGGTGAGAATTAGGATCTCAAGCAAACTCCCTGCGGGGTTTGATCTCACAACCCTAAGATTATGACCTGAGCCGAAATCAAGAGTCACTACACTTGACCGACTGAGCCACCCGGCACCCCTCTTATTCTAGTTTTGTGGGATGTTTATTTCTCAAAGAAAATGTGACCCAAAAGGCCAGTTGGAATGCTTAGTAGCTCTTTGACCTTGGACAAGTTATTTAACCGTAGCTTTAACTACTTCTTTTATTTTTTTTAATATTTTATTTTATTTTATTTATTCATGATGGGGGGAGAGGGAGGGAGAGAGAGAGAGAGAGAGGCAGAAGAACTACTACTTTTAAATATAGACGATAGTGCCCATCTTTCAGTCATTCTGAGAATTAAATGAGGTAATAACAAAAGTAATTAGTTTACTGTAGGTGCTTAATAGAGAGTAACTATCTTGTTGCTATTTTTTAGCCACCATCTCCATCTCTGTCTCTCTAGCACCCACACTCCATAAATTATTCAGACCTACTATAGTCTGTTGATCTTACTACCTTTCACTCACTGCCCCACATCCCCCTCATGACTTTACTTCCCTCTTTATCCTGTTTAAATTCCATGAGTAGTTACAATCAGTACTGAGCATAAACTCACCCACCCCCCGTCCCTCTCCTGCTTTCTTTCACCAGCTTAGAGAAACCACAGTCCTGTTTATACCAACACAGACGTGCTGACCAGTTTCACCTTAAATTTACATTCACTAACCTCATTAGTCATAGTTATTTCCCTGCAGTCATACTGTACTTCCACGGTCTACTCATTCCAATGTCCTGCATGACTCTTCCATTCTCTCCGTTTTCCTCAGACCTCCAACGCCTCTTGCCCATCTTCACTTTTAACCTGTGAACCTGTTTCCTATTTAATTGAGGAAAGCATAGCAAACAGAAGAGAATTTTGATTAACTCATCTCACATGGACCCAATTTCTCACATGTGTGCTCCACACCTCTACTTTTTCACTGGTCAGTGTAGAGAAAGTGTTCTTTCTTCTCTGTCAGGCCACCCTTCCCCTTTGGAATAGATTTCATCCCCTCTTGATTTGAAGTAGCTGCTTTAGCAGTTCTCTACATCTGTGAATTGAGTTTTTCTTCTCGACCAGGTCTTTCCTATCTACATAGAGCTATGATGCTATTTCACCCATCTTAAAAACAGCAACAAGAAAATACCACTACTCTTTTTGTGTGTGTTTGTGGGGGGACACTACTACTTTTATTTAATTTTATATTTTTAAAGATTTTATTTATTCATGAGAGACAGAGAGGGAAAGACATAGGCAGAGGGAGAAGCAGACTCCCTCCAGGGAGCCTCATGTGAGACTGGATCCCAGGACCAGGATCACGACCAGAGCCAAAGGCAGGTGCTCAACCGCTGAGCCACCCAGGTACCCAACACTACTACCTTTAACTGTTTCCTCTTTCTGTCACCCCACTTCTATCCTTCCCTATACACCAAAACTCCTTGAAGGAATTGTCCATACCACTTACATTACTTTTTGAACTCAGTTTATTTAGGTTTTTATTTGCACATATGGCAAACTAAACAGGATGACCAGAGACTTCTGTGATGCTAAAGCCAATGGTTGGTTCTTATCCTCAGTCGGCTTGACCAGTCACCAATATATGGCACAGTTGGGCTATTCTCCTTAAAATACTTCCTTCACTTGACTCTATCCTGGTTTTCCCCCTTTACTTAGCTGGTTACATCTCAGTCTCTCTTGTTGATTCTTCAACTCTTAAACCTCCAAATATTGGCAAGCTCTAGGGTTTCATTCTGATTCTGTGTGTCTTCACTTTTTTTTTTTTTTTAAGATATTTATTCATGAGAGACAGAGAGAGAAAGAGAGACAGGCAGAGGGAGAAGCAGACTCCATGCAATATGGGACTCGATCCCGGGACCGCAAGATCATGCCCTGCGCTGAAGGAAGATACTCAAGGCTGAGCCACCAGGCATCCCATCACTCTGTCTTTTAAAAATTTACTTTGTTTTACCACCTGCACTTTTCTCTTGTTAACTGTCATGCAGTTCCTGGCTTTGAATACTCTCCGTACATTACTGATTCCTATCTCCAACTTCAACCTCCTCTTTGAACTCCTGGCTTGTAAACCCACCTTGTATGCCTCCTAACACCACCACCTGCAGAGATGTTTAGTAGGTGTCTCACATACCTGTTTATCCATCTAACTGAATGACAGTTCATCCTTCTAGTTGGTAAGACCAAAAACCTTTGAGTCATGCTTAATTCTTCTGTTCTTCTTACACCTCATGGATTTCTGATCCTATCACCTCTGTTTTAAAAATATATCCAAAATTTGACCACCTACTGGCCTGCTACTCTCCTCTGATTTACTGTCTCTTTCCAGACTTTTCAGAGACTCAGGCCCTCATATTTCAGTGTTGGCCTCTTACTTGATTCTTTTCACCTCCCAGTTGTGTTTGAGCGCTTCTTTACCATTAAAAAAAAAACAATAGGGATGCCTAGGTGGCTTAGTTGGTTAAGTGTCTGCTTATGGCTCTGGTCCTGATCCCAGGGTCCTCCAATTGAGGCCCGCTTCAAGCTCTGTGCTCAGTGGGAAGCCTGCTTCTCCCTCTCCCTCTGCCTGGTGCTCCCCATCCTCTCTCTCACAAATAAATAAATAAAATTTTTAAAATTAAAAAAAAAGGGATCCCTGGGTGTCGCAGCGGTTTGGCGCCTGCCTTTGGCCCAGGGTGCGATCCTGGAGACCCTGGATCGAATCCCACGTCGGGCTCCCGGTGCATGGAGCCTGCTTCTCCCTCTGCCTGTGTCTCTGCCTCTCTCTCTCTCTCTCTCTCTCTCTCTCTCTGTGACTATCGTAAATTAAAAAAAAAAAAATTAAAATTAAAAAAATAATAAATCTTTTTTTTTTTTTAATTGAGAGAGAGAGTGAGCAAGCAAGCGAGCCTGTGGCAGGCAGGGCTCTGGGGCCAGAGGGAGAGAATCCTTAAGCAGACTCCCTGCTGAGCAGAGAGCCTAGCACAGGGCTCAGTCCCACCACCGGTGAGATCATGACCTGACCTGAAGCCAAGAATCAGAAGTTTAACCAACTGAGCCATCCAGGTGCCACCAGAATCTTTTTCTTTTCTTTCTTTCTTTCTTTTTTTTTTTTTTAAAAGATTTTATTTATTCATGAGAGAGGCAGAGAGAAAGAGAAGCAGGCTCCCTGCGGGGAGCCTGATGTAGGACTCAATACAAGGACCTCGGGAACAAGACCTGAGCTGAAGAAGGCAGATGCTCAACCACTGAGCCACCCAGCTGCCTCCAGAATCTTTTTCTATAGAACTTTGAGGATATTGGTTTGTTGTATTCAAACATTCTGGTGTTACTGATGCCAGTCTGGTTCTCTGTTACTTTTCTCTTTGGAAGCTTTATTCTTGGAGTTCAGAAATGTTACTACACTGATGCCTGAGTGGTTCTCTGTGGACCTTATGAATCTGAAGACTCAAAGTCTATTTAACCTAGTACATTCTCTTAGATAAGCTTCTGTCTTGTTTCTGTTCCCCACCCATGTATTGTTTTAAATTCCTTTTGGATGCAATATTTTGTGTGTTTATATATAATTTTTTTGCTGTTATATTTTCATCTCTGTCTCTTGGTTTTTTGTTTGGGAGATTAAAATATAAAGCCAACTACAAGAAAGAATGTACAACTGAAAGCAGCTTAAAGAGTAAAGATTAAATTTAGACTGCAGATTAGACAAGCTTTTACTTTTACTTCCTGTTGATAAATCCTACTAAAACTGTGTGTGAGGGACTTTGTTGTTGTTTTAGGCATAAAACCATAAAGGACAAGGTAGATTTGGAAAGGAGACAGGCAACAAAATATTGGAGTTTGGAAAGCATATGGATGAATTTAAATGACTTAGAAGAATAGAAAAAGCTGCAACCTAAGTAGACAATAGATTAAGCCAAGAACTAACCTGATGCACCCAGACTCCTAAAAGACTCAGTAATTGACATCACCAGGTGAAATGGAAACTAAAAGACTATGAAGTAATTAGGACTGAATATGGAGCTAAAAACTGGAAGATTAACCCAAAATTTGTTTCATCAGTAGTCAGATTTCCAAAGCCCCTTTTGCATTTCACACAACTAAATAGCTACTCTTAACTTACACTGGTACTCTTTGGAGAGGGTAAGACGGAGGTTCTGGAAAAATGTAGACACCATTAAGAACAGAGGTACTTACTACACTAAAAACAGCTTGGAGCAAATGGAGCATAGAAGAAGCTTGCATCTACCTAGTGCATATTATTTTATAATCTCTTCATTCAGGAGAATTACAGAGAACCTGTTGTGACTACTTGCTAGACAGGATGCTAGGTGCTAGGAAACAAAAGAGCATTAGAGACAAGATTCTTGAGAACACAGCATCTAAGGTGCAGCCTGACGGGTAATCACAGTTAGCTATATGAAGAAGTTATCTAGGAGGAAATGTCTGGTCCCAGGCCATGGGGAGTTTGCAGTCTATCAGGGAACAACTAGAGTCCAAAGCTTTTTGGCCTGACCCATAATATCTTGCAGCTCACTTAAGTTGGAAACACATATCATTCAGGTTCACAGGTCAGTCAAGTTCCTTCAGGTTTAGGGCCTTTTCACAAGGTGCCTTTGACTTGGAATTCTTTTCCCCTACTCCTTATATGGCTATGGCTGAAGAAATGAACAATACAACAGATTAAGTAGTCACAGTGGAAAGAAAAGAACTGAGCTCTGGAAGGCTTAAGTGACATTGGAAATGTGTCAAATAACAGGCTCAGGCACTCCCCCTCCCCTTTTATTTTGCTTCCACTGCTAAATTTATCTTAATATATTCAGTCTGTCATCTGAATGACAGGCTAACAAGTCTGAATTTTCTTGGTGGATTTAGGGAGCCAGTGAAAGTTTTTTAGCCAGTAAAGTAACATGTCAGAGTCCAGTTTTAGGAACTTTATCCTAAAATTGATTGGGGGTGAGGGGAGAGGCTGACAGTATGGCCAGTTGGAAAATTTAAGAGTTTGAGAAAGAGGAAATATATGCCTAAACCAGTTAAAATAGAGAGGAAGGAACAGACACATGAGAAATTAGGAGAGGCCTAATTAGGTTGGCCTTAAAAAAGTTGACTGGGCAAAGAACAGGGAAGAAGTGAGGTATGGTGTATATATGGTGGTTCCTATCAACTAAAATTGGGAATGGATTAGGAGGGAATTAGGTTTATTCTAGATTTTACTTGAGCATCATCACCCCTGCAAAGCCTTCCCTGATTCCCATAAGTCAGGAAATGTTAGATGTACCTCTGTGTTCTGTTCTGTCTTTTGTTCTCTTGTGCTTATCATGCCTGTCTTATTATCTTCCACTACTAGACATCAGCGTGTTTTCCCCATTGTGTCCCTTGTACATAGGAGATTAACTTTGTTGGTCACATGAAGCATTATTATTTCTAAGAATTTTTCTTGGTTAGAAAATGTGTAGTTGAACAGCTTGATATTTAATAGGTAAAGACTGTGATAAAAGAAGACAATATTAAAGATATTTTATTCTTTCAGGTAAATAATGATGAGTGTAATTCAATATTCTTTTGACATCGTATGCTATAGAAATGTTTCAGGAGGGACGCCTGGGTGGCTCAGCAGTTGAGCCTTTGGCTCTGGGCGTGATCCTGGAATATTGGGCTTCCTGCAGGGAGCCTGCTTCTCGCTCTGCCTATGTCTCTGCCTTTCTCTCATGAATAAATAAATAAAATCTAACAAAAAAAAATGTTTCAGGATCTTTCTTGTCTACAGTTTCAAAAATCCTTGTGGATAGATTTAGCATTATTACTGTTGTTTTGTTATCGCCTCACCATCTGAATTTTTTTTTTTTAGATTTGTATTTATTTATTCATGAGGGACACAGGCAGAGGGAGAAGCAGGCTCCATGAAGGGAGCCCGATGTGGACCCATTCCCGGGACTGCAGGATCACGCCCCTAGCCAAAGGCACGTGCTAAACCGCTGAGCCACCCAGGTGTCCCATCCCTCTAAACTTTTTAGTTGCTTTTTGTTTGTACGATTCTCTGTTCATGCCATTCTCCCTAAATTTTTATTCTCACAAGTCATTATTCCCTTATGCTTAGTCGGACATTCTCATGGTTAAGGGAAAAATATGTCAGTAAATCTGCAAAGGGGCAGCCCCTGTGGTTCACCGGTTTAGTGCCACCTTCACAGGGCCTGATCCTAGAGACCCAGGATCAAGTCCCATGTGGCTCCCTGCATGGAGTCTGCTTCTCCCTCTGCCTGTGTCTCTGCCTCTCTCTCTCCCTCTCTCTCTCATGAATAAATAAATAAAATATTTTTTAAAAATCTGCAAATGTTAGTAATTCAAAGTGAGGAATCTTGCATGAGAAAGCAAATGAAGTTGCAAATGAGGGGAGTTAACTGAGCAAGGTCTCAAACCTGTAATTGTGAGAGATGACTTTAGATTAAAAGAAATGTAAAAATCTTTCCTCCTCCAAGTGCAAGTAAGAGTGAAGAAGATGAGTGAAGATGATGAAATGTATTAATAAAAAGGTCAAGATGGCTTTGGATCTTTTAGGCAAACCAGAGGTTACTTTAACCTTTAGAGTATTAAGGAGTTGGTTTTAAGAATGTTTGAGAGGTGAGGAGCACTCAGGTAGCTCAGTTGGTTAAGCATTCAACTCTGATTTCGGCTCAGTTCTTGATCTCAGAGTCATGAGATCAAGCCCTGCAGTGAGCTCCACACTGGGCAGGGAACCTGCTTAAGATTCTCTCTCTCTCCTTCCCTCTGCCTCTCCTCCCCTAGGCTCCCCCACAGAAGATAAAATAACATAAAATAAAAATATTGAAGAATGTTGAATGGTGAAAGGAAAGTCACCTGGGTTGTGCACTCTGGAGGTGGGTTTTTCTTAATGTTTTTTAAGATTTTATTTATTTATTTGACACAGAGAGCACACAGGTAGGGGAGGTTGTAGAGGGAAAGGCAGAAGCAAGTTCCCCACTGAGCAGAGAGCCCAATGTGGGGCTTGATCCCAGGACCCTGAGATCATGATCTGAGCCATCCAGCTGCCCCTGGAGGTGGTTCTTTTAGTCTTTGGATTGCCAGTGATTGGTGTGTGATAAGTGCTGAGGCGATTGAGAATATTACAGAGGGATCCCTGGGTGGCGCAGCGGTTTGGCGCCTGCCTTTGTTTGGCCCAGGGCGCGATCCTGGAGACCCGGGATCGAATCCCACGTCGGGCTCCCGGTGCATGGAGCCTGCTTCTCCCTCTGCCTGTGTTTCTGCCTCTCTCTCTCTCTCTCTCTCTCTCTCTCTCTGTGACTATCATAAATAAATAAAAATTTTTTAAAAAAGTTTAAAAAAAAGAATATTGCAGAGAGATGGTTGGTAGTAATGTCTGTTAGGGGTGATAGTAATGTCTGTTAATTGGATACAGGAAGAGATGATAGAGTCGAGACAGATGTTTTCTCAGTACGGTAATATTCCCTAACAAAGTAAAGTGGGTGAAGATGAAGACAGGGCCAAAGAGGATAGTGCTGGTGTATAGAAAGTGAAGCTTTGTAGGGGCAGTGTTTGATGTGATTCACAAGCAGTCCCGTGTCCCTCCTCCCAAGTGAAAAATCAAGAGTGTGCTTACTACCATCCTACCATCAGGGTCTGTGCAAGGGTACTACATTGTAGAAGAGATAGCTTTATAAAAGCTACTCTTAGTATTTAAGTAATTAAATCATATTTAACAGCTTATTCCAAATATGCAGTATCTCTGATGCTTTCAGCAAGAGTTAGTTTATGATACTGGTTGTGCAACAAGAACTGTATTTACGGATAAATATCAGAAAGAAGAAAAATGCCATGCATTACAACTTTTCACCTTTTTCCCCTCTGATTCAGTGCTTTTGCATATATTTTTTTTTTTTTAAATAATGCTAGTTTTCTGTTTTCCCATCCTGTTGATGTCCATTTGTTATTTCTTTCTTTTTGATATAGTCATTCTCCCATTTTATTCTAAGTAGGTGTAATTGTATAACTTAATTCAATTCCCTTGATATTAAACATTGTTCAGTAATTTTGGAAATTGCTTACTTAATAGCTCCTTCCACTATGGAATTTATTTAAGAAATATGCAAATGTGAGCAATATGAAGGGTACAGTGTTAGATACTGGGGGAGTTGCAAAGATCATTTAGATACAGAATTTTCTCTTGATAATTTTTTTTTTTTTTTTTTAAGATGTATTCATTTGAGAGAGAACAAGTGATGGGAGAGGCAGAGGGATAGGGAGAGAATCCTCAAGCAGACTCCTGGCTGAGCACAGAGCCTGATGCAGGGCTCCATTCTACAACACAGGAGATTATGCTCTGAACTGAAACTAAGAGTCAGATGCTCAACCAACTGAGCTACCCAGGTGCCTGTCTCCTGAAGATCTTTCAATTCTAGGAAGGGGAAGGTATAGAGAGTGGTAGAATGCTGTGTCATTTTTAGAGAAAGAATGTATTACTTCCACCTGGAAGTATTACTGAGAGTTGTGTGATGGTTAATTTTGTGTCACCTTGCCCAGATATTTGTTCAAATATTCTGAATGTTTCTGTGATGTTTTTTGGACAAGATTAATTTTTTTATTTAATTTTTTAAAAGATTTTATTTGTTTATTCATGAGAGACAGAGAGAGACAGAGACACAAGCAGAGGAAGAAGCAGGCTCCATGCAGGGAGCCCCATGTGGGACTCCATCCTGGGACTCCAGGATCATGCCCTGGGCCGAAGGCAGGCACTCAACCACTGAGCCACCCAGGGATCCCCAAGACAAGATTAATTTTTAGATCAGTAGACTTTAAGTAGGTTATCTCCATGATGTGAATGGGTCTCATCCAATCCGGTGATAGAGCAAAGAGTGACTTCTCTGAGCAGGAAGGAATTTTGCCAGCAGACCACCTCTGGACTCAAGCCTTAACTCTTCCCTGGGTCTCTAGCCTACAAGCCTACTCTGCAGAATTTCACAAGAGCCTGTTCCTTAAAGTAAATTTGTTGGGGCGAGGGGGAGAGGGGGCATGCCCTGTTGGTTCTTCTAGAGAAACCTGTATAAGCTGAAATTTAGGATGAGTGTGGAGAGAAGCTATGGTAGAAGACAGAAAACCTGCTCTGGGTATTTAGAATAATAAGCTTGGTTGGAACTTAAGCTTATATAAGTGATCTTACAAGTCATAATTGACAGAAGTTTTAACTTTAAGACTACATCAGAAATCTTATTCTAAGGGTGCCTGGTGGTACATTTGCATGAGTGTCCAACTCTTGGTTTCAGCTCAGGTCATGGTCTCAGGGTCATGAGATTGAGGCCAATATCAGGCTCTGTGCTTGGCAGGGAGTGTGCTTGGTATTCTCTGCCCCTCCCACTCATGCTCACTAGCTCTCTCTTGCACATGTGTGCAAACCCCTCCAAGTAAATAAGTAAATCATCTTTTTTAAAAGAAATCTTATTCTAGATTTGAATTTAGCCTCAGATTTCTAACTTACTTTGGCCATTTCTTGAATAATTCAGTCTTTTGTTTATTGCTCTCACATTTTGGTATTCAACAGACTTGTTTTTCTTCCTTATCAATCAGTATTGGAGCCTAATTTATAATTTTTTTCCTTTTTTTCCCTAATTTATAATTTTTATTTTGTATCCAAAGGTGAAGTCTTTTTGGAAAATACTAATGATGTCACTAACTGTATTTAACTATGTATGTGTATATCATTTTAAACTTACAAAACTTTGGTATTTTATATTGGAGATATTAAAATAGGAAGTTGGTCATTATAACTCTTCCCTCTCCATGTAATGTGACTGTGTGTACAGGTGTTAATATACTGGTAACTAGGTTTGACACTAGTGTGATGTTCAAACTTTTATCTATTAGAAGTAGAGTTTTTAAAGATTCATGATTTTGCTAGATTTTGCTAGAACCTTGACCTTTTTACATATTTTTAAAAAGACAATCATAGGATTCATATCTCAATTAATTTTTGAGCCAGAAACAGGGAGTTAATTATGTTCTTTCAGACTAATAATTTTTTTCCCCCTATTTCCCACTCCCTTTTATTAAACATTGGCCGAAATCTTAGGCTTTTCTAGCTGGGGAATATTAAAAAAAAAAAAAAATAGAATACTTAAAACAACATAGCAACATGATGAAGTTTGGAATAGAGAGAACAGCCACTCCTAGTTCCAACATCTAGCCCAACTGTTATTATCATTTTGTGTTCTCTTCGAGGCTATATTTGTGTGTGAGTAGGGGGAGATTATTGAGGTGAAATTCATGTAACACAATTAACTATTATAAAGTAATATGATTCATGGGATTTAGTCTAGTCACAGTATTGTGCAACCACCACCTCACTTCAGTTTCAAAATTTTTTCATCACTTTAGAAGAATACTCCTACCCATTAAGTAATCCTTCCCCGTTTCCCTTTTCCCCCAGTAACAACTTAATCTGTTTTCTGTCTCTATGGCTTTTCTTATTTTGGATATACGTAAAATAGATCATATAATGTGTGACCTGGCTTTTACTTAGCATAATGCTTCAGAGTTTCTTTCTAGTTGTAACATGTATCAGCATTTCATTCCTTTTTATGGCTGGATGATACTCTGTGTGTGTATTTGTGTGTCTAAATATAAAAAACAATTTGTATACCAATTCATCTGTTGGTGGGCATTGGGTTGTTTTCACCTTTTGGCTCTTATGAATAATACTGCTTTAAACATTCATGTACAAGTTTCTGTGTGGACATAGGTTTCTACATATGAGTGAAATTGCTGAGTAATATGGTAATTCTATGTTTAATTTTTTGAGGAACCACCAAGCCATGTTTTCCACAACAACTGGACCATTTTACATTTCTACTTCCATGTCAAGGATTCCTATTTCTCTATATCCCGGGCCAGTATTTGTTACTTTGTTTTATTATTACAGCCATTCTAGTAGTTTTGAAGTGGCATTTCATGAAAGTTTTGATTTGTAGTAACATAATGACCAAGAATTTAAGCCTCTTTTCACAAGCTTGTGGACTGTTTGTGTATTTTTTTTTTGAGAAGTGTCTCTTCAGGTTTTTGCCAATTTTAATTGGGTGGTTTGTCTTTTTGTTGTTGAGTTGTTAAGAGTCCTTTATATATTCTAGATATTAAGCCCTTGTATTTGACTTGCAAACATTTTCCTATTTCATAACTTGTCTTTTACCATTCTTGATATTGTTCTCTCTTTTTTTTTTTTAAGATTTTATTTATTTATTCATGAGAGACAGAGAGAGAGAGAGAGAGAGAGGGAGAGAGAGAGGAAGGAACAGACACAGGCAGAGGGAGAAGCAGGCTCCATGCAGGGAGCCTGGCGTGGGACTTGATGCTGGGTTTCCAGCTTCACACCCTGGGCTGACGGCGACGCTAAACCGCTGAGCCACCTGCCCTCGATATTGTTCTTTGATGCACAAAATGTTTTGATTTTTATGAAGTAAAATTTATTTTTTCTTTTGTTGCTCATACTTACAGTGTCAAATTTAAGAATCCATTGTCAAATCTGAGGTCTAAAGATTTACTCCTGTGTACTCTTAATAGTTTTACGGGTTTGGTTTATATTTAGATTGTTGACCCACTAAAAGAAAAACTGTGTGGGGCGCTTGTGTGGCTTGGTCGGTTGATTGTCAGACTCTTGGTTTCTGCTTGGATCATAATCTCGGGGTCGTGAAATCGAGCCTCTTGTTTGGCTCTACCCTTAGCACAGAGTCTGCCTAGGATTCTTTTTCTCTTCCCCTCCCTCCCTCCCTCCCTCCCTCCCTCCCTCCCTCCCTCCCTCCCTCTGTCTTTCTCTCAAATCAATCAGTCTTTAAAAATGAAAAAAAAATGTGCTTTTCCTCTGCTCACCAGTTAACTCCATCGTTCTGGCCACCACATGTTCAGTCACATCAACCAATTCTCCCAGCTTCCTCTGGACACCCACTGGGTATCCTGTAATTTAAATCAGTTTTGACTCTGTCTATCTGAAGTTAGTATCAGATCTCACAGGTTAAGGGCTCAGTACCACAAGACAACCCACCCCAGCCTACTTCACACGCCAGTCTCAAGTTGCAAGTTATTAACTATACTTCTGACCAACTGGCTATAAATTGGGGCTTCCCATGATACCCTCCTTGGTTTGATCACTTGCTAGAATGGTTCACAGACCTCGGAAACCAGCTTACTTATTAGATTACCAGTTTATTATAAGAAGATACAACTCAGGAACACCCAGATGGAAGAGCTACATAGGGCAAGATACATGGGAAGGAGTGCGGTGATCCTGTCTTCTCTGGTGAGTCATCCTCCCAGTATCTCCACATGTTCACCAACCAGCAGCTCTGTAAACCCCAAAGATTAGGAATTTTTATGGAGGCTTCATCATGTGGGTGGCATGATCAATTATCAACTCCATCTGCAGCTGCTCTCCCCTCCCCAAGGGATGGTCTTTTCTGGTGACCAGTCCTTTTTTATGAAGCTATCCTGGAGCCCTCCAAGAGTCACCTCATTAGAACAAAAGATGTTCTTATGGCCCAGGAAATTCCAAGAGATTGAGGAGCTTTGCATTAGGAACCAGGATCAAAGACCAATATTAGAATAAAAGATGCTCTTAGTTCCTTTGTTTCTTAGGAAGTTAAAAAGACTTTAGGAGCTCTGGCCAGGAGCTGGAGATAAAGATCAAATACATATTTCTTATATCACAGCATCACACCTGCTTTGAGTAATTTTTGCTTTGGAATAAGGTCGAGTTCCAGTCTCCTTTTTTTGTATATGATCATCTAATTGTCCCAAAGCCATTTTTTAAAAAAAGATTTTACTTATTTGAGAGGGAGGGAGGGAGAATGAGAGAGTGTGCATACACAAGCAGTGGGGAGAGGCAGAGGGAGAAGCAGGCTCCCCACACTGAGCAGGGAGCCCAACTTGGGGCTTGATTCCAAGACCCTGGGATCGTGACCTGAGCCCTGAGCCGAAGGCAGACACTGAAGCAACTGAGCCACCCAGGCATCCCCCAAAACCATTTTTGAAGAGACTATTCTTTTCCCATTGAATATTTTTGGACTCTTACCCAAAATTAGTTGGCCATAGATGTTTATTTCTAGACTGTTCCAGTCCATAAATCCTTATGCTAGTACCACACTGTTTTGACTGCTTTGTAAGTTTTGAAATTGGGAAGTACGAGTCCTCCAACTTTTTCATGAATTTAGTTTGTTTTTTCCATTTCAAGGGGAATGGGTTATAATTTTCCTTGGAATTGCACTGAATCTGTAGCACACTCTGGGGAGCACTGTAATCCTTTTTTTTTTTTTTTTTTTTTTTTTTTAGGATTTAAAAGATTCAGTCTTTTAAATGTGAATGTACTATCAGGAGGAGGAGGAGGAGGAGAAGGGCAGAGAGAGAGAGAAACAGACTAACATGGGTCTCAGTCCCAAGGCCCTGAGGTCCTGACCTGAGTTGAATCAGCTGCTTAACTAACTGAGCCACCCAGGCACCCTGGGAGCGTTGTAATCTTAATATTAAGTCTTCCAGTCCATGAACATGGGATGACCTTCAAGCAGAGCTTCCATTTATTTAGCTGCTCTTTAATTTGTTTCAGCAGCGTTTTGTAATTGTCAGTATACAAGCCTTTTACTTCCTTGGTTGAATCTATTCTTAAATATTTTATTCATTTGGATAGTACTGTGAGATTGTTTTCTTAATTTCTTTTTTATTGATCATTATTGTGTACATACACAGTTGAGTTTTGTGTGTTGATAATGCACCAGTGCTTTGCTGAATTCATTTATTAACTCTAGTTTCATTTAGTTTTTTCATGGATTCTATATATGTAGAATTCCCATATGTGGAATCATGTCATCTGCAGAAAGTTTTACTTCTTCCTCTCCAGTTTGGATGCCTTTTATTTCTTTATCTTGCTAATTATGCCGTCTGGGACTTCTAGTACATTGACTAGCAGTGATGAAAGTGAACACACTTGTTTTGTTTCTGATCTTAGGGGAAAGTTTTCAATCTTTTACCATTAAATATGATGTTAGCTATTGGTGTTTTACATATGCCATTTATCCTGTTGAGGAAATTTCCTTTTATTCCTTGTTTGCTAAATGTTTTTATCACAAAACAGTGTTAAATTTTGTCAGATACTTTTTCTGCATCTATTGAAATGATTGTGTTGTGTATTTTCCCCCTTTGGTCTATTAATGTGGTGTGTATTACACTGTTTTGTTTTGTTTTTTTAAATGTTATCTTTGTCTGACTTTGGTGTCAAGGTAATGTTGGCCTCAAAGAATGTATTAGGACAAGTTCCCTTTTCTTCTCTTTTGGAGAAGTTTGAGTAGAGTTAGTACTGTTTCTTCTTTAAATGTTTGCTAAAATTCACCAGGGAAACCATCTAGTCCTAGTTCTTTGGAGGTTTTTTATTTCTGCTCCAGTCTCTTTGTTATAACTCTTGAGATTTTCTGTTTCTTCTTGAGTTGGTTTTGGTAATTGATGTTTGTAGGGATTTTTCTATTTCATCTAGATTTTCTAAACAAATACCAAATTGGTATTTGTAGTTTTTTCTTAAAAGCCTTTTAAAGTCCATGAAATTGAAAAAAACAAATGAATTCCATGAGATTGGTAGTAATGTCCTTGCTTTCATTTCTGATTTTAGTTATTTGCATTTTCTCACCTTTTTCCCTTAGTCTTTCTAGCTAAAGGTTGGTCGATTTTATCTTTTCAAAGAAGCTACTTTTGGTTTTGTTGATTCTGTTTTTCTGTTCTATGTGTTAATCTCTGCTATAATCTCTAATTTCTTTCCTTCTGGATTTGAGTTTAGTTTGCTTTTTTGTTTTGTTTTGTTATTTAAGATTCTTATTAATTTGAGAGAGAGCGTGTATGCATAAGTGGGGGGTGGAGGGCATGAAGGAGAAGTAGGCTCTAATCCCAGGACCTGGGATCATGACCTGAGCAGAAGGCTGGTGCTTAACCCACTGAGCCACTCAGGTACCCCTAGTTTCCTCTTAATCTAATGTTCCTTACGGTGTAAAGTTGATCTGATATTTTTTTTTTTAAAGATTTATTTATTTGAGGAGCACCTGGGTGCTCACTCAGTGGTTGAGCATCTGTCTGCCTTTGGTTCAGGTCATGATTCCAGGGTCCTGAGATCAAGTTCCGCATTGGGCTCCCTGTGGAGAGCCTGCTTCTCCCTCTGCCTAGGTCTCTGCCTCTCAGAAATAAATAGTAAAATCTTAAAAAAAAAAAAAATAGTGTATTTATTTGAGAGAGCATGAGTGGAGGGAGAGAATCTTCAAGCAGACTCCCTGCTGAGCACAAAGCCCAAAATGGGGTTCAGTCCCATGACCCATGAGGTAAATGATCTGAGCTGAAGCCAAGAGTCAGAGACTCAACTGGTTGAGCTATCCAGGTACCCTGAGATTTTTTTTTTTTTTCTTAATGTGATTACAGCTATACCCTCTTGCATATGGCATTCTTTACATCCATGATTTTGGCATGTTGTATTTTTTCATTTTGTCTCAATTTTTCTCAATTTCCCTAGTGTGATTTCTTCACTCATTGGTTAAGGTTTTTTGTTGTTGTTGTTGTTTTTGTTTTTTGTGTTTTTTTTAAGATTTTATTTATTTATCCATGGGAGACACAGAGAGAGACCGAGGAACAGACACAGGCAGAGGGAGAAGCAGGCTTCCATGCAGGGAGTCCGATGTGGGACTCAATCCCGGGTCTCCAGGATCATGCCCTGGGATGAAGGGGGCGCTAAACCACTGAGCCACCCGGGCTGCCCAAAAGTGTATTATTTAATTTCCAGGTCCAGTTTCCCTTTTATTGATGTCTAGATTTATTCTACTGTGGTCAGAGAGGATACTTTGTAAAATTTTGTGGGTTTTTTTTTTCCATTTATTGAGAGTTAAGTTTGACCTCCCATGTGGTCTATCCTGAGGAATGTTCCATTTACAATTAAGAATAATGTGTATTGTGCTGTTGTTGATTGGGGAGAAGGATAATCTGTTGCTTTTAAAAACTTTGAAGACACTACTGGGGAAGTGCTTTGGCCCTTGAGGGGTGAAACAGTGGTCCCTTCTGAATTGTCAGGTAGTTGAGATCATACAGCCCTGGATTTTGTGGGATATGCTTCCTGCTGCCCACCTTGTATTAGCAATGCTGCAGTAGGAACATGAGCCACATCCCCGTAGCTGCCATTTGTGGAGATAGGAGTTAATGAATACTAATAGCTAGCCACTACGTAAAATGCTACACTACACCACAGGTTAACAGCCTTTCTTCATCAAGTACTTTCATGGGTGGTACAAGTGTGTGATTTGACACCATCGTTCCAAAATGGCTTATTCAGACTTCACGTGACAAGGCAATAGTTGTTTCGGGATGGGACCCATTCCTGGATCTTCCTACTCTGTCATCTTTCATATCAGACACATCTATGTTTCTATTTTAGGTAGTTGTAATCTTTTAAAAATTACTGTTTCATAATTTACCTCATATAGCATGTTTAATGTTACTATATATTCAACTTTTTTAATTTTTTTTTTTCTTTTTAAGTTCCTCTTCACCATTACTTGCCTGGTAACTTCCAAATTGGTCTTCTGCTTCCATTTTCATTTTGTTTTCCACAGTCATAGAAGGACAAATACTGTAGAATGGAGGTTGCCAGAGGCTGGGGGGGGTGGAGGAAGTGAAGAATCGTGGTTCTGAAACTATAAAGTTTCAGCTAAGCAATATGATAAAATTCTAGATTTCTGCAGCATTTTGCTGTACAAATACTGAACTGTTAAAATGATAGCATTAACAAAAATGCTGGTGGTGAAGTATACCTAATAAACTTATTGGTCAGCTTCAGAGAAAAATTGAAAGCCTGATGGAAGAAGATGGAAGAATGGAGGCTTATTGCTGGAGACCAGGAGAGTGCATCAAGATCGGGGAGAACCATGCATTAAGCACTTTTAAAACTAATTGTGTATGGGACGCTTGCGGGGCTCAGCGCTTGAGCGCCTGCCTTCGGCCCAGGGCATGACCCTGGGGTCCTGGGATCGAGTTCCGCCTCGGGCTCCCTGCATGGAGCCTGCTTCTCCCTCTGCCTGTGTCTCTGCCTCTCTCTCTCTTTCTGTGTGTCTCTCATGAATAAATAAATAGATCTTTTTTTTAAAAAAAAGAATTGTCTATTAGAAATACTAAATCTGATCAAACCAGTCTCCATCATTAGAGCATGTTTCTCATACTTTTGGTCTGTGCAATTAATTCATTCTCGATGGGCTCTATTTTCATACTTTTTCATTTTCCTCTTTCCGTATGAAAGAGATTTTCTTCATACCACGTTTTGGAAAATATGCCCTTAGTTTTCAACTTTCTTGTTGGTTACCTTTAGGACCTCAAATAACAAAATTTTAAGTCTACATATATTAATTTATCAACTTTCCAAAATTATCAAGTGATTCTCTGCTGTAAGAGATGAGAGTATTAATTTATGTATTTCCTTTTGTGTTTTCCTCTATTTCCATTCCTCTTCATCTTCCAATTTTTGTTAGAATACTATGTGATAAAAACCATCTTGACTTATTCTGTCAATATGTAACCTAACAGCTTTTTTCAGAACCATTAAACTTACATTCTAAGACCATAATTTGTGTGCTTAAATGAATTTATTCATCTCTTTTATTTATTTAAATTTAATTAATTAACATATGGTGTATTATTAATTTCAGAGGTAGCTTCAGTAATTCATCAGTTGCATATAACACCCAGCGCTTATTACATCAAGTGCCCTTCTTAATGCCTGTCACCCAGTTACCCCATCCCACCATTTACCTCCCCTCCAGCAACCCTGTCTGTTTCCTAGAGTTAAGTCTCTTACAGTTTGTCTCCCTCCCTTCACCTGTGATCCTGTTTTGTTTCTTAAATTCCACATATGAGTGAAATCATATAATTGTCTTTCTCTGATTGACTTATTTCACTTAGCATAATACCCTAGTTCCATCCATGTCGTTGCAAACAGGTTCTTCAAAGACTCTTATTTTTTGTTTGATACTACTGTTTCTGGGAGTTCTTTAATTTGATATAGCAAAAGATAAATCTCTATAGTTTATAGTGCACTAAATCTTTTTCTGGAAATAGAGTGAAACCTTTTGATCAAATTTAGGTCTTCATATCAGGAAGTTTCTATTACATCTTTAAGTATATTTTCTTTTATTCTGTTGTCTGGATATGCGCCACAGTAAAGCAGTTCTTTCTGAAATTTTCTTCCATTTCCTGTGACAAATATTAATCCTGAATGGGTTTTCTTCATCTGTCTAGTGAATACATGGGAATAATTTGAATGGTTTTGTTAGGCCTTGGAAAACCTAATGGAGCGTGTCAGTGGTTTTTATACAAGGAGAACTTTGAGGGGGTGCTAGGATGGCTCAGTCAATTAAGCATCTGCCTTCAGTTCAGATCATGATCCCAGGGTCCTGGTATTGAGCCCCACACTGGGCTCCCCTGCTATAAGGTGAGTCTGCTTCTCCCTCTCCCTTTACCCCTCCCTCACTGCTTGTGTGCACTCTCTCACACTTTGCTTGCTCTCTCAAATAAGACTTTGACTTTTCCTCCCCCTACTTCAAGATGAATTAGCCTGTTCTGAGGCCTGAGACTGTATACATTGTGTACTGGTGCTGCTTTTGCTGCTGCTCCTGAGGTGAGGGGTGGTACTGATTTATATGTAATTTTCTTAATCTTGATTTTTCTGACTCTTAAGCCTTCCTGTCTTTGCTTTTACTTTTCTTTTCTTTTTTTTTTTTTTTTAAAGATTGTATTTATTCATTCATGAGAGATGCAGAGACACAGGCCGAGGGAGAAGCAGCCTTCCTCCAGGGAGCCCAATGTGGGACTCGATCCCAGGACCCTGGGATCACACCCTGGGCCGAATATCCTTCCTTTCATATAAAGGACAAAATAAGAACCTTGTCACTTACTCCTGCCCTTATATAGTACTCTTTGGCCACTGGGGGAAGAGAAAATTCAACTAGGGTATTCTACATCTTTCCCCTTGCCACATCAGTGTTCTGTCCTCATCTACCAATATGGAGGTCCCAGTGAAAATTTTTCAGGATATACTGTATATGGATTCTCAGATTGGTCTTCCTTTTTGGACTAACTCATTCAGTATTGGAGTAATACTTTTAAATAAAATGTCATGGTATAAGTTTGAGATTTAGTTTCGGGATATTTTAACTCTCTTTGTCTATTCAGTTTTAGGGAAGAATATTCTTCTGCAAGCCTACATCTATGTCACCATCTTTCTGGAAGCATCATGAGCAATAGATTTTTTAACATAAAGGAGGGAAGCATTATTTAAAAGGAAGTAACATTCATATTTAATTTAGCCCTGGATCAATTCTGCAGAAAAATGCATGCATTCGAAATGCCATGCAATGTTAAGCTCTAGGACACTTCCCCCGACTCAAGATTTTATTTATTTATTGGAGATAAGAGAGAGATAGTGACACGAATAGTGTGAAAGAACCTGAGCTGGGAGGAGAGAGAGGAGCAGGCTCCCCACTGCGCAGAGAGCCCAACACAGGGTTCAGTCCCAGAACCCTGGGAGCATGACCTGAGCCAAAAGCAGATATTTAACTAACTGCGCCACCCAGATGCACAGAGGAATTGGTTTTAAAATGTAGATTTCTGGACTCTTCCTTAGAAAGTCTGTTTCACTGGATTTGAATAGGATCCTAGAAATCTTTTTAGCCAGCTTACCCTGGTACAACTGGTCCGCAGTTTAACGTTGAGTAATGCTCTCTTAAGTGTTGAAATAATCAGATTTAATTATGAGATAGGTATTTTAGGTAACTAGGGCATTTCAGGCTGTCCCCTGAGGCTGAATACCTGACAGCTGTTTGGCTTGGCTTCTTAGAGGACCTACTACTCATACTCACCAAGATAGATGTTCCCTTTGTTGTCTTCTCTTAATCCAAAAGCTCAATTTCCCAAACTTTGGGATTTTGTGGATGGGGTAAACTTCACTTGCCATTCCACCCCCACAACAAGAAATCTCACATAAGTTTGCCAGTTTTTTATTTTGCTGAATGATCACATTAAAAATAAATCAACAATGAACAGACATTTTTAACACCTCCTCTCACCACAACCACTAAAGATAAAAATAAATAAAAATGTAGGAAGAACAGCACTTCATAATACAGATTGTCTTTTAAATTGAGTACTTTTAGCTCTAGGCAAAACCCACTCTATTTTCCTCTTTTTTTAAACAAAATTTTTAATCTACAGATTAATGAGTATTTTCTCGCAGATGACATTTAAGAACTGCTGTTTATTGATACTTGGAAGATTGCATTTCTAAGAGACCCCTGAATATGATGAGTATACATATATCTCACATCCTTTGTTTTCTCACCAGTTCGGTCCTTTGGTACAGAAGACAGACCAACAGATCGTCCAATACCACCTCGCGATGAAGTCTTTGAATACATCATATTCCGTGGGAGTGATATTAAAGACCTCACTGTTTGTGAGCCACCAAAACCACAATGTTCTTTGCCTCAGGACCCAGCTATTGTTCAGGTAACTGATAGTAAATTGTCTTGGAGTGCAAGAAAACTTCAAGTACATGTCTATTCTTGGGTTTTTGGTTTTGGGTTTTTTTTCCCCCCTCAATTGAGTGTTCCTTTGCTTATCACCTCTTTTTCTCTCATGAATAAATAAATCTTAAAGAACAAAACAAATACATGGGATCCCTGGGTGGCTCAGTGGTTTAGCGCCTGCCTTTGGCCCAGGGCGTGACCCTGGAGACCCAGGATCAAGTCCCACATCTGGCTCCCTGCATGGAGCCTGCTTCTCCCTCTGCCTGTCTCTGCCTCTTCTCTGTGTGTCTCTCATGAATAAATAAATAAAACCTTTTAAAAAAATAAAAAAAAACAAATACATGATGTCTTAAAGATTGTTGATTATGAATTAGACAGGATATTCATTGTAGTGCTTGTTTACGTGATAATTGGAAGTGTATGGAAACTGCCTAGATTTTATTATAATAGCAGAGGAAGCAGATTGACATAGGAGTGTTTTCATTTTAGGGCATAACTGATTAAAAGCTTATGGCCTTTAATCAGCTGGTTTTCCTCCTGGATCTCTTTTCTTATCAGCCCTTTTTCTTTTCAGTCTTTGGTCATTTGCACTAAAATAGACTTGTTGATTGTCTTTTTTTTTTTTTTTTTTTTTAAGTAATGTAATACTTCTACATTTTTTAAAATTAATTTTCCCTGTTGAATGCTGTGATAAAATCTTAGTTTTCCACAAAACAGATTCTTCGAATATATATTCTCTTGCAAAAGATTTGTCTTACTTCAAGTATTAAAATACTTAATGAAGGGGCGCCTGGATGGCTCAGTTGTCTGCCAACAGCTCAAGGTCAAGATTTCCCCTGCTTGTGCACGCTCTCTCTGTCAAATAAACAATAAGTAAAATCTCTTAAAAAGTAAAATAAAATACCTAGTGAACTCTTCTAAAGAAAATAGTAAGTGGTATATAAAATTAAAATGAAAAAATAAAGAGGGGCTCCTGGCTGACTCAATTGGTGGAATATATGGCTCTTGATCCCAGGGTTGTAGGTTTGAGCTCCATGTTTGAGTATAGAAATTTACTTAAAAATCTTTCCCAAACAAAAAACAAAACAAAAATCTTTCCCAAAAATGGAAAAAAGAGAAAGTACTTTTTAACATTTACTTAATATTTATCTTTCCTGAATATAAGTTTTTTAAAAAGAAATAGTTAAATTTATTCTTAAAACATAAACTGGAAAAATCCTCTACTCTTCTCTACCCCACTCCTTGTTAAGTCTAATTTTTAAGAAAGTAAATCTGAAGGCACCCTGAGAAAAACGTTAATTTTCTTAAGTGGAGGGAGAAAAGACACATTTTAATGGAGATAGCTTACACCAATGTGATGTTAGCTGACTGACTGATAGTTCTCCAGGGAAATAGTTACTTAAGTTACCAACTTTATGGAATAAGAAGAACCCAGAAAACATAAGTCAAACTGGTATTTTTTTTTAAGAATTTATTTATTCATGAGAGAGAGAGAGAAAGAGGAACAGACACAGGCAGAGGGAGAAGCAGCCTCCATGCAGGGAACCTGATGTGGGACTCAATCCCAGGACTCCAGGATCACGCCCTGGGCCGAAGGCAGGCGTTAAACTGCTGAGCCACCCAGAGATCCCCAAAACTGGTATTGAATGACTTCTTCTAGCCACCATAAATTTTGACTTTTGATCTCTCTTTTTTTTTTTTTTTTTTTTAAATATTTTATTTATTTATTCGTGAGAGACACAGAGAGAGGCAAAGACACAGGCAGAGGCAGAAACAGGCTCCATGCAGGGAGCCCGACATGGGGACTCGATTCCAGGTCTCCAGGATCAGGCCCTGGGCTGAAGGTGGTGCTAAACCGCCGAGCCACGGGGGCTGCCCTACTTTTGATCTTTTTTTTTTTTTTTTTTTTTTTTTTTTTTTGTATTCATGAGAGACAGAGAAAGAGAGGCAGAGACACAGGCAGAAGGAGAAGCAGGCTCCATACAGGGAGCCCGACCTGGGACTCCATCCCAGGTCTCCAGGATCACACCCCAGGCTGCAGGCGGCGCCAAACCGCTGCACCCCTGGGGCTGCCCTACTTTTGATCTTTTGATTCATATATCCAATAGTATTTATTGAGCATTTACCATGTGCCTGATACTAGCAACGAGCACACAGAAAAATAACATCAGTGAGCTTTTGGTCATTAGTACACTCCATATTTGTATTATGAGTATTTTATATTAAGATAAATGAATATGTAGTATGCATATATACATTCTATAATACATTTTAGGTTTATTAAGCTGAAATTTTTGTATAATGTTCTTTAACTTAATGATAAATATAATATAAAATGTAAATGGTCTTGGGGCACCTGGGTGGCTCAGTTGGTTAAGCATCTGACCCTTGATCTGATCTCAGCTCAGGTCTTGATCTTAGGGTTGTGAGTTTAAGCCCTGCATTCAGTAGGCTCCATGCTGGATGTAGAGCCTGCAATCAATCAATCAATCAATAAGTAAGTAAGTACATACATACATACATGTGTACATAGTCTTGTGTAGGGTAGTTTTTTTCTGCATCTCTTTCCTATAAATTTAATAGTGCACCTCAAATGATTGAAATAAGAGCAAAATCACAAGTAGGATACCTTACTTTTGTAAGCACCAGACTAAAACTCAGTATAACCAAATGTAATTTTTCCCATGTTTTTTCAAACAAAGCTACTTATTCAGTTAACTTTTTTCAGTTCTTTCCTAAACATGTTATAAAACTCTTAACTCTGCTTAACTGTAGAAAAATACATTTATAAGTCACATCATGTATAACTGGCCCATATATACAAATATTGAAATCAAGAGGTGGTTAAACTTTTGATATTCAATGCATGTTGTTAAGTTATTATAATTGCTTTTATATCTAGTAATTATAAAGTTTTCTTTCAGAAAGTAAATATTTGTGGGGTTTTTTATTATATACATGTTGTATAGAGCCTGGAAAAATAACCCATGATCTTTCTTCAGTCTTCACTAGGCTCGTCTACTTCCTCATTCCAGTCAGTGGGTTCCTATGGACCTTTTGGCAGGATGTCAACATATAGCCAGTTCAGTCCAAGTTCATTAGTCGGGCAGCAGTTTGGTGCTGTTGGTGTTGGTATGTTGTACTTTTTTCTTTTTCTTTGTTTTTTTAAAATTTACCTGTCTTTACCACAAATTTACAGACATGTTATTTGGTGTTCCTTTTGTAACATATTATTTTAAAGGCTTTATTTAATGTCCTTGATAATTAGTGGTTCCATGAAGGTCATCTCTCAAAATAGTCACAGTTTTTTTTAAGCCTAGATCTATTCAGTTGCCAAATATCATTGAATGTTATTTTAAATTTACATAAGATTATCCATTTGAAAGAAGCTTTTTTTTTTTTTTCTGGTTTTTTTTTTTTTCTGGGGTGCCTGGCTGGCTTAGTTGGAAGACATACAGTTCTTAATCTCAGATTCATGAGTTCGAGCCCCATGTTGGCTGTAGAGATTACTAAAAAAAAAATAATCTATTTTTTAAAAGTAATAATAATAAAATAAGCATTATTTTCCAACAGGATAGGTTTTCAAAAAGGGGATTGGAGGTAATGCTATTATTATTGGGGAATAATAATGCCACTTAAAGAGTATTTATATTAGGTGTTAGGTGGAAAGATAATTACATATAGCATGTTTGAGGGTATTATGCTTTGTTTATGATAACAATGTTTTAGAAACATTAACTCTCTAAGGAGAAAGCTAGATATAATCAGATCAGCTCCATGTTCTGTTTTTAGAGCTGTGCATTTTAGCTCTTTAGTACACCTTTACTGAAATTTTCATGGTAAAGAATAACTTTTTAAATCTCAAATCCTAATCCTTAATCTTTCTTAGTTCAATTGAAATAACCATTTATCAGTTTACCTTGTTTCTCTGAATCACAAATCCAATTTCAGGTATATCTTGAAACCCATTAGTATGTTAACAAGTTTTGTTAAAATTAATTCCTTTTTATAAATATACTTTTTATGTAGTTGTGACTTTTCAAGTAATGTAAATGTTTCACTTATTCATAAAATCAAAAAGGGTGGGAAAAAATAAATCCTCAAATTGGATATATACACATAACTGGTGCTAAATATATATCAAATTGATAGTATAACCACACAGAAAAAAAGAATTTAAGTAACTTTTACACTCTTGGTAGGGATATATTGTAAGAACAAATAGAACTGTAAAAAAAAAAAAAAAACATTGGCTAAGTGTTTGTAATTGGTAGTGGTATTGGTGGTATTAATTTTGAAACTATTTTGTATGTGTTATAGGATAGGGCAAATGACTAATAATATATTGATGTTATTGGGAAATGCTGTTCTTTCCATGGAGAAAGGAGATAGAAATATAGAGGTAGGGAAGAACCCTGTGGTGTTGAATGTGAATTGGAAGCATGAATGTGAACTTGTTTTTTAAGTTTAAGTAAAAACTGGTTACTTCCTGACTCTTCATAGAAAGGACCTAGAAGCAGTGATACCTGTAGCAAAGAATATGTGTAGACCCAGTTCTTGGTGTCTAAGTACCATTTCCCACTAGAGGGAACATGGGCCCCTTGAAAAGGGGGGAAACAATGCTCTTTTTTTTTTTTTAAAGTAATCTCTACACCCAATGTGAGGCTCAAACTCATGACCCCAAGATTAAGAGTTACATACACTTTCAACTGAGCCAGCCAGGTGCCCCAACAATGCTCTTTTTTTTTTAAATCTGAAAAGTGCCAGCTAATAAATAGAAGGTTGGGTAGATATAGAAAATCACCATTTTTGTAATATTTAGTGTATGAATTAGCAAGGATTATCAGTGGATGCTAAAAATCATTGGGTGAACAGTATTGGGCAGAATGTTAGAATGGCCTTAAAGAATCCCACAGTTAATTAATTACAGAGGGGACAACATTGTGCCTTTATAATGGAGACGTTGCCTAGTCACCATTTTAATCAAGTCATAAAGTTTGGCATTGCCATAGTTAACTAGTATCTCCTAATGTGATGATACAGGAAGGAGGTTAAGTCCATTTTTACCCTGTTAGCTGTAACTATTAGTATCCTATTCTGAGGATTTAAATGAGGGACATTGTAAATTATCCTTTTGAGACTCCTTTCACTAAATTGAATAGTTGGCTAACATTGAGATTATTACTGTACTTACTTCATACATTACTTGAAGTTTGCATGACTTAATAGGTTTTAAGAATTAGAATAGGGTCTAGGACATAGTGTTACATAGTAAATACTGTTTCTGCCATCCTTCAGAGCCTGCTCTTCTAACCAGAGTATCTATTTCTTATACATGTTTTTATCTAATTGTAATATTATTGGGAGTTGCTAGTTAACTGTTCTTTGGGCAGAGGGTTTTGTTTGTATTTTCCATGTCAGTTGAGTAGCTTTTGTAGTAGAAGATTATTTTTCATTTGTTGATTTCCATATTGGTAAGATAATTTGTGGAGTGACTAGAGAGCTATATATAATATTTAGAAGTTGTTAAATGAGGAGGAGGAGGAAAATTGGAGCATTGACTTAAGGTAGTAGGTGTTTTTTAGAAAAGGAGAAACCCCAGATATGGTTTGTGTTGGCACAGATTAAGCCAGACTTTAATCGATCCCTAGTGCAATTAATCCTTGAACAAATGGGTTTGAACTGTGCAGATTCATTTATGTGTGGGTTTTTTCCAATAAAGACATTAGTAAATATATTTTTGCTACCTTATGATTTTTTTTTAAAGATATTTATTTGAGCAAAAAGAGTACATGCATGAGCAGGTGGAGAGGCGGAGGGGAAGAGAGAATCTTGAGCAGAAACTGGCCTCAGTCTCACGACCCTGAGATCATAACCTGGGCTAAAACCAATAGTTGGATACTTAACTAACTCAACCACCCAGGTGTCCCCATATGATTTCCTTAATAACATTTTCTTTTCTCTAGCTTACTTTATTGTAAGAATATAGTACAATATTCTGACTTAAAAAGGAAGTTTAAATCAGGGAAACACTATTTTAGGGAAAAATTTTCTCCATTTTAGTGTTTATATATTGTCTTTTTATAGGGGTTTTTTTTTGCAGCTTATATCATGAAGGATTACTATCTATAGGGCTTCCAGAAATAAGAACCTACAACCCAGCAGAAAGAGAGGCAGGTGTTAGGAACTAATAATTAACTTTGCCTTTTTCAGAAAGAAAGGAATACAAATGTCCCCTAAACATGGAAAATGATTAAATTTCGTTAATAATAAGATACATAAATTAAATTTGTACTGAGACACTGTTTCTCAGTATCAGTTTGGAAAAAGCCCAAAAGTTTGAGTCTATGTATAATATTTTTCAAGATAGTGAGGAATCAGATACTTTTACACATTGAAAGGAGTGATACACCAGACAAAACACTTGTTTTGTTTTGTTTTGTTTTGTTTTGTTTTGTTTTGTTTTGTTTTAAGCTGATGCTAAAATGATTCTTAAGTGCAAAGATTTGGTCTTTATTGACTTTAATTTATGAATCCTTAGGAAAAATTAATGATCCCACAGGATCATTAGGAAGGGATAAACAGCAAAAGGAAACAGCAAAACAGCCATACCATGCTAAGTCTCATAATACACTTTGTGGATAAGACAGAGGACTAATGACTGAATAGACAGACAAATGGGTACATTTTAACGGGTTAAATAGTCAAACCATATTAGACAATGATTCTCTTAGGTCTCCAGTGTTTCATACAGATTAATTTTTAACCTCTGAGTTTGATGAACATTTAGAAGACATGCTTATGAACTTTATACTTAGCATAGAGCATAAAACTTATAAACATTTAATACATTGGGGCTGACAGACTGAGGAGTGTTAAAGATCCACTTTGGTAAAGTGTAAGGGAATTAAACATTCCAGGTAAAAGGCATATCATCAAACTGAACTAAAAAAAATTTACAAGACCCAACTATATATTTTTTATAAGAAATACACTGAAAGACAGAAGGGAAAAGAATAAGAAACAGCATGTTGTACCATACAAACACTAATGAAACTATATTAGACAAATTAACATCAGACAAAGAAACTTAAAGCTTTATCAGGGGTACTACCAGAGATAAAGAAGGATTGTTTCTCCTGCAGGAGACATTTGGTAACATGTGGAGACATTTTTGGTTATCACAACTGAAGGATACTACTAGTATGTAGAGGGTAGAGGCCAGGGATACTACCTAACATCATAAAATACAGAGGTCAACTCCTCACAAAATGATAATAGTGCTAAAGTTGACAAAACTGCTCTATAAGGAAAACCATAAAATATTGCTGAGAGAGATTAAAGTTCTAAATAAATGGAGAGTTGATCCAGGCTCATTGGTTGTAAGATTCAGTATTATTACTTTTAAGGTAATATTTTTCCCAAATTGATTTACAGAGTGAACATAATCCCAATCAGAATCCCAGTAGACATTTTAAAATAGAAATTGACGGGCACTTGGGTAGCTCAGTCAGTTGGGCATCTGACTCTTGATTTTGGCTCGGGTCATGATCTCAAGGTCATGAGGTTATGCCTCATGCTGGACTCATAGCTGGAAATGGAGCCTGCTTGGGATTCTCTCCCTCTGCCTCCCCACCCCTGCTCTTCCTCTCCCTTATTTTGTCTCTCAGAAAGAAAGAAGGGGTGGAGGGAGGGAGGAAGGAAAGAAAGAAAGAGAAAAAGAAAGAAAGAGAGAGAAAAGAGAAAAGAAAAGAAAGATCGACATGCTGATTCTACTATTTATTTGGAAATATAAAACCTAGAATAGCCAAAATAGTCTTGAAGAAGAAGAAAGTTGAGGCACCTGGGTGGCTTTGAGAGTTTAAGCGTCCAATTCTTAGATCTCAGCTCAGGCCTTCATTTCAGGGTCATTAGTTCAAGCCCTGTGTTGAGTTCCATGCTCGGCATGGAACCTACTGAAGAGAAGAAGAAAGTTTGAGGTTTATTTGTGGTTTCAAGATTTACTGTAAAGTTAGAGAAATCAGAACAGTGAATTATTGATATAAGGATAGACAAATAGACCGGAAGTAAAGAATAGAGCATACGGAAATAGACTTAAATACTGATTTAAAACAGAGATGGCCAGTGCAGTTCAATGGAGAGGGGAAAATATCCTTAACCAATAATGTTCCAATATCTACTTAGAAAAAATTAACCTTGGCCCCTACTTTACACCATATGTAAAAAACAATTTGAGGGGCGCCTAGGTGGTGCAGTCAGTTAATCATCCCACTCTTGGCTCAAGTTGTGATCTCAGGGTTGTGAGATTGAGCCTCACATCAGGCTCCGTGCTCAGTGTGGAATCTGCTTAAAATTCTCCCTCTCCTTTTGCCCCCCTCCCCCGTTCTTTTTTTCTCTCAAATAAGTAAATCCTAAAAAAAAAAATAATTTGAGATAAATCAGGCGAATTAGAGTAAGGAACTCAGAAAAGAGATGGAGGAAATAAAAATAGAGTTTGCTAATCAGAGAGCAAGCAGTGGGAGGTTAGAGGAGGTGGAGCAACAAAGCGGCATGGAGATAAGACTGTATATCATCAGAGTGGCTTATGTCTTGGTCATTGCCCAGAAAAACTAGTGATAACGGGATGGATTGAGAGCATTAGTCCCCACATTTCTGGCAATGTGGGAGGTTATGTTGGGCCTCTCCTGAGCTGGCGAGGTCTCTAGCCTAACTAGATTACACCTTCAAGGGAGTCCCATTGATTCTCATTGTCTGAGATTCTATGCTAGGTTCTGATGCCCTGTTTTAAAAGGGATATGAAGAACTAAGATTTATTAAATTGGAGGGGGTGGTGTTAAAGACTGTGGGAAGGTGAGTAATGGTTGAAGGAACTGGAGTTGCTTAGCTTGGAAATGAGAAGGTGGTGAGAGGCATGATCATGGTCTTCAAATATTTAAGTGCAGATGAGTAAACTGCTATGGAGTAGACCAGTGAAAATAAGAAAAGTGGTGAGAGAAGAGGTAAGCAAATAAGGGTAGGGCCTTATAAATTGAGGTAAGTAGTCTGAACTTTTATGTTGAGGGCAGTGGAAAGCCATCACAGGATCCTAAGCACTGTAATGTGGTTATCACGTATCCGTATTTCACCAAGAGATTGTTCTGACTACCATCTTCAGGTTGGATTTAGAGGTAGGGGAAGAAGAGAAACTGAAATAGTTCCTTCTGGAGAAAACCTACATAGATTAAATAGAAGAGAACATAGCATATGAAAAGTGAATGAATGATCTGTAAGTACTGTAGAAATTTAGAGGAGATTGACATAACCTCATGTAGCGAAGAATTTGGGCCCTTTATAGGAATTTGTTATTCATATTACCAGAACTTTTTGTGGTTGCTTTAGGCAGAATTCAGCCCCATGGTACCATCCTGGAGGGAAGCATTGAAATGAGCTGGAGTCCATTGGCTTGCCTTGGAAATGCTGGACAAGCTCTTCATAGACATGTCTGCCAATTTGGCTGTTTGTACAGATACTCAGTATTAAAATAATTACAATACTGGTGTAGACTGTACTATTTCTGCTACTTCTCTCTCCGACATGGGTCTTTGCTGTCTTAGCTCCATAAGGACAGTATTGCTGTATAAAAATTTACATCCAAGAATGCTGGAATATATATTGGTTTGCTTTTTTCATAAAGTTTAAAAGATTTGTCAAATTATTTTTTATGCGCTTTCATTAATTTCCAGGATTATTCATTTGCATGCATGTTGCAGGGGAGGGATGGCAGCAGTTTTTATCATCATTAAAATGGTATATTACTTTATGTAATTGAAAAGTTTAAATTAAAAAATACATGTTTTTTTGTCATTAAAAAAAAAATCTCTTAAAGCTGGAAGCTCTTTGACATCCTTTGGAACAGAAACATCAAACAGTGGTACCCTATCCCAAAGTAGTGCAGTTGGTTCTGCCTTTACACAGGATACAAGATCACTAAAAACACAGTTATCTCAAGGTAAGCTTTTTTTCCTTTGTATGTTTCCATTCGTAACATCTTTAGTGGTCTTTGTCTTTCTCTGAATGTAAGACCTTTTATAGCTTGCAAATCACATGTATACTTTCTATTTGGTCCTTTTAAGATTTTTCTCTTAATTGCTGTTGCAATGAGAATATTATTGAATGACATGCATTATTTAAGACTCTTTACAATTCTGAGATCATAAAACTGGGAACCAGTGAACATTCTCTAAATTTGGCACTTTTTTGCAATGCAATTATATGACTTGTATATAATACTTACATATATCTAATTAGTACCAGCATCACCACTCAAGATGAACTATTCTTGATAACTTGAATGGCAGCTTAAAAAAACCAAACTGTTTTATGCTGTTGGGTCTTTCCTAGCATGCTCACAGAATCTAGAGCAGTGGTTCTTAGTGTGGGCTACCCACAACCAAATCATCATCTGGGGTGCTTCTTAAAAATGGAGATCCTGGGGCACCTGTGTGGCTCAGTTGGTTAAGCTTCTGCCTTCAGCTCAGGTCATGATCCCAGAGTCCTGGGATTGAGCCCCACATCTGGCAACTGCTCAGTGGGAAATCTGGTCTCTCTCTCCCCCTGTTCATTGTCACACACTCTCTCTCAAATAAATAAATAAAATCTTTTTAAAAACCCGACCAAACTGAAAAAAAAAAAGTAGATCCTGACAACTGCTATATCAGAATTCTTGGAGTTTGGCAATGTGCGTTATAATTAGCCTCTTGAAGGATCCTGTTTACTTTTTAAGATTTATTTATTCATGAGATATAGAGAGAGACAGGCAGAGACCTAGGCAGAGGGAGAAGCAGGCTCCCTGCAGGGAGCCTGATGTGGGACTCAATCCCAGGACCCCAGGATCATGACCTGAGCCAAAGGCAGATGCTCAACTGCTGAGCCACCCAGGTGTCCCTGTTTAATTTTTTTTTTTTTAACTATTTTTCTACCAGCCAGTTTTGTAGTCTTTGGTGGTCCCAAGATTCTGCATCTGTTTTTACCTGCACCTGAAGTGGTTGTTATTGGCTCATTGCCTTATATGGATGTTCACTTTTAAATAAAACAATATAAAATCATTTCAGAAGGATGCTATAATTACAGGACAATATTGTTTAAAGCTCTTGAGGGTAAAATCAAGCTAATGCTAAACATAATCCTATGCGTTTCACTTTAGATATTTTACTGTCATTCATATTGATTTCATATAACTTAATTTTTTAACATTCTAAAAATTTGTTGTAGATGAATTAGAAATATAGTAAATAGGGCAGCCCCGGTGGCGCAGCGGTTTGGCGCCACCTGCAGCCTGGGGTGTGATCCTGGAGACCCAGGATCAAGTCCCACCTTGGGCTCCCTGCATGGAGCCTGCTTCTCCCTCTGCCTGTGTCTCTGCCTCTCTCTCTCTGTGTGTGTGTCTCTCATGAATAAATAAAATCTTAAAAAAAAAACAAAAAAAACAGTAGTTGTCCTAAAACCTAACCCACTGATCATATAATGGAGATAAAAGAAGATGTTCACAATAAAGAAATAGAAATTATATGTGAAATACGTAAGAAATTCAGCAGACCTCTGTAGAAAATACAAAATGTAGTAGAGGGACATAAAAGAAGTCACATGTAATCAGAGAAACAGATCTTATTCCTAGATACAGAGATGTACTATTGGGAAGACGTTGTGTCTCATATTAATTAAATTTACAATACTTTTGGGATCCCTGGGTGGCTCAGCTTTTTAGCGCCTGCCTTTGGCCCAGGGCATGATCCTGGAGTCCCGGGATCGAGTCCCACATCAGGCTCCTGGCCTGGAGCCTGTTTCTCCCTCCTCCTGTGTCCCTGTGCGCCTCTCTCTCTCTCGTGAATAAATAAATAAATCTTTAAAAAAAATTTACAATACTTTTAATAAATCTAAATGGAATTGCAGGAGAACTTAATAAAAGATACACAGACCTAAAAAAAAACATGGACGTATAGACAGACATTTTTTTTAAGATTTTTTAATTTAATTCCTGCACTGCTTTATTTTAAATGTATTTTATTATCAAGTAGGTAAGCCCTGTGTCATTACTTTTATTTTAAAAATTTGTCAAAAAAAAAAATTTGTCTAATTGCAGCACGTGGGTGGCTCCGATGGTTAAGTGTCTGCCTTTGGCTCAGGTCATGATCCCAGGGTCCTGGGATGGAGCCCTGCAACAGGCTCCCTGCTCAGTGTCGAGTCTGCTTCTTCCTCTCCTCCTGTTTGTGCTCCCTCTGTCTAGCTCTAATAAATAAAGTCAGAAATAGTTCCAAATATAAATAAGTGATTAATACATGATAAAGATATTTTTAAATTAGTAGAGGAAGGCTGGCTGCCCAGTAAGTGATGTTGGGACTGACAACTCCCTAATCATTTGGGAAAAGTAGATCTGGGCAGTCCTGGTGGCGCAGCGGTTTAGCGCTGCCTGCAGCCCAGGGCCTGATCCTGGAGATCTGGGATAGAGTCCTGTGTTGGGCTCCCTGCATGGAGTCTGCTTCTCCCTCTACCTGTGTCTCTGCCTCTCTCTCTCTCTCTCTCTCTCTCTCTCTCTCAATCAATCAATCAATCAATAAAAATCTTTTTTTAAAAAAGTAGATCTGTGCTCGCTTCGGCAGCACATATACTGAAATTGGGAAAAGTAGATCTAGATTCTTTCCCTCATACTTAGGACTAAAATATATTTTAAATAGATTTAAAATTTTTTCAAGTACAATCGCTTCTTGGCCTTTTGGCTAAGATCAAGTGTAAAATTTTTCGAGTACATATTATAAGAGAGAAGTATATTTATATAAAGCAGTGAACAAAAAAGCCTGGGACTCTACATTTAAGTTTTATAAATGAAAACTACTGAACTTTACAGAATTAAAATACTAGAATTTTCTTTGAACTGGTAGGAATATGCAGATAAGTCAAGGGGCTGTGTTTTTATTATGCTGAAACCAGCTTCTGGGTTTATTCCTAACAGTATGTCCTGCGTTACCTGCATTTCCCTGTGTATAACGCAGCTACCAGTATGACTTAGAACACTTTAGTCATAGAGGTTTTGAAAGTGCACAGCAGACGAGTCCTTGCTTGCAGTGATCAGCCCATCACTTGTGGTTCTGCAACACTTGTGGGTCACAGGATCTTTTCTCAAAAGCCTAAATGAGACAAGTTTTAGAAATGTATAAGGTCATTTAGGGGCGCGTAGGTGATTCAGTTGGTTAAACATCTACTTTCAGCTTAGCTCATGATCCCAGGGTCCTGGGATCAATCCCCACATCAGCTCCCTGCTCACTGGGGAGTCTGCTTCTCCTCTCCCTCTGCCTCTACCTCCCAGCTCGTGCAGGTGTGCGTTCCTGCTCGCTTGCGCTCTCTCGCTAACTCTTTCTCAGAAATAAAACCTTTTTTAAAAAAGTATATCATTTAAATATTATTTATATTACAGTAATCAATACTGTAAAATTGAATAATAGGCTTTTCAAAAAGCTTAGCACCTGTTTATAAGTAAATCCCTGTATAAGGTGATAAGTAATCACAAAATATTTTCTCATAGGCTAGAACTTCCACAAACCACCATGATTCCCATTATGATCAATGGAATATTGCATTGTTTCTGTTAATGGTAGAGTAAGCTTTGGCATTAATGGCTGGAAATAGTGATACACATTTGTAATTTACAAGCTTTCAAGAACCATAAACTTGGGGACCATAAACAGTCCCTAAAGCATCTGGTACATGGAAACCAATGCATTGTCAACACTCACCAATTCACCAGTGGTTGGAGCCTGTGCACATATGCACAGTTGGGTAGTAACATTTACAGCATACTTGGAATTTTTTTTTTACATGAAATGAGCAGAATTTTCTTAAGCAGAACATATTATGGTGCAATATCATGCTACATGAAAGCACCTTCAGCAGAGATTTGCAGCAAACATTATAGAGACAAAACATGATGGGAGCATCTGATGTTACATTCTTCTGTTCATACTGTGACCACACTCTGACCTCATAAAAGGAAAAATGGGAGTTTGTAAGTACACAACTCATATTAAGCAAAGGCTTCCAAAAGATCTTCCAAATGGCCAGAAATGAATATAGCTACTGTGTAATAATCTGAAGGGTGTATTTGTTGCTGGCCTTTGAGTATTGTTGTATAATTGCCCAAGCCCCTAAGGTATTGAAGGACTTCACCTGTCTAACTTTCTAGTTCTTTACTTGCTTTATAATGTAATGGAGATAATACCTACAGATATAAAAGTACCACTTTAGACATTTCTTCGGAAAGTACTAAAAATTTCAGGTTACAACCTCTGGAAATAATGGCCAAAGCATCAATATAATCTTGTGTTTGTCATTATTGGGGAAAGCCTGCATCCTACCTGCATACATCATGATCTTTGATAATATTCCTGAGAAGTATTGCCCAGGCAGCAGTTTTTGAAAAACTTACTAAAATCTTATTCCACCAGGTAGAAATACAAATAAAGTTCCATTGGTTAATTGGTTGGTTGTTGGGGATTTTGGTGTTTTTTTTTTTTTTTTTTAATGTTTCTTTACTAGCCTAGTGACCTAGCCCACTAAAGATAACCAGTTTTAAACTCTGATTTAATAAATAGATAAATTCAGATTTGTGCTAAAGATATAAATTAGTAGAAATAAAACTGTAGGCATTTTTTTGAGGGTCTAGATTATTTTGAAATCCCCAGAGGATAGGGTAGTTTCTTATCTTTTGGTTACGTTTTAGGTCGTTCAAGCCCTCAGTTAGACCCTTTGAGAAAAAGCCCAACTATGGAACAAGCAGTACAGACCGCCTCGGCCCACTTACCTGCTCCAGCACCTGTTGGGAGAAGGAGCCCTGTATCAACCAGGCCTTTACCATCTACCAGCCAAAAAGCAATAGAGAATCAAGAGCACAGGCGAGGTAGAACTTTAGCTGTTTATTATTCATTAATTGACTGATCAACATTTTCCATTCACCTTATTTTTCATTAAAAAGATGTATTGTATATGAATGATCCTAGAAGGTTTAACCTGAACTTGATAGAATGTTCAGTCTTTCACACTTGAGTCAAAGTGTGATGGTGGTGGGGGTATAGATTTTTTGTTTTTGTTTTGGGTTTCTTTGTTCTTCCCATTTTGAACTTCACAGAAGTTTTTGATATTGTGTCCTGAGCTCATCTGTGACTTTGTATATCTTTCATAGCTGAAGTACACAAAGTTTCAAGACCAGAAAATGAGCAACTCAGAAATGATAGCAAGAGACAAATAGGTAAGTTATTTGAATCTGAAAGCCATATCCTGCACTTCCCAATTAGAAGGAACATTTGATGCATAATTACTATTAAAAAATTAAAGCCTATAGAGTGCCTGAGTGCCTCAGTGGGTTGAGCAACCGACCAACTCTTGATTTTGGCTCAGGTCATGATCTCATGTGTTGTGAGATGGAGCCCCATGACAGGCTTCATGCTCAGCAGGGAGTCTGCTTAAGATTCTCTCTCTCTCCCTCTCTCAAATAAATAAATCTTTAAAAAAAAAAATAAGTGAAAGCCTGGTGTTAGTGACTATAAAGGAGTAGCACTAGGGACTTTCATTGTGGTAACAGAACATTTCTTTATCTTGGTTATGATAATCATTATATAGATGTATACATGTAGCAAAATGTTATATAACTATATATAAAGAGACACCAGAAAATGAGTATCTGCAAACCTGTTGAAATCAGAATTAGGTTTATAGTGTAATTATGGTGTGCCAATGTCAATTTCCTGGTTCTGGTGATGTTGTTAAGTAAGATATTACCGTTTGAGGGGAAGCTAGATTATGGGCATATAGGACCACTATATTCTATTTTTTCAAATTTTTTGTGTCTAAATGTCTTAAAAGGTGTTGTTTTTTTTAATCACCATTACATTGCTGGAATAAACTGTACTTGATGGTAGACAATTGTCTTTCAGTATATTGAATTTATCTGCCAGCAAGATTTATGCACTTAGAGTTACATTGTCATGTGGTTTCCTCTTTAGTACTGTCATTTGTATTTTTTTTTGTTTTTATGTCAGTTTCAAGTTAGCATTATAAAATTGTTTTCATTGTTTTCTATACTTTTAGGAGGGGAATTATCAGTACCTTGAAAGTTTTCCCATTATAATGATTTAAGCCCTGAGTTTTTTGTTTTTTTTTAAAATAGTTGTTTAAGAACTTTTAACTGCCATTTATGATTATTGAGTTAATAAGATTGTACACTTTGTTTTGTAATAACATTTATCCCCTGATTCATTTATTTTATTAATACTTTCAAATAAATCAGGATAAATTATAATTTTAGATGTCCAAGTAAAAAATAAAGGTAAAGCATAATCACCTTATTTAGATAATAATTAGAAAGTGATCTTTAATTTCAGAAAAATGTATACTGAATTTTTCCTGCATGTTGCTCTATGTGTTTTTGTATGTGCTGTGTGCCATGGAATACAAAGGGTTTGGTTTGATTTACTATATTTCACTTTTTTTTGTTTTGGGAAAGAAAGAATTTCTCAAAATAAGATAATTGCCATACTACCATCATTTAAAAATCATATAAAATGGGGATCCCTGGGTGGCGCAGCGGTATAGGGCCTGCCTTTGGCCCAGGGCGCGATCTGGAGACCGGGGATCGAATCCCACGTCGGGCTCCCGGTGCATGGAGCCTCCTTCTCCCTCTGCCTATGTCTCTGCCTCTCTCTCTCTCTCTCTCTCTGTGTGACTATCATAAATAAATAAAAATTTAAAAAATTAAAAATCATACAAAATAATAAATAAAAGTACCTTTAAGTGCCCTTCAAAATTCATCTCCTAAAGTTCATTAACAGAACAGAGACTATTCTTTCCGACCTTTTTTCTTAGGATTTTACAAACATAGACTGTACTTGAACTTTTTTTAAAAAACAGATTATGCTATATTTACTTCCTTAGCTTGTGGCCAACATGTTTTTAATAGTGAACTTGAATATTTTAAACATCCTGCTTATCTAGATTTAAGTGTCTGGATATGCTGCTGTGGTTTTTTGTAGTTTGTTTTCTCAAATGTGGGCATTTTGCCAAACTTCAGTGAACACTGAACACAACCTGTCTGTTGCTGTGTAGTCACTTTCTGATCTTTGTCACTATTTTCACATAATTATAATCATTGAATTCATATTCCTTTGTGCTCTGTTTCTGTTAACTCACATTAACTACTGTTCCATATTCCTCTTTTATTTTTTTCTTAACTCTTCCTCTTGTGTTGGGTATTTAGGTTCTCAAGTTTTCACTGTAATATATGCTATCTTGGTATTCCATTATCGTACTTCATAAATTCTGTTAGCATAGTGGAGAAAGGATAGATACAGGAAAACTTGAATAATATGAAGCCATTTAGAGGGTGACAAGAAAGGTGAAAGAGGAAGTGGTTGGAGTAGTTGAGACCTGGCAGTGCTTTTGTGTTATCTGTGATAATGTGTGCTTATTAGTAGTATTTGTTTATTTTCTTATTATAAATCTTAGTTCCTGTGAGCCTTTCAAAGAAGATTTCCTAAATTTTGACAAGCCACTATGTGTTTGACACTTTGTAGGAATTAGAATTATAAGCAGAGCAGAGCCCCTCCCTCAAGGAGTATGACAATAATTTACTACAGAAGTCTCCGAAATTGTTTGGTTTTGGTTGTGCACTCTGAATAACATGTATGAGTGTGGACCCCATAAATATAAATTTCATGTGCACTCTTCTCAGTCCATTATGTATTAAGTATTAGTGAAATTTCATTTCTTTTTATTTTTAATAATTTTTAGAGATTTGTTTATTTTTAGAGAGAGAAAGTGGCGGGTGGGGGACAGAGGAAGAAGATCTTAAAGCAGACTCCCTGTAGAGCATGGAGCCTGATGTGGGGCTTGATCTCATAACCCACAAGATCATGACCTGAGCCAAAAACAAGAGTAGGACACTTAACCAATTGAGCCACCCAGGTACCCCAATTCATCTTTTTTTTTTTTTTTTTTTAAGATTTTATTTATTCGTTCATGAGAGACACAGAATGAGAGAGGCAGAGACACAGGCAGAGGAAGAAACAGGCTCCATGCAGGGAGCCCGATGTGGAACTTGATCCCGGGACTCTGGGATCACGTCCTGAGCCAAAGGCAGATGTTCACCCCGCTAAGCCACCCAGGTGTCCCCAATTCATCTTTTCTCTATAAACACTACAAAGATAGTAATGTGTATAGAGACTTTTAAGCATTTTTGTTGTTGACCGTTTTTTTAAAGACCACAGTAATAGCTTCCGTCTTAAATCAGCTTATTCTCTCTTTATTGATATAGTTCCAGGTGCTCCTTCAGCTCCAAGGAGAGGGCGTGGGGGTCATCGAGGTGGCAGGGGACGATTTGGTATTCGACGAGATGGTCCAATGAAATTTGAGAAAGACTTTGACTTTGAAAGTGCAAACGCACAATTTAACAAGGAAGAAATAGACAGAGAGTTTCATAATAAACTGAAATTGAAAGGTGAGTTTTCACTTTTCTATTCAGAAAATGTTATTTGACTTGTGAATTGTGGATGTTTAATATAAATCTTGACTTTCTGGTATGTGCTTCTTTTTCATTAGAAGATAAACTTGAGAAGCAGGAGAAGCCTGTAAATGGTGAAGATAAAGGAGACTCAGGAGTTGATACCCAGAACAGTGAAGGAAATGCAGATGAAGAAGATCCTCTTGGCCCTAATTGCTATTATGACAAAACCAAATCCTTCTTTGATAATATTTCTTGTGATGATAATAGGTACAGTCTTTAAGCTGCTCTTATGAAGTAATTTCTTATAAATTCACAAAGATTAATGAATACTTAAATATAATCTAATGACTAAATTTTTTTAATATTTTATTTTGCTAAAAGAATAATCCATACTAAAATTTTCAATGATACTACTCTTTGTGAAGAAGAAATAACCATATACTTTTGTTTAGGGATGCATTCACATTTGAAATTAGCAATTAAAACAAAACATTCCTCTAACATGTGAGACCTTTTACTTTACTCCCCTACAGTGTAGTTGAAATGGAGCCATGGCCAAAAGTGCTAATGTTACTTTGAAGTTTGCTGATAGAGTAACACTTGGCTGTATGGCAGCAAAGGTGGGCCCAGAAAATTGTCAAGTGAAAGGATCCAGTTTAGCAGTTCAGAGTTTCTGCTACCCATTCCAGATTTTTCTTCTCCTAACGGTAGTTTGGTGCCACCTGGTGGCAGTTGTCTACTTCAGCATAAACTTGAATGGGTGATACTGATCTGAGTCCTGCAGTTGGCTGTAGGACAGCACCAGTAGCAATTTAAACACCTACATCTGACCAAAGACCCATGGATTGAGCCAGGAGTACTAGAGACTCAGGGACTTACTCTCCTGCTCCCAGCTTCCTGAGACAAGAGTTCCCTCTCTTGGCTTTGTCCTCTCATATTGGGGCTGAGAGAAAAGTAGAGTCAATTGCCAATCCTATTATATTTGAATTCCTGTTATATTGAGGGTTGTTACGAATTTTGTTTCATCAGCTATATTTGAAAGAAATTAATACTGGTCGTATTTTCACATGAAGTTTAACAATTATTATGGGAGCGTATTGCCATGGACAGTTTGTGATGACTCTTAGATAAGGTACTTATTTTTATTTCATCTTTAGGAATTACTTTATCCTTAATTTGGGAATTAGTGCCACAAAGTTTTGCTGGAAAACATTCTTAAAATGTCATACACTAGAGATTATTTGTTCTTCTAACAGAGAACGGAGACCAACCTGGGCTGAAGAAAGAAGATTAAATGCTGAAACATTTGGAATCCCACTTCGTCCAAACCGTGGTCGTGGAGGGTACAGAGGCAGAGGAGGTCTTGGTTTCCGTGGTGGCCGAGGGCGTGGTGGTGGCAGAGGTGGTACTTTCACTACCCCTCGAGGATTTCGTGGTGGATTCAGAGGAGGTCGTGGGGGCAGGGAGTTTGCAGATTTTGAATACAGGGTAAGTATTTTATGCTTTGGGATGGGCATGTAGTTTTATGAAATTTTATTTATTTTGAATGAATATTTTTAGGATATTTGTATAACTTCCAATTTGACTGTTTAGTGGGGGATTAGGTTGTTTATATCATTTTAAGGAACAGTAACTTCTTGGCTAGTGAGTCCAAAGTTTTTAACTTTTTTTTTTTTTTTTTTTTCAACTGGAGGAAGTAAGGGATAGAAATGAGATTGGGATGGGAGGAGTCTTTATTATAGAGCCATGGTTTTAGATGTCACAGACTAGTAAAATTTCCCCCCAAAAAATGTATTAGAGATTGACTTGGGTTTTTTGTTTTGTTGTTTTGTTTGTTTTCTCTTTTGGAGGCATGGGGGATTACTGAAGAAATTTTACCAAAAAAGGCTATATCACATTACCTTTATTTCATATTGCAAAGTGTGCTTCAACACCAAAAGAGTCTAGAAAAGACATACTGCAGAATAGAAAGCCTCCAAAACAGCCAACATTGATACAGTATTTTGCATGTAGTAGGCATTGTTCTAAATGTTTTTCAAATATTACCTCACTTAAATTTCACATAAACTCTAAGATATCAGAGTTATCTTATCACTATCAAGTGATCAGATTATCACCACTTTACAGATGAAGGAATAGAGATACTAAATACCTTGTCCACAGTCAGCTCGTAAGTGAAGCTGTGAGGTCTTGAGCCTAGTAAGTTTGTTCCTGAATCATTGCTTTTAATTTAGTTTTGTGGGAAATTCAGCTGCATTATCTATGGTTTTCTTATTACCTTGGTCTTGAAAATATTGTGATATATTGGCATTTGAGAACTGCTGCTAGAAAACTGT
Source organism: Vulpes vulpes (assembly GCF_048418805.1). Classification (NCBI taxonomy): domain Eukaryota; kingdom Metazoa; phylum Chordata; class Mammalia; order Carnivora; family Canidae; genus Vulpes; species Vulpes vulpes. The sequence goes on from NC_132780.1 coordinate 4,652,366, forward strand.
GTAACTCTGTATAGTATGTTTATATGTATAATTTATTGAAGAGAGTCTGTAAATGAAGTCAGTGTCACTTTCACTCTCCTAGTTTATTGATTTTTAGGATCAGTAGAAGAAGGTTATATAATCACAGAAAGGATCAAAATCCCCTTATAAAGAGATCTACTAGGAATTGCAAAGGGCAGCTGGAAATAAAAAGACCTGCTGGCAGAAATTCACTGTCCATTATTTGAAACTGGCCATTGTTGAGATCCCTCTGGAAGGATTAATTTTAGTGGCTTTGGGATCTGGTCTGTTAATTTTGACAGCTCTGATTCTGTATCATCTAGCCAAGACTACTGAAAATTAGCGTCAAGTCATTAAGCTATCCAGCCATGGTGGCCTGGTGCAGCTGCAGATTTTGTAACTTGCAAAATTGTCATTTTAGCCGAGAGACTACGTCCTAGGAGTTACAGAATGCCATTTGCTTGTCACTATTTACTATACCTACTACTGCTCTTCCCAGTGGCCTTTTGCTTATAGAATTCAGTAGCCTTTTCACAAATATTTGTCCTTACTCCTCTGAAGTATTTGACACTGCTAACCACCCACCCACCTTGGAGTCTTTCTTCCTAGTTTTGTAAAAATATTATTTGGAGTGTTTTTGTTTTGTTTTGTTTTTATTTTTAAAAATAATACATGTTCCAGGGCACCTGGTGGCTCAGTTGGTAGAGCATGATCTTGGGATTGTGACTTTGAGCCCTATATTGGGTGTAGGGATTACTTAAACTCTTTTTTATCTTTAAAAATAATTATAACACATGTTCCTCAGCAGAGCTTGTTTAAATACATCATGAGCTGCTTCTCCAGGTCAGAAGTCTTGTACTGTTTCTTGTCCTTTTTACCATTTGGACTCCCCTTTTCTTTATTCACTCTGCTGCAGATATGTGGACCACCTTCTTGGTCTTGTTCAATGCCAAGCTTATTCTTATATCAGGACCTTTTCACCCATTCCTTCTGAATAGAACATTCAGTTTGCTCCTTAGAAGCGTTCATGCTCATATTTGTACTCTCTTCTTCCCCTTCTTCCTTCTCCCCCCTTCTCTCTCCTTCCCTTTCTTTCCTCCTCCCCTAAGCTTGTTGATTCATAGCTTTTAATCAGTTTTTCAGCTTGGACCTTGTGTGCTTTTCTCTGTCTTTATCTGCTTTATGTTCTTTGATCGATTTAAACTTGACCTTCCTCAAAATGACTTCACCATCTTCTTGCCTCCTGTGGCACCACCCCAGCATCTGCACTCGCTTAACAGTTTGGCAGTAGCCCTTTTCCACATTATCACATTTGTTCCCGTGCAATGTCCCTGCCCACTACCATAATAACCCACTGACTGGTCTGCAGACGTTCCCTCTCTTTACCTTACTTGAGGCATGTCAGCTACCTGTTGAAGAGCCTATGACAGACAACTCCTTGTTGAAGACCACATTGAGTCCACTGGGCTTGAGAAAAAGTACATTTAAATTAAACTTGAATCCTGATGAGAATTCTAGTGATTGTTGCTAGTATGACAACAGTTGAATCGTTAAACCTTTCAGGCCCTCAGTTTTTACATTTTTGGAAAGAGTTATACTTTTATCAAATACATATTTTAAAGATCACTAAAATCTCAAGTTGTAAAGCATCTGAGAGGTCTGAGCTCCTGGCCAAGCCGTGAGTCCTGAAGTATCCCTTAATGGCACTGGCAGCTTACTTTTCCTAAGAGCATCCATCCCACCCCAGGGATGGTCTAATTAGTAGGATTTCACAATGCGAGTGAAGAACTTTTCCCCTGTATCTTCACTCTTAGTTTAACTCTACCCTTATAAGTGCACAGAATATAAATACTCCTCTTCGGGATAATTTGCAGATAATTTGAAAAAACAGCTGCCATGTCGTCTCTCAGATTGGACTGTTATTTTTCATTATCTGAACAGACATCGATAAACCTTTGAGTAACTGCTGTGTGCATGGTACATGCATTTATTAATTGAAACCTATTGAGTTCTTCATGTTCAGCATGCACTGTGCTGGATAGTAGTGGTAAGCAAAACAGATGCAGTCCCAGTCTTCTTGGTGTTTTAGTTCAGTGGGGAGGTAGACATATCTAAAAGTCAAGGGGTTCCCTTTTACACCCTACACCCTTCACAGTCTCGTCCAAAGTTTGCTCTGTCCTTGGGAATTTTTCTTCCTTCTGGCACTAATTTCTTCCTTTTCTGACTCCTAGGTATTGGCACACATTTTTAATACATTCAGTGTTCCTTATTTCATGTGTTTTGTTCTGCGTTTCCAGCTAGATATGAGTCTTGGCATTAGTGAACGTGTATTTTACTTTCATTTTCACCAGTGGACATGGAACCATAATGGGTTTAACGTGAGTGCCCACCATGTTGATTAGGAATACAGTAATTCAGCCTTCAGTAAGGTAGAAGGTCCATTGGTATGGCTAGTCCTTGATTGTGCATTCCAATGTTAAATGACCCTTATGTCTGCCACTAGAGCCCTTGTGATTTCTGCAGTCTACAGCATCTAAATCATAACACCTGGCACCTTTAAAAGCAGAAATAGTGAGGGATCACTATTACATGAAGGAAATTTACCTTCAAGGATTAAATTCCTTTTTAAAACTACATCTAATACTTCTCAGAAATGGAGGTCAATGGCATTTCCAGCAGCCTTCATATAATGAGTTGACTTTCTTGTTTGTGCTCTGTTGTCATGAATCATTAATTTTGAGGTGAGCATAGGCAAGTCTGGTTGTTTAATGGAAACACGGGCAGTAGGATTGTAGATTTTAAGAACTTCTTAAAAATACCAGCCAAACTATAAGCTCTCTCTCACTGTACCCCCAACAGATAGGTAGGAAACCAAGGACCCAGAGAGGTTAACTCTCTTGATCTGAGTACAAGCTAGTAAAGCCAAAAACTTAACTCTCATTGCCCAGTTTTCCTTAAGAATAATGTTAGAAACATAAACTTGTGCTGAGCTTAGTGCTGGGGTGTTTTGTGGAGATGGGGGACAAGGAGATCAGGTTGGGTGTAATAAAAGTATAGTCAGCACCTATTTTATATGCTGCTGTTAAGGCAGCTACCATGGGAAGTGAGACAAATTACCTTCCATTTGAGTCTGTTTCTTCAGATAGAGTCCAGAGACAAAGAGGTAACCAAAATGACTCAGCATGGTACTCTCTCTCCCTCCCTTTCCCCCCGTTTATTTCCTCCTCTTTTTCCCTCTACTTCTCTCTTTGCCTCTCCCCCTCCCTTCTCTCCCTTTTTTTTTTTTTTTTTTTTTGCTTTCTTTTTTTTACCTTTCAGAAAACCACAGCTTTTGGACCCTAAAATAGGTCTGGATTGATCATACAACTTTCTGAAAGGTAAAAAAAAAAATTGGGGGCATGTGAAAGTTGGCTTTGGTGGGGGACTATGGGGTGGGATTATCTTCAGTTTATTTCTTTCTACACCAGTTTACACCATGCCATTTGTATTCTAATTTAATCACATTGTACAAATGGTTTGGTGCCATATACCCAGATAAAGTTAAGTCTTTATTTAACATAGGAAATAATGTATTTCTAACAGGGTGAAAAATCAGGTATGCGATAACAACTAGTCCTGAGGAAAATAGCCTCTGGCTCTGTTGTAATGTACAGGACTTTAAATTAGAGTTAGTCTCATTGGAAAGCTAAAGGCTCCTTGAGATTTTTGTTTTCTCCCTGTCTACTTTTTAAAAATTACCCAGTCAACTCTGATTTTCAGAACTTATTTTGAATTTAAAAGTTTTCCTTTAAAAATGAGCTTCTAAATCATTGATTTCTCCCAGCATGAGACTTTGGAGAAAAATGTTATTTTACTGTCTGGGTATTTTATTGCTTAGTAAAGACATCAAAGACTTCAGGATCTTAATAATCTTTTTCCAAAGTATGTTGTCATTTGTATTTGATGAGCTTGACTACTAAGTTGAAGGTTTAATTAAGTTCTGTTATTGTGCTTAAAAATTATTAAGATGCAACCAAAGATAGTGAGGTGTGCCTGTATCTTATGGGGCTGGAACCAGACCACACCATACCACCACTGCTGTAACCTCTACTAACTGGAAAATGAAGTTAACAAATAATGAGCCACTTATGGGTGTGGAAGTCAAAATGTTTCTTGGAAATTAGTGAAATGCATTTATATGTGAAAGGGAAAGGAGGGTATATTTGAAAGTAATGGGAAACTTAATACTTAAGTAAATTAGAAGTACTTATTAATAAACCAGTAATTTGAAACATGAGCTAATTTTTTTTTCCTTTTTAGAAAGACAACAAAGTTGCTGCATAGTCTACAAACAAGTCTTTGAAAATAGGTGAATTTCTAGCTCTTCATGGTCCTGAGAATTGGTTTCAGTCTTTGAGAAGAATGAAGAAGTGAATTTGCTGTATATTTGTCACCAGCACTGGGTTTTTTGTTTGTTTGTTTGTTTTTCTGCTTAATTTCAAAGATTCAATGCAGTTACTTTTGGGGGGAAGGCTCATCTTTAAAAATGAGCATTAAATATATTTGGAATAGCAGAAGGTTAAGTAATTTCTTATGTATAGTTAAACTACAGCAGTACTTCAATGGGACTTATAAGTATTTTTTCATCACTGAAAGGATTTTTCTTATCACTAAATTGTATTTGGCAATTATTGTAAGTTGCCTGCAGATAGGGCCGTGATACTGTGTTTTGAGCCACAGAAGGTTGTGTGTATGTGTGTGTATGCGTGCGTGCGTGCGTGTCTCTTTCTTTCTTTCTTTCTTTTTGGAAATCCTGTAATATCCCTTTTGAGGTAGCTTATTTCGTCAATTAATTAGGGTGCTGGATGGTAGAGAATTTTGTCAGTCAACTATGTACACACAGTAAATACTGTTTCTTAGGCAAAGGTAACTTTTTTATATAGTTGTAAAATTCCATTATATTCCATTGCCAAAGAAACATTAAGAACTTTGTATAGCTGTATAAAAAGCAACTAATTTTTTAAAGAATAAACATTTTAAAGTCAGCAAACATACTGTGTCCTTGCAGAAGTTGATGTGCTGAGGAGGAGAGCTATGGGTGGTGGGTCTTTTTTCATAGCTTTCCAGGCTTGAGATTTTTGATTTTGATTTTTTTTTTTTTTAATGTTTGGAACATAAATGAAGATTTGATACATTCTTCCATTATCTGAAAATGATAAATTCCTCCTACTCACTGTAAGAACTTCATTTTATAACAAATGGCATATCACAGGATTTGTCCAAATAATAAATATTTTCAGTATATGAATGTAAATAATCATAGATAAGAATGTACTTAGCTGTATTTTCAAATAAGTACCCTCTCCCCTTTTTTAAGACAATAAAACTGGGCATCGATTAACCTGTTCTTCCTGATATGCCTAGAATTTCATCCTGATAACCCTGATTCATTCCATTATATTTCAAGAGGATTCAGAGTGCTAGAAATTATTTTGGCAGCCTATAAGATATCCTAACACTGGTCCTTGGGCCTGTGGCCCACAAATGACTCGATAATAGAGTTCATTGCTAATTATAAATCACTAGTAAATCTTTTTGATATTTTAAGCTATGGTGGGGGAAAAAATCTGGCCACTTTTGTTTTTATGAAGGCCATGGAATAAAGGGATCCAAAGATTTAAATATTTTTATCTATTTTGATTTTTGTTAACTTTCTCCTTAAAGTATTCAGTAGTGATAAAGATGTGGGAAACTGCACTGTAGGAGAATTGGAATATTTAAAGATGGTTGATATTTTTAATTTTAATTTTATATCTTTTGTATAGCTCTACAAGGAGATGTTTTGTAATTTGGTTTCGTTTAAGGTCCAGTACTTGGCAGCCATAGTTTAGATAATGTTGCTTAATACTGTTTGCTTGCATGTTAACAACAAAACCTTTGGAGGACCCACAAATCATGATCTTGAACACATTTCCGAAGCATTCTGAACATCAAAGCAAGTGCTCTGATAATACTTATGTAGACTGTTTGAGACGTCCTGGGCCAGTTTCAAGAAAAGCTGTAAATACCAGTACTACATGCTCTGAAAGTATGAATTCACGTGTTTTCCAATCTCTCGGGGTCACTAACTAAGGCATTTGGTGTCCCAATAATAACTGGCAGCATGGCATACCTGCAGTGCACCTTACAATATTAAAGCAAGGTTTTTATTCTAAGACAGAATAAAACTGTTAAATAAAACATGTTCGTCAAAGTTCTTTCTCTTTAAATAGTAACATCATCTTACGATAGAAAGAAACATAATGAAAGACCTCTTTTAAGTATAAGAATGAAATTATGGTTATGTTTATATTCCCTAAAATAACTAAATTAATTTCTAACATTTTGCCTAAGATTTATTTATTATTGTAGGTGTTAAGGTAAAGCTGGAAGCCCCTTGTCCCCACTACGGTGCAGAGTGTTCTTGAGTTGCAGTCCCCATCTTGAGGTGAGCCAGCTAGGGCTAAAATGCTCTCTCTGTAGGCAAGCAGGTGTGAAAGAGCAGAGAGGGAAGGGCTGACTCCTAACCTCATTATTTGGTCAGACCACTTCTCCCCCTGAAAAGCAAGATTTACTGTAGAGGTTAGTGAAAGAGGTCAGGAGTGTTAATCCAGCTCAGTGGTTCTTAATCAGGGATTGGACTGATATCCCGAGAGCATTTAGGAGTGTGAGGGCTGTGTTTTGGTTGTCACAGTGACTAGGGACCACCACTGGCATTTAAGAGTAAGAGCCAAGGGGGATCCCTGGGTGGGTCAGCTGTTTAGCACCTGCCTTCCGCCCAGGGCATGATCCTGGAGGCCCAGGATCAAGTCCCATGTCAGGCTCCTTGCATGGAGCCTGCTTCTCCCTCTGCCTGTGTCTCTGCCTCTGTGTGTGTGTGTCTCTCATGAATAAACAAAATCTTAAAAAAAAAAAAAAAAGTAAGGGCCAAAATAATAATAATAATGAGAGTAAGGACCAGGGATGGCAAAAATCCTACACTATAAAAAAAATGCTGGGTGGTGCCACATAGCTATCCAGCCCAAAGTGCCACGGTGGCCCTTCCAATCTGAGAAAATACTGGCTGAGGTCTCTCTACATGAAAAGGTCATGAGTGGGGAATTAATTCTTTCCCTCCCCCAAAATCTTTAAAAACATTTACTGAAGAAATTGTCTTTACATGGAATATGAAAGGACAAGGTATAAAGGGACCTTACTTCCAGTGACACAATGTTTTGGAAAGCAATTATCATAGGAATTCCCAGTTCATCCCAGTCTCTCTCAAGAAATGGTTCACAAATTTCTTCTCCACATCTGCTGAGGAGCATTTTAAAGTACAAATTCCCACATCCCACACCTCAAGAGTCTGAACCTGAAGTTCCACAGAGGAGTCTGGGAACCAGTCTGCATCCCACAGGTAGTTCTTCTGATCAGCAGGTTTAGAAAAACAGCTTTAAATCAGCACAGCCAACCCACCTTGTGTAGCCTCCTTAAAGGGCCTTCGTAAAGTTTTTGCAGTAGGACCACTTTACCATTTCCCCATCTTTCCAAATCCAGTACAAGCACATTGTGACTGGGGCAGGAAGAGCGAGAAAGGACTAAGGAAGGAGAGGCAAAAAAAAAAAAAGAAGGAGAGGCATTTCTACAGGACAGCATCCAGGGAGAAAACAGGGAGACAGAGACTCAGATTTCCTATGGGTTTGGCTGATTTGAGCACTGAGACTTCATTTTTTATTTTTTTATTCCATACAGGAAAAGGGTGTGTGGTGTTGTTTCTGTGTCTCAGTTTTACATGGCCGCTGTCCCTGTCTCTGTGGGTTATCTGTCTGAAAGAGAAGCTGCGCCTTCTGCACGGCTGTGTGTTCATCACTCGGGTCTAATCACACCCAGATTCAGTGTGATGGGTTGCCTCTGCCCTGTTGGTTCAGAGCTGGTTTAAACAGACTGTGAGGAGAGAGGTCACAGGATAAAGTAATCGAGGTAAGTGAGCTCTGTTAGGAGCTCACATGTCACATGTCACTTTGCTATTTTTTGACTGTGTTTTTAAAAGGTAAGTATTAGTACAGTCAGAAGCCAACTTAAGGAAGTAAAGTAGCACCGTTGCGCTCTGACTTCTAAGGATGCAAAACGAGTTGGCTCAGAGCAGGCTGCCCTGCTTCTCCCAAGAAGGAGACCCAAGGAATTCTTGGAAGAGGTATTCCCTGACTAGGAGTTGGTCAAGTGAGGGAAGCAAGGGAGTGGAGCTTTGAGCACCCGGGGCTTCAGGCCAGTGGCAACCAGGCAGCCAGCTAGTGTGTGCACTGGGAAGCTAGAGGTGCAGGTCCCAGGCAGTGGTCTTGGGATGATCCCAAACTTCTGAGGAGGAGGGATGCAAAGGTTCTTCTGTTTTTCGGAGGCAGTGTTAGTAAAAGCAAGCTTGTGGTTTTGAGACATTTATAAATCTGGCTCCAAGAGCACGTGGTGAGACTATGAATCCAGTGTGGTTTCTGTTCTCAGTGATGGTACAGAGCTGCGAGCCAGTGGTGTGGGTGTCCTTTAAATTCCATCTTGGTTCATATTTAACGAACTTGGCTGACTGATAAAAATGTTTTCAGGTTTAGCTCATAAACGTATCAAAATAGACCTGAATCTGATTTCAGTTCGTAATGAATTGGATTGTTGATTATAAGGAAACGTTTTAAAATGCACCAATGTCCAGGTTGTGGTTTATAAAGAAACAAAGTAGCACTGCGAGGCCAAAGCATATTTCAGTTCAATAATAAGGCTTTCTTAGAGTGACTCCATTTAGTAAGTCTGCCTTTGCCTCCAGACTCCAAGGGTAGTTGGGAGAGAGGACAGAATGCCAGTCTTGACGGTATGAGAAGCCCAGGCCCAGGCAACACTGTCTTGAGTTCCTGTGAATGGTTGACAGTCGTCCCAGTACAGAGCACAGGAGCATGTTTACTAGATGTCTGGAGTGTGCCTCTCTAATCCTGGTGCTCACCTAATCCCGGTAATCCTCCAGGGCTAGCCTCACACAGGATTGTTGATGAGAACGCAGATCCCAACATTGCAATTCAGGATTTTGCTTGTGCTGAAATGGTTTTGTAAATTTTTTTCTTTATGGGTTGGGTGGGTGTTGGTTATTGCTTGTTCCATTCCTTAACGTAATAGCTTTGTCATAAAGTGGGCATGTGGAGCCTTGCAGGTTGCAGTTTATAAAATGAAATTAGGTATTGCTTTGTTTTGTTTTTGTAAAAATAACACATTTTTTAAAAGATTTTATTTATTCATGAGAGACACAGAGAGGCAGAGACACAGGCTCCATGCAGGGAGCCCACCGTGGGTCCCGGGTCTCTAGGATCACGCTCTGGGCCGAAAGCGCTCTGGGCAGAAAGCGGCGCTAAACCGCTCAGCCACCAGGGCTGCCCAAAATAACACATTTTAAAAGAACATGGAGAGTATGTGGGGCCTGGCTGGCTCAGTCGGTAGAGCATGTGGCTCTTGATCTCAGGGTCATGAGTTCAAGTGCCATGTTGGGATCGAGCTTACTTAAGGAAAGAAAGAAAATGGGCAGTATGGAAATGGTTTTTAAAAATAGATAAAAGAGGGGATCCCTGGGTGGCTCAGCGGTTTAGCACCTGCCTTCAGCCCAGGGTGCGATCTTGGAGCGCCAGGATCGAGTCCCACATTGGGTTCCCGGCATGGAGCCTGCCTCTCCCTCTGCCTGTGTCTCTGCCTCTCTATGTCTATCATAAATAAATAAAATCTTTAAAAAAAAATAAAAATAGGTAAAGGAAAAGAAGGGGTTTTCCATTCCCACTACCCAGAGCTAACCGTGGTCAGCACTACTCAGACATGTTCTCCTTGGCATTGTTCTGTACAACCATGTGTTTTTCAGCAAAAATGGATTCACAGTATATGTACTGTGGTGAAACTTGTTCTTATCACTAACATTGAGTAGCACTATTTTAGTTTTGAAGTATAATACAGAAAAGTACATAATTGTAAACAGCACCCAGTTTGGGATTGAGAGCATTAACAGTACCCCAGAAACCCCCCCACACACACAACTCCCTTCCAGTAGCCCCTTGCCCCTTAAGGGGTAACTATACTGGCTTCTAAGAGCACAGATGGCTTTTGCTTTCTTTTGTTTTTTATATAAATTGATTTATATAGTATATACTCCTTTTGTGCTTAGCTTTGTTCCGCATGGTGGGATTAATCCATAGTGTTGCACTTGGCTGTGAACTGTTATTGCAACACGATATTCCATTGTGTTCATAGAGGACAGTTTAGCCATTCTACATTGATGCTGCATTTAGGTAATTTCTACCTTTTGGCTGTCAGAATACTGCTAGCGCTGTTCTTTCCTTTGCAAGAAAAGCCAGAGCTGGAGTAGGTGAGCGGAGCACTGATTCACACCTCTTGAGGACTTAGGGTATGGTGTGGATGGCAGTGCTCAGCTCTGCCCTCCACACCAGCGTCAAGTAATTTGTTACTGACCACAAAGTACTAGAAAACCCTGATGTTGGGCAGCCCCGGTGGCTTAGCGGTTTAGCGCCGCCTTCAGCCCAGGGCATGATCCTGGAGACCCGGGATCAAGTACCACGTTGGGCTTCCTGCATGGAGCCTGCTTCTCCCTCTGCCTGTGTCTCTGCCTCTCTCTGTGTCTCTCGTAAATAAGTAAAATCTTTAAAAAATAAAAAGAAAGAAAGAAAACCCTGATGTAGGTGTGGACCCAGAGAGATGTATAGATCAGAGGCAGGGCTAATCCTCCCCCTGTGCATGGGCTTTGTCCCTCTAAGGACACTGCTGCCTCACCACCTTCCTGGTAGGGGCACTAGAGTATTTCTTGCCCTGCAAACCTGTGTTCAGGAGGTGGGCTCAGTGTCCTTGTTCCTTCCCTTGCTGGTGAACCCCTGCTGGCTTTGTTGAGGCACATGTGAGCCTCTCCCCTCCTCCTCATGATCATCTACTCATCTGATTACGACCCATTCTCTTGGAAATTCTGATACCTGCCTTCCTCTTCCTCTACGCTCCTGTCCTTCCGAGGGTCCAGCTTCTGTGTGGTTTACCCATCTGCATTGAGAGACCCCAAGGTAACCCTAATCAAGGCTATGATTTCTTAAAACAAAAGGATACCAAGCAAAGTTAACGAAGGGAAAAGACAAAAGGGCAAAGTCTGGAGAAAACCAGCCTCAAACTTTCAGGGGGCACTTGGAAAAGGAATCACACAGGGTGTACTTCAGTCCCCCAGCAACAGGGTGTCACAACACAGGTGGAATGTTGTCTACCGGGGAAGCTCATGAGAGACTTAGTGCCCAGGATTTTGATTGTGGGCTGGCCACGTAGGTGCCGTCTGCTTGGCACATGCCCAAATGCCATAGTTCCAAAAGTAAAGCACAACTAAGCCATATTGATTGTACAGCGGTTGAGGCACAGGGAGCCACTCTTCCCCATTCTAGGAATGATAGAAACCCTTCTGAAATCCAAGTTTCCAGATAGCAGCCAAGGCCCAAACTTCTAAGCTGGAATCCTAAAGGGTAGCCGTCTGGCCTGGGATGTTAACTTCTGGGCCCATCCCACACCCTGGCTCCTGTCCCTTGTCCTGTGACCTTTTCCTGTTACTCCTCCCAAAAGCTGTGGACACACCTGGACCTTGTACATCAACATCAGTTGCATCACTTCTAAATCATGGATTTTGACACTCCACATTGATCTTCTGATTGGCTTACTCAAGAAATCACTCTCGGGGTACCTGGCTGGCTCGGTTCCTGGCGCACATGACCATCTCTGGGTGTGAGTTCGAGCCCCACATTGGGTGAGAAATTACTCTAAGAATAAGATCTTTAAAAAAAAATAAAAAGGGGCGCCTAGGGGGCTCAGTCGATTAAGTGTCCAACTTGGTTTCAACTCAGGTCATGATCTCAGGGTCTCGGGGTCGGGCTTCACGTCAGACTTCAGCACAGTCTGCTTGTCCTTCTGCTCTTCCCCCGCTTATTCACATTCTCTTTCTCTCAGATAAAATCTCTTTAAAGTGGGATCCCCGGGTGGCGCAGCGGTTTGGCACCTGCCTTTGGCCCAGGGCGCGATCCTGGAGACCCGGGATCGAATCCCACGTCGGGCTCCCGGTGCATGGAGCCTGCTTCTCCCTCTGCCTGTGTCTCTGCCTCTCTCTCTCTCTCTCTCTGTGTGACTATCATAAATAAATAAAAATTTAAAAAAAAATCTCTTTAAAGTGATGATAAAAGTAAAAATGTTTAATAAAAAATAATACAGTGATCTAACCACTCCATTGCTCAGTAACTGTTCTTACCCTGGTACAAATCTCCAGGTCCGAGATCTTTCTACTTTGGATTTATTGAGCTCCTCCTTTCTTTTGCTTTCCCCACCACCCGAGGCTCCGTGATCCATCATTTATCTTGCAATTACCCTACGCCCCCTGTACACCTTTTGAGCTGCTTCTGCTCCTGCCTAGAGGAGCTTCAACTCTGAAAGCATCCATCCTTTCACACTGTCCGTATTCACCCAGAGGGTTGAGTCACAATTGAGTAAATGAGTACAAGCGTAAGACATTACTGCTCTCTGTCTGCTGGGCCCTCAACATTGCCAGCAAAACTGAGTACTCTTTACTTTTTTAAGGATTTTATTTATTTATTCATGAGAGGCAGAGACACAGAGGGAGAAGCAGACCCCCTGCGAGGAGCCCGATGCAGGACTCGATCCCAGGACCCCAGGATCACGCCCTGAGCTGAAGGCAGATGCTCAAGTGCTGAGCCACCCAGGTGTCCCTGAGTTCTCTTCTTTAATCACCTCTTTCCAAGCAACAAAAGGCCTTGCCGTCTGTTTCAAAGAGAACTAGAGGACATTGCGTGGAAACTACTCCCATTGCTACCTCACTCTGAAACCAGTCGCATCTGCTTCCAGCCTTTTCCTGGTTGCCCTATAAAGAAAGAAAGAAAACACCTATCACACCGCTTGTCGGGGTCCCTGGGTGGCTCAGCGGTTTAGCGCCGCTTTCAGCCCAGAGCGTGATCCTGGAGACCCGGGATCGAGTCCCACGTCAGGCTCCCTGCATGGAGCCTGCTTCTCCCTCTACCTGGGTCTCTGCCTCTCTCCCTCTCTGTGTCTCTCATGAATAAATAAAATCTTTAAAAACAAACAACCTGTGCTCTGGCTCCCTACGTCCCACCATTTGCAAACTTAAAATATTGACTTATCTCTCTCTGCCTTTATCTTCAACATCTTTCTTGATCAGGGATCCTTTTAGTTGCATTTACCTATGCTGGCATACTAGATCTTATTGTGTTAATAATATTCAAATATACTAACATAATTGCAAGTATGTAACATGTTACAAATATCTTTTTTTTGGGGGGGATCCCTGGGTGGCGCAGCGGTTTAGCGCCTGCCTTTGGCTCAGGGCGCGATCCTGGAGACCCGGGATCAAATCCCACGTCGGGCTCCCAGTGCATGGAGCCTGCTTCTCCCTCTGCCTGTGTCTCTGCCTCTCTCTCTCTCTCTCTCATTCTGTGACTATCATAAAAAAAAAAAAAAAAAAAAAAAGGAACAAATATCTTTTTTTTTTTTTAACAAATATCTTTTTAAAGAAAATGACGCCTGAGGGGCGCCTGGGTGGCTCAGCTGGTTAAGTGCCTGCCTTCGGCTCAGGTCATGATTGCCAGGTCCTGGGATCGAGTCCCGCAAAGGGCTCTCTGCTCAGTGGGGAGTCTGCTTGTCTCTCTCTGCCCCTCTCTTCTCTGTCTTAAACAAAATCTTGAAAGAGAAAAAATGATGCTTGAATCCTACTTCCTTCCAGCCCCTGCCTACCTCTGACAAGATACCAGTCCCCCCTTTCACTTAACCCACTTGATCTACTCCACTAAAACAATCTTTGGTAAGGTCACCATTGATCTCCAGTGAGCCTTTCCAGTTTTCCTGTCACACTTGCTTTACAGAAGTGTTCCATGCAATTGACCTCTTCTTATTTTTTTTTTTTTTTTTTTTTTTTTTTAAGATTTTGTTTATTTGACGGAGCACGCACAAGCAGAGGGAGCTGCAGCGGGAGAGGGAGGCTTCTCACGGAGCAGGGAGCCCGACATGGGGCTCGATCCCAGGAACCTGGGATCATGACCTGAGCCGAAGGCAGACGCTTAAACAACTGAGCCACCCACGTGCCCCCTTCTTAAAATATTTTTAGCTTCATGGCTGCCATATTCATCTTGTCCTCCAACCTTCTCCAGCTGCTACTCCTTAGCCTTCTTGTCTGATCCACCACCACCCCATTTTGAAATAATAGTGCTCCTTAGAGTTTCACTTTGGCTTTTTTTCTCATTTTTCAAGCTGCATACTCTCTGGCCTCTACTTCTAAGGCCTTAACTATGTGAAGTTAAAAAAAAAAAAAAAAAACCTATGTGAAGTTATTTTAGATTCACATGCCTAGCCCAGATCTCTTTTCTGAGGCCAGATCTGACTTCTTGTTACCTATACTTCGAGGTCTTAACAGTAGCCTCTTGGGGCGCCTGGGTGGTTCAGTTGGTTGAGTGTCTGCCTTCAGCTCAGGTCATGATCCCAGGGTCCTGTGATCGAGCCCCGTGTCATGCTCTCTGCTCAGCGGGGAGTCTGCTTCTCCCTCTCCCTCTGCCCTGTCCTCTGCCCATTTCCCTCTCTCTCTCTCTCTCTCAAATAAATAAATAGTGTCCTGTCACATTCAATGTCCCCAAACTGAAGTGATCTCCCCTTTACTCTCAGCATTCTTGATCCCAGGATGTGGCAGAACCAGCTAAGCTGAATATACCAGAAATCTGGCAGTCATCTTTGACACGGTTTTCCTTCAATTCTGTACCAGTATCACCCCTGTTACCAAGTTTCATCAACTCTACTTCCTAAGTGTATCTAATACCTCTTTTTCATAAGAACAAACAAAAAAATATATATATAATTGTTTTCATTGGAGACATTTGTGTGTGTACATATGTGTTTTTACTTAAATCAGAAAGAATTTTAATGAGAGGCGGTAGTTACGCTCACAATCTTATCCCTTCCTACCCGTAGTCGTATGCTTTTAGTTTTGCTAATTATCTTTGGAAAAAGGGAAAGAGTTTATTCAACAATTACTTACTGAGCCCTGAACTGCAGAAGAGATACAGTCGCAATTGCAGGGTAAGCAGCTGCCCTGAGCAAAACAAACCTGACGCTTGTTGTGGTTTGTTTTCTACTGGGAAGAGACACAATAAATGAGTAAAATATGTTAAGATCATTAAGTGCTATGATGCAAAAGGGGGGACAAGAAAGGATATATGGGCTGAGGGGAGGGATTTCTGCTTCCAATTTAAAGTAGGTTACAGGGGGGACACCTGGCTGGCTCAGTCAGTAGAGCACATGACTCTTGATCTTGGGGTTGTGAGTTCGAGCCCCACACTGGGTGCAGAGGTGATGAATAGATAAACTTTTAAAAAATAGGAAAGCAGACATTTGAGAAATGCCTCAAGAAGGCGAAGTGGATATTGGATATTCAAGCAGAAGAAATTGTAGCTGCAAAGACCCCGAAACAGGAGCGAACCTGGTATGGCCAGAGTGGAGTGAAAAAGGAGAGTAGTAGGGGTAAGTAGAGGCGAGGCAGAGAGGAAGCAGCAGAGTCCAGGGTAACGATGGTCATTTATTTTGAGGCAGAAGCAAGTGTAGGGTTTTGAACAGAAGAGCGACAACCTGACTTAGAAGTTCAAGAGAACCTCTGGCTACTGTGTTGAGAATAAAGTAGTAAGGCAAGAAGCGGGAAGTGAAGAAGCCAGGACCACAATCCAGAATGTTCTCCCCACTTCCCAGCAGCTGGAACGTGCGGCCTAGACTTCCCAACACTGAACCTGCCACCAAGGCCTTTGCGGCGGAGACCTTGTGGTGTGAGGGGCCAGGACTGTGTCCTCAGCCGATTGTTTCTCTGACCAAGGCTTTCATGCACAGTTGGAAAGTGTGAAACTTTATGTTGGCAAATTGAATTTAAATTTTTTTAAAAAGAATAAAGGAAAAAAAAATAACTTAGGATTTGCAGGCAAAAGTTTTCCTCTTCTTGTCCCTCACTTTAAAGTCACCCTCTCTCCAAGTGGAGCTAGGGTGTTTCCAAATTTTGCTAATATAGACAGTGCTGCAAAGAAGGACCTTCGTGAATGATTTCACAAAAATAGGTGAATTTATCTGTAAGATAAACCCAATAAATAGAAATTCTGGTAACAGGAGACATCGTTTTGTAATTCCAATAAATTTTCCTGTGTCCCCCCTCCATATGAGATTATAGCAATTTACACTTCAGCCAGTTTTCAAGGGTGCCTACTACCCATTCGGCCACCAGGACAAGTGTTAACCTCACTTTTGAAAATCTTTGCCAGTCTGATAAATGAAAAAATGTTCTCAGTATCTGATACATTTTACTTGGCATGGTTGGATGTTTTCTCATAAGTGAGTTACCTTTTAAAAAAAAAGAAAGATTTTATTTATTCATAGAGAGAGGCAGAGACACAGGCAGAGGGAGAAGCAGGCTCCATGCAGGGAGCCCGATGTGGGACTCGATCCCAGGACCTCGGGATCACGCCCTGAGCCGAAGACAGATGTTCAACCGCTGAGCCCCCCAGGCGTCCCAAGTTTCTAGTACTTCCTTTTCTGTGAACTGTTCATAAATATTCTGATTATTTCTCTCTCCCGCTAAAAGACTTTTTCTTATTTACAGAAGCTCTTTTTTATTAGGAAAAAAGCTTTTTAGAAATTAATACCCATATATAGTTACTACAAATGAAACAAAAAACAAAATATAGTGAGTCTGCTTTTTTTCCTTAAAGGCAGATACTGTTTCTCTGTATTCTTCTAAATAGTGTCTCTCTCACCAGGGTGGTTCAGGGTGGTCTGCCTTTGGTTCAGGGGGTGATCCTGGGCTCCTGGGATCGAGTCCCACATCAGGCTTCCTGCTTGGAGACTGCTTCTCCCTCTGCCTGTGTCTCTGCCTGTCTCTCATGAATAAAATCTTTTTTAAATTTTCAAAATTTAAAAATTAGGGGCAGCCCGGGTGGCTCAGCAGTTTAGCGCCGCCTTCGGCCCAGGGTGTGATCCTGGAGACCCGGGATCGAGTCCCACATCGGGCTCCCTGCATGGAGCCTGCTTCTCCCTCTGCCTGTGTCTCTGCCTCTTTCTGTCTCTGTCTCATGAATAAATAAATAAAATATTTTTTTAAGTTTTAAAAATTAAAATCCGTCTTCAAATTTGTGTGTGTATACATAGTACCCCAGGCCCCCCTTTTATTAATACATCAGTAGGAAGAGCCTGCATACATGGGCCTGCTTCTCCCTCCTCCTGTATCTCTGCCTCTCTCTCTCTCTATGTCTATCATAAATAAATAAATCTTTAAAAAATAAAAAAAAAGGAAGAGCCTGCTTAAGATATTTTTTACTTTGTTTTTTTCCACCTGTTTATCAACTATGGACCTCCTGACATGAAGATTTAGTCTCCACCCTCCACACACAGATTTACACGTCCTTCCTCCGAACCTTCAACATGTTTATCATAATACTTGATTAGCATGAATACTTAGTAATACTATAAGTAAATATCATTTATGAATGAGCCGAGTGTATAAACCTCATCTGTATTTCCTTTCTTACAATTATTTTATTCTTCCTGGCACTAAATATTGCCTTATTTTCACATGTTGATTGACTTTAATTTTTTTTGATTGACTTTAAAAGCTAAAAATGATGGGATCCCCGGGTGGTTCAGCGGTTTAATGTCTGCCTTCAGCCCAGGGTGTGATTCTGGAGTCCCAGGATCAAGTCCCACGTCGGACTCCCTGCATGGAGCCTGCTTCTCCCTCTGCCTATGTTTCTGCCTCTCTCATGAATAAATAAATAAAATCTTTTTTAAAAAAAGCTAAAAATGAATAAGCATTTTCCTGCTAGGATTTTATAAGAATTCTTCAGCCCAGAGCCAAGCGGTATGCCTTCCCAATTCTAGTTTCAAAAATACTGTACCTTTCCAAAAATATATATATTACTATTATCAAGATTAAATGGGTTGTCTTTTCTTAAATTCTAGCAGTTTCTTAAAATCATCCACATTTTGGGGGCGCCTGGGTGGTTCAGACAATTATGCATCTGCCTTCAGCTCAGGTCATGATCTCAGGATCCTGGGGTCAGTCCTTTGTGGGGCTCTGCTCAGCAGGGGGTCTGCTTCCCTCTCTCCCTCTGCTCTCTCTAGCTCTCTCTCTCAAGTAAATAAATATATTTTAAAAATCATCACATTTTAGTTTGCTTGATTCTTCAGTTTTTAAGTTGTTTTTCCTTTATCTTTTTCCCTTTTTGCATTTAACATACACACACACAAAAAAAAAACTGTAATAGAATGAGGAACTGTGAGTCTGTTATTGAACCCAAAAACAAGCATTAACCCAAAACCTGCATCTGTATATTACAGCCCCCCTGTTCCATTTGTGCTTCACACAAAAGGAAACCACTACTCTGAGTTTTATATGTATTATTATCTGGGTTTGGGTTATGTTTACAGAGTTTATCCCTAAAATTTCTGGTTGGTTTTGCAAATGTTCATTCTCTCTCTCTCGTCTCATTTTCTCTCTGACTGCCTCTCATATTCTCCGTTACTTGGAATCTATTTCATTCTTCTTGAGCTTAACAATTTTCTAATAGAATTTAGACAGTTTTTTCCCTGGACCATTACTTTCTCTACAGCTTTTTGTTTTTCCTGGAGTTGCTGAATGTTCTTTGCTTGTTATTTGTTGCTTTTATCATATAATAAGGTTTTTCTAAACCCTCACCCGTATCATTTCGATTTGGTCTGCGAAGTCATCTTTCTTCCTAGAGGCTGTTCCATCCTACTAAAATCCAAACAGTGTTTTCAAGATCTTCAGCAAAGGGACGATTCTGGGATTTCTCTCTTTACTGCTCTCCTGGATGAGACTCAGAGGTTCATGGATGCCATGTTTTCCATCCCTTGTTTGCTAGATAGAATTCTTCCTTAGGGAGCTTTCTAAGAAGGTGTTCATAAAGGGCCAGATAGTACAGTCTCTGTTACATCATTTTTTTTTAATTTAACAACCCTTTAAAAATACAAAGCCCACTCTTGGCTCAATTGCTGACCCTTGATCTAATACTCAGTAATGCTAAATCCTATGCCATCTGATTCTTTTTCATTATAGATGACAGGTTTTCTCCTCTCTGGAAACTTTGCATTGTCCTTTGTGTTAAATTTTATAATGACTTCTCTGGGGATGGGTCTTGTTTTATCCCACTGTTACCCTGAGCAGCGTAGACTCTTGATTTAAAGATTTGTGTGTTTAACTCTTTCTCTTACGACTTCTTGGGTAATTTCTTTCATACCATGCACACTGTTCTTTTTCACTAAATCTCCCTCTTAGATATGAGTTTCAAATGCATCCTCTGTGTCTAGGTTGTTTTTTTTTTCCTCATATTTTCTTTCTTTATCCTGATTGTCAATCTTGGTTTCCTTCCTGTAACATACTCTCATTCACATATCTGAAGATTCTTGGTTGTGTTTCATTCGAAAGAAGCAGAATTGTTGCCAGGAGCTCTTTTTGTGGCCAGAATTGTCATCTGGCAGGGTTGCTTTAAGGTAGTGACAGCTCCTTATTTTTGAGATCTCTGAATTCCAGGCTTTGTCCAGAGGTGCCAATATGCACAAATCCTGCAGAGGAGAATCGTCCTCTTGTTTGTTTGTTTTTCCTAGCAATTTGTTGCCTAATTATAGGTCATTCTAACCGCGGCAGTGAGAGGATTATCCACTGCTTATCGTGCGGACAGACCTAAAATTAGTTTTTCTGTTTTCGAGCCTCCTTCTCACTTTTGCCCTCTGTCATCCCTGCTGCTCAGAGTCTGAAGCATTTGAGCGGCACCCTCAGGCACCGTCCAGGTGGCTGCAGCCTCTCTCCGCCCGGGGTCCCCACGCTGACTCCATGTGTGCCAACCAGCCTGGAAATTTGTTGAAAAATTGCCTCACTGATCCCTTTCTGCCCAATTCTATTTACATTATAAATAGTATTTTACTCATTTGATCACCTTGCAACGTAGCCTTAAAGGAAGAAAACACTGACAGTTGGTGAACCATCTCGAACCAGAAACCGGTTGACCAGCACTCTAGTGTGAAGAGCCTTCCGACCCTTGCAGGTGTGACAATAACGTCTTCGTCGGGCCCCTTCCATCCACACTGCTCTCCTCCAATTCATTTTCTGTGCAGCAAGCAGCCGGAATGGATTTTTGGGAACTCAAATCTGAGCATCAAATATTATATCCCGAGCCTTAGAGGAGAGCCTCTAATGTGAAGGCCTCAAGAAATTCCTGCTGGAAATTCCATCGCTGCAACTATGTGTGCTCTGATACGGACGTGAACGTGGGCTCAAGCCGCCCGCCCCATGCTACTCACAAGAGCCAGCCTCCGAGCAGGGCCTCTTCTCTCCCCAAGGCCTCGGTCCTGGTTTAGGCCTCTGAGTCACGGATCTAAAAATAAGGCACAAGGCTGTGAGCTAGCGGGGCCACTGCTACACCTCCGGTTCCCGGGCTAGCTGGTGTTCCGCACCAGGGAGTCCCCATGTCCAGCACTGCTCCTGCTCCAGACAGCCTGGGGACTCGGCTCGGCTCACGGGGAGCAGGCCTCGGAGCTGCCTGTAACCTTGCGCTGGACTTCCCTTGACGTTGTGAGGGATCAGAACCTCAGACCTGTTCTCTGCGGGTGTCTAAAAGGGCTTCTGGACAAAACAAGAAATGCCAGGCCAGCTCATACTTTAACATGTCCCGGGATGGTCCCTGAGTCAGATGCCTCTCTGTTCTTTGGTTTCCAGACCCAGTGGGTTTGCTCTGCAGCTTTCATCAACCCAGATGATGACGTATGCTCAGAACATACCTAGTGTCTGGGTCGGCTTACTTCTCTCTTCCAGCTGCTACTTGGTTTAAATCTGGAAATCCTGGAGACTTCAGACTTCCATGGAACAGGGGCACTGGATGGCTCAGTGGTTGAGCATCTGCCTTTGGCTCAGGGCGTGATCCTGGGGTTGTGGGATGGAGTCCCATGTTGGGCTTCCCACATGGAGCCTGCTTCTCCCTCTGCCTATCTCTGCCTCTATCTGTGTATCTCTCATGAATAGATAAATAAAATCTTTAACAAAAAAAAAGAGAGAGAGAGAGAGAGAAAGGCTTCCATGGTACAGAGATAGGCCACTGCCCTGATGTCCTTCCATAACAGTCAGAAGATGGCTGCTTTTTCTTTTCCCAGGAATGAAAGGGACCTGTCAGACATGCTCATTTTTTGCATTATCCCAACTTGAACTTACCTTGTTTTCACTTAAGGAGGCAGGGAGGTATAGAACCAAATATTAGCACAAGTAACGTCTGTCACAGCCAACTACCAGAAAAGGACAGCCAGCTACAGATGACCTGGCAGTGATGGGCCCACACAGACTGTTGGTGGAAAGGCTGGCAGTTCCCCAACAATGGCTGGCATGAGCCCCAGGGTGCTTTCTGGAGCAGGCTGACATCTTTTCACATTTGATTCCCCACCCCCTTCCACCATGAACAAACTGAGTGTGCACACAGTCTTTGGCCTTTCAAAAAGAGGAGTTGTTTTTTTTTTAATTCAACAAATTAGGAATAGATGGAAACTTAATCTAATAAAGGATATTTACCAAAACTGCTAGGCAATATTACATGTAATGGTGAAATATTGAACTCTTGTCTTGAGACTGGTGTCAACTATTACCACTTACATTTAGATTTGCATTGGCCATCCTGGCTAGTGCAATAAGGTATGAAAAAGAAATAAAGGTACAAGGAAGGATAGGGAAAAAGAAAACTATCACTTGTAACATGACATGATGAGATATATAAAATACATAAAATCCAAACCTATATCCAAACTACTATTTTTTTTTTAAGATTTTATTTATTTACTCATGAGAGACAGAGAGGGAGAGGCAGAGACACAGGCAGAGGGAGAGGCAGGCTCCATGCAGGGATTCCGGGTCTCCAGGATCCCGCCGGGGCTGAAGGCGGGCACTAAACCACTGAGCCACCCAGGGATCCCCTACTATAATTTTTAAGTGAATTATCAACATATACAAAAATCATTTTTATAAACAAGCACCTAGTAATTAGAAAATGAAAAGTTAAAATATTACCATTTATGATAGTACCCTGCCCAAAAAAATCAAATACCTAGCAATCTAACAAAAGATGTGCAAGACCTGCAAATTTCAGAACATTTCCAAGAGAAAAATAGGGTCATATTTTTAAGACCTTGAACTAAGCAAAGAAGACACCAAGCAAAAAGTGATAATCGTAAAAGAAAAAAAATGCTGATAAATGACTTCATTAAGAATAAAAACTATCAAAAGAAAGTGAAAATGGAGGGATGCCTGCTTGGCTCATTGGTTTGACGCCTGCCTTTGGCCCAGGGTGTGGTCCCCAGAGTCCTGGGGTTGAGTCCCGCACCAGGCTTCCTGCATGGAGCCTGCTTCTCCCTCTGCCTATATCTCTGCATCTCTCTCTCTCTGTGTCTCATGAAGACATAAATAAAATGTCTTAAAAAAAAAAAAGAAAGAAAGTGAAAATGGGAGCCACAGCTTGGGAGAAGATAGTTACATCGTGTGCTATTAGCCATGAAAGGGCTCATTACCCAGAATCAGAATATATAAAGAACCACAAGTCAGTTTTGTTTAAAGAAAAAAAAAAGACCAACAATTCCAATTCTAAAATCTCAGACAATAAGAATATTCAGATTTCTAATAAACATGTAAAAATATTCTTGACATTTTATCATCAAAGGAATGCAAATGCAAACCACAGTGAGATACCATTCTACCCCCACAAAAATGACAGACTTTTTTTTAAAGCCCAGAATGTCAAGTGTTGGTGAAGAAGTAGAAGAGTTGGGATGGACACACTTTAATGGTGGGAGGGTATTGGTACAAACACTTTGGAAAACCAATGAGTGGCATCTACTGAAACTAAATATAGGGGCCCCTGGGTGGCTCAGTGGTTGAGGGTCTGCCTTCAGCTCAGGGCATGACCCTGGGGTCCTGGGATCGAGTCCCACATCAGGTTCCCTGCAGGGAGCCAGCTTCTCCCTCTGCCTGTGTCTCTGCCTCAATCTCTCTTTCTGTGTCTCTCATGAATAAGTAATTTTTTAAAAATCTTTTTAAAAATATTGAACTAAATATAGATGTAGCTCCGACCCAGCAGTTTCCCCGTTGGGTATGTACCCAATAGCAGTGATTGGCTTTATGTCCACCAAAAGGACAGGAACGTTCATTGTAATCATAATAGCCAAAACCTGGAAATATCACAAATGTGCAACAACAGTAGAATGAGTGGTGGTTATGTTCATCAATGAAATACAGTGGAAAAAAAATTAAAACTTATTCTAACACAACATAAATGAATGTAACGGGCATCACGATGAGGGAAAGAAGCCAGAGCCTCAGAGGACATACTGTATGATTTCATCTACATGAAACTCAAAACAGGCAAAACTCATCTATAGTGGTGGAGATTAAGCAGTAGTCATCTTCGGGGGAAGTGGGGCCTGCTGAAGTAGATCGTGGTTGGGTTGGGGGGTACAGTATGTATACGTAAGTGAAAATTTAAACTGTGCCCCTAAATTTGGTGTACTTGGTGTATGTACATCGAGCATCAGCATAAAAGATACACGGACGAGGACCTTGGATTCTCTCCATGGCCCTGGCCCTTTGATACACACACAGGCCCCTGAGAGCCTTGCTAACTCCCTTCGCTTCTGCTTCTCCACCCCTCACCACCCCACCCCCACTCAGTGCTATGGAAACGAATTTTTGCATCAAACTCTCTAGTGACTTCCTGTTTCTCTTAAGAAAGAGCCCTCCTGCCCAGCCTGTCTTGGATGATCTAGTCCCTGGGGAACTCCCTTAGCCTTCCCTCGGTCCCTAAAAGGAGCCAGATCCCTTGCTTCGGGGCCCTGGTACAAGCAGTTCCTTTCACCCGGAGGTCTTCCCCCAACTAGAGTTGTCCATTGAACGTTGTGGAGATTTGGGGTGCTGACCGCCCCACCCCACACACACAGTGAAAAAATCCACGTGTAACTTTCGACTCCCCCCCCCCAAACTTGATAGCATGCTGTTGACCAAAAGCCTTACGGATAACCCAAACAGTTGATTAACACATATTTTGTATGTTATGTGCGTTATATACCGTATCCTTGCAAGACAGCGAGAGAAAATGTCACTAAGAAAAGCAAAAGAGAAAATCCAGAACTGTGTGGTAAAAAATTCACCTGTAAGCGGGTCCACTCAGTTCCAACCTGTGCCGTTCAAGGGTCAAGTGTAATAGCTTCTCATTTTTCAAGTCCCAGTGTAAACATTGCATTTTCGGGGATGCCTTCCAGGACCTTCCAGAATGTTTTTTTTTTTTCTTCACTACTGCATGTTCTAATTGTGCTTGCGTGTTTGTTATGTTTCTCTTTGCGGATTTTGTTTGTTCAATTCTGTCGTCGGCCTCAAATGAGCCTTATGAATCACTGTGGTCTTACTACTCCATCCCCAGCACCTGGCCCAGTGCCTGGCCCGTAGTAGGTGAGCAGAAATTCACTGAATAAATGAGGAAGCCCCTTAGTGAATGCCGGCTGTTTGCTCTAGGCAGCACCAGTGCTGGAGATACAGCCGAGTATGACACGGACACTAAGCTCACAGTCCAGAAAGGGCAAAAACGTACAGGTTTGTGGGATAAATACTCTAATGGGGAAACTATACAGTTGGGGATTTCAGGGAAGGCCTCCTGGAGGAGGAGGCCCATGAGGTCATGCTTGAAGGAGCCCTACCAGAACTACCCCTACCTGTTCGGGGAGGAGGCCAAACTTGCAACAGCCTCTGGACTCACGGTGCTCTTGGATTTGCCTGTGACTGCACCTGTGCAGCTGTGGAAACAGCTTGAATTGCCAATTTTATGAGATCACAGGTTAAAAAAACATACTCATCTGATAGGCTTTATGTGAGATGATTTTTCTTTTTTTTTTTAAGATTTATTTATTGGGACACCTGGGTGGCTCAGTGTAGAGCCTCTGCCTTCGGCTCAGGTCCTGATCCCGG
The DNA here is from genome assembly GCF_048418805.1 of Vulpes vulpes. Lineage (NCBI taxonomy): Eukaryota > Metazoa > Chordata > Mammalia > Carnivora > Canidae > Vulpes > Vulpes vulpes. The sequence continues at coordinate 4,677,465 of NC_132780.1, forward strand.
GGTCCTGGGATCGAGTCCCGCAGCAGGGAGCCCGCTTCTCCCTCTGCCTTTGTCTCTGCCTCTCTGTGTCTCGCATGAATGAATAAATAAAATCTTTAAAAAATAAAATAAAGTTTTATTATTATTATTATTATTATTTTAGAGAAAGAGAGACCCAGACTCCACTCTGAGCTCAGAGCCTGACATGGGGCTTGATCCCACGACCCGTAAGACCACGACCTGAGCCAAAATCAAGGGTGGGATGCTTAACCACTTGAACCACCCAGGCGCCCCTGAGGTGATGTTTTACTGTCAGGGTTTCTCCACGTATTTTTAGGGCTACCTGGCTCTCCTTCCGTCAGCCCAATCTCATTGGTGATTCCGGTGAAGTGAAAGGTGGCTGTTATTTTTGTCAGCTCCCTCTCAAGTCCTCACTGTTAGCTCAGACCTCGATGCCCCTGCATCCCCTCCCTTGGTGCAGTGTAGACTGATCATGTTTCATGTTGCACACTTTTTTTTTTTTTTTTTTTTTTTTTTATTTATGATAGTCACAGAGAGAGAGAGAGAGAGAGAGAGAGAGAGGCAGAGACACAGGCGGAGGGATAAGCAGGCTCCATGCACCGGGAGCCTGATGTGGGATTCGATCCCGGGTCTCCAGGATCGCGCCCTGGGCCAAAGGCAGGCGCCACACCGCTGCGCCACCCAGGGATCCCTCATGTTGCACACTTTACCAGCGATGTCCCGTGCTAGTGAAATCATTGTAGGTTAAGAGCCATTCTTAGGGTATAAACGCAGCCTTTCCCCAAATACTTCTAATAACTTGGCTTAAAACTGTGATTTGGTTCTGCCCAGCTTTGCCCCTAAATGGAAGACACAAGAACTTGGCAGCCGTGCGGCTTAGGGTTAAGGTCAGGTGCAACACTGCGGGGCAGTGAGAGGCCTGGGAGTCTGGGCCCTGCGCCCATCTCTCCCCGGGGGCCAGGGGGCTGCGCAGGGAGAGACCCCTCTGGCCTCTCTCATCACGCTGACACCCTGCTCTCCACCCGGCTGGGACAGCTGCCCGCCCGTGGCGCCCGGGAAGCGGCCGCCGTCTGATGCTCGCGTGGCCCTGGCCCCCAGCACCTGCATCCGGCAGGAGTGGAGTATCCCCCCTCCCTTGGGAAGGGAGGCTGGGCTCTGTGACCCATCCCCACAGTCTCATGAGTCACCGTCACCCTAGAAACGCAGTTGACTGCCCCTACTCACGGGCGACTCAAGACCCACCTAAAATGCCCTAACCAGACGGGACCAGGGGCCAGCACATGTAAAGGTCTCTAAGTGGAGCCAGAGGGGAGCCTCGGGGTTGTCAGGCTGGAAGCCCCCCCGCACCGTGTGTGGCACAAATGCAGCCCCGGCTCCGACACCGTCCTGCCCAGTGTGTCCGAGGGGGACGCACGCTGCAGGGGAGCGAGTCTCTAAGTTACTCCCGGGCATCAGGACGCCTGCCAAGGACAGCCGTTCTGGTGGCCACAGTGCCCTTTTTGTTAGGGCTAATAAGTCCCCTCTTGTTTCTGTGCCGAGGAGTTGGGGTCATTACGTGTTGATAACCGAAGGCAAGTGGCCCGCACTCGGGAACGGGGACAGGGTCCTGCGCTCTCCACCAGATGGGCCCGGGAAGGTCTCCCGTCCCGCTTCAGGCTCGGCCTGTGGGTCTACACATCCGCGGGTGGGGTGGGGGGGATTTTCATAAATTGTCCAGAACTCCAACAGTCAAGGGTTCAGAGGACCTTTTTTTTTTTTTTTTTAAAGATTTTATTTATTTATTCATGAGAGACACAGAGAGAGAGAGAGAGGCAGAGACACAGGCAGAGGGAGAAGCAGGCTCCATGCAGGAAGCCTGACGCGGGACTCGATCCCAGGTCTCCAGGATCACGCCCTGGGCTAAAGGCGGCGCTAAACCGCTGAGCCATGGGGGCTGCCCCAGAGGACCTTTTGACAAGGCCGAGGAATCGAGTCTGCAGCTCGGGAGACACGTCTTGCCGCGGGGACTTTGCGACCCGAGGGGCGCAGGGCCTGGGCTCCGTCCGCTGTGAGCTGGACCGCAGCCGCTGGGCCTTTGGGCTACCTTGACCCGAAGGCTGTAGCCTCTGTGGCTTCGCAGAGCTGGGGGCCTGGAAGTCCGCGGGGCCTGGGCCGTATCCCTCCCACTGTGCAGACCACGGCCAGTCTCGGTGGCGGGCCATCAGGGTGGTCCCTATCCTCCCAGCAGCCCCCCTCCCCCTCCACATACTCCAGACACCTGTTTCCCCAAGCCCCGCAGAGCCCCCAGGGAGACCCCAGCAGCAACCCCTGCCTGGGCCTCACATGTTCCCGAAGATGCTACCTGGCATCCTGTCCCGGCTGCAGGGGAAGGGGCCTGGACTCCAGGGTCAGTGCAGCCCCCCTCCCCTGCCCCATCAGGGATCTCCCGGCCCCTGGCCACCCTCAGCCCATCAGAACCATGAAGAGCAACCTGGGATGCTAGAGGTGTGGGTGGACAGAAGCAGGTGGCTGTGCCCCCAAGGGTCCAGCCAGTGAGCGAGCAGAGGCCGACAGGAGCCTCAGATGCTCACAGGCAGGGGAAAGGGGTGGGTGAGGAGTGACTTCCTCCGGGAGGCAATCTCGAGAATGTGGGAGCAGTTTCCCCTGCGGCACATGACTCATGCTGCCCTCACCCCCTTTCCTGCCTGGGCCTCCGCTCCAGCGAGACTAGACTGGCCTCGCCCGGCCTCTCTCCATGCCCAGCAGACAGCCAGTTGCTCCGTGTCCAGAACGTCTGGCCAGCCCTCTCCAGACTCGCTTGGCAATCCTGGGGATTCTGGAACGCAGCTACCCTTCCTGGGGCTCGTGGTTTGCAGCAGTTCACACTCTGCCCTGGGTGGGGGTGGGGGGGACCGGCGAGGTAGAGGAGGAAAGGCACTCTCTCCAGACCAACCCCACTGCCCCTGCCTTGTCCCCCCAACCTTGGCTGTGACAACCCCTCCCCCGAAGGCTCTCCTTTCAGACATGCCCACTAAACCTAACGTGGAAAAGCCCAGCCTGGAAGCCCTGCACAAGCCAACGGGAGAAACTGGCTGCGTAAGGAAACGAGCGCTCTCCTTCCTCAGGAGCCCCCCTCTGTGGATGTCTGTATTCTGCTGCTTTCCACCTCAGGATGTGAATCCACCTTTTTTTTTTTTTTTCCATCAGCAAAGAGAGGCATCTCATGCCACAGCCAAGGTGCAGCTCTTGCCCATCTCACTCGTGCAGGGGGAGCTCTCTTCTGTCACCCAAATGTCATTCTCACTTTCCATGGTGATGACCTCCAAGGCTCTCATCCCATCCACGGGATCTGGCTCCAACCATCTGTGCCTCTGACGAGACACACGGGGGGTCGAGTGGATCCAGGAAGAGATCTTGAAATGCCTTCTTGGTCTCCTACGTGGCAAGTTGAGGTCGGGTGGTCTCTGGGGTGCCACCCTAGCCCTGTGTGCATGGTAAGGCTCCCATCAGACCTCTCAGCAGTTGGAGGATCACAGCTTCTGTCCCTGAAGACCAGGGGGGCAGGGGTGGCTTCCAGGAGGGCCTGGCCACCATCTCTAGACCCTGGGGGCTCCATTCTCTTTTTCCTGGCACCCCTGTGCAAGGGAGCTTGGAACAAAGAGGTGACGGGACATGACAAAGGCCTCGGACCTGTGTGGTGCGTACACGGATGTGTTTTCCCTCCTTCTCCATATGTATGTGTGTTTGATGAAGGAGAACAAATCGTTCAAGGCTCCAGGCCGTAGGTATGATAGCTGCAGGTGTGCTCAAGGCCCACTTGACAAGTGCGCAATACCACATGTCCTCAGGTCAGCTTGAGAAGTCCAAGACGGCCTGGTAGCTCGGAGCACCACAGAGGCCACGGAAGGGCCCCAAGGTTGACGAGGTTCACACTGAGCCCAAACAAGAACTGCACGTTGTGACCCGAAACTAACGTAACACTGTGGGCTAATTATAGTTCAATGAAAAGAAAACAAAGAAAAGAAGCCCCGCCTGCCTGGCTGAACGGGTGTCTAGAACCTCCTGGTCCTGGATTGAGGCCTACAGAAGGGGCCCAGCTGGAGCCAGGCGCAGGTCGTTTCCAGCCCATCACTGTGGGACCCCGGGGTTTGGAGTGATGAGCAGCAGTGGTCAGAGCTGCCACGCGGGGAGGGAGCCTCTTTATAAAGTCCCATCCGATGTCTACCAGGCGTAGCCCCCGGGGCCTGTCCTAGGAGCTAGGAGGGCCTCCCAGTGGTGGATGGGCTTGTCCTGAGACTGCAGGACCCACAGGTGGCCCACGTAGAAGCCAGCCGTCATCCCTGGTCCCTTCCCCGGCCTCCACAGGTAAGAGGACGCCAAGCACCCAGAGGCACTTCCTCCGACCCAGCTGTCTTCGCCCGTCTCACGTCCCTCCTCTGGGAGCTTGGGGTCCACGGGCCATCACGGCAGTGACACTCTTCCCGTCTCCCCTGTATTCAACTGCCAGGTGAACGCTTGCTCCACCTGCTTCCCTTTTACCTGAAAGCTGCTGGGGAAGAGGGCTCTACTCGCCATTAATGATCCTCAGTGCAAATTGTAAATGCTCCCACATTTCTCCTTCTGCTCACCTTTCTGCTGCCAGACCTTTCCTACTCTCCTCACGCCTCTATCTCCAAACTTTCCTCTCTTTTTGCTTTTTGAAATTTTTTTTCTTTTTGAAAAAGAAAGAGAGAGAGAGAGAAAGAGAAAGCATGGGAGGGGCAGAGGGAGAGAGAGAATGTCAAGCAGGCTCCATGCCCAGCAGCAAGAGGAACCTGATGGGGACCTGACCCCACGATCCTGAAGTCACCATCCCAGCCGAAACCAAGAGTCAGACGCTCAATGGAGTGAGCCATCCAGGAGCCCCTGCTATAAAGCATCTTGGACCCCCTTGAGCCTTTTCAGAACCTCATAAAATGACGATATGTTTCCTGTATCCTCAGCTTCTTTCTGTTAATAGATCCTCCTCTCTGATATTGAAATGTGTTTAAATCTCTTCCACTGTAAAAAAACAACCTCCCAACAGGCACCTGCCTGGCTCAGCTGGTGGAGCATGAGACTCTTGATCTTAGGGTCACGACTTCAAGCCCCACATTGGGCATAGAACTTGCTTAGAGCAAAACCAAACAAAGCAAAAAATGACTAAAAAGCCTTCCCTCAAGGTAAACTCACTTTCAGCTCCTCCCCACAGCTTGGATGACCACCTAAGCCCCAGCGACGTTTCCAGCACTCTTCTAAGCTCCAGACTCTCGTTCCCAGTTCCTCCTTGGAGCATCCTTGATGTCACATTCACAGCGGAACTCATGGCCTTCCTTGTATCTTCTGCCCTTCCAAATGTAGTCTTCAGGAGCTTCCCAGCACTGGGTGTCACCACTACAATGGTTCGTCCCAGAAACTCGGGAGAAATCCAGGATTCCCTTCTCATCCTGACCCTCCATATCCATTTCATCACTTACTTGCATCTGCTTTACTCCCTACTGCAACTACCATGGTCTGTGAGTGGCTTTCCAAGTGAGGTTCACATACCCACCAGTGTAAGAAAGCAGTCCAATAGAGTACAGGAAGAAAATATTAGAACTTCTATATAGGGGATCCCGCGGTGGCTCAGTGGTTTAGCACCTGCCTTGGGCCCAGGGCATGATCCTGGAGTCCCAGGATCGAGTCCCAGAATCGAGTCCCACATCGGGCTCTCTGCATGGAGCCTGCTTCTCCCTCTGCCTGTGTCTCTGTCTCTCTCACTCTCTGTGTGTCTCTCATAAATAAATAAAAATTTTTTAAAAAGAACTTCTATATAGACTGTTCTTTTCAATTTTAAAAAATTGCTTATTTCTATAAATAAATAAATAAATAAATAAATAAATAAATAAATGCTTATTTCTGTTTCATGATATAAATAATATTTTAGCAGTGTGGTGGATATATGGGCATACCTGGCCATACTACAGATTTGGTTCCAGATCACTGGAATAAGCCTAATACTGGAATAAAGGGAATCAAATGAATTTTTTGTTTGGTCCAGTGTATATAAAAGTTATGTTTACACAAGATGATAGTCTATTAGTGTGCCGTAGCATTATATCTAGGAAAACAAGGTACATACCTTAATTTAAAAATACTTTGTCCCAGGGCACATAGGTGGATCAGTTAAGTATCCAACTCTTGATTTCGGCTCAGATCCTGGTCTCAGGTTGTGGGCATGGAGCCTGCTTAAGATTCTCCCTCTCTCCTCCTCCCTCTGCCCCTCCCCACCTGCTCTCTCTCTCAAAGACAAAACAAACCAAACCCAAACTTTACTGCTGAAAAGTGCTAACCATCATCTGAGCTTTCATGGAGTCACAGTCACTGATCATGGATTACCATTAACAAATAAAATAATAATGAAAAAGCTTGAAATATTGAGAGAATTGACCAAAACGTGTACAGAGAGCAAATGCTGTTGGAAGAATGGCACCAATAGACTTGCTTGACACAGGGTTGCCACAAACCTTCGATTTGTAAAAAATGATGTTTTTGCAAATTGCAATAAAAGGAAGCATATTAAAATGAAGTATGCTTGTATGTAGTTTGTTAATAAAATTCAAGTGATATTCAAACTTTTTTCTAACAGAAGTTCAAGAATAATGACAACAAAATTTTGAAGGCCTGGGGCGCCTGGGGTGGCTCAATCAGTTGGGCATCTGCCTTCAGCTCAGGTCATGATCTCGGGGTCCTGGGATCAGGCCCCACATCAGGCTCCCTGCTCAGTGAGGAGTCTGCTTCTACTTCTCCCCTCACCTCGCTTGTGTTCTCTTTCTCTTTCGAATAAACAAATAAAATCTTTAAAAAAAATTTGAAGGCCCTGGTCAAAATCAGAATCCTTTTTGCTTGGGCAATTGAGATAGCCTCCAGATGTCTATCCACCTATATAAAATATGCATACAGGGGATCCCTGGGTGGCTCAGCGGTTGAGCGCCTGCCTTCGGCCCAGGCGTGATTCTGGAGACCTGGGATCGAGTCCCACGTCGGGCTCTCTGCATGGAGCCTGCTTTTCCCCCTGCTTGTGTCTCTTCCTCTCTCTGCGTCCCTCCTGAATAAACAAAATCTTTTAAAAAATCTTCTTTAGAAATAAATAAAATATGCATGCAATTCCCCATTTTAACCATTTTTAAGTGTATGGTTTTAATGTGGTTGTGCATCATCACTACGTTCATCTCCACGTTCATCTCCAGAACTTTACATCTCCCCAAACTGAAACTCTATACCTATTAAATAGAAACTCCCCCATGGTCCCCTCTCCCCGCTCCCTGGCGACTACCTTCTGCTTCTGCTCTCTATGAACTCGCCTACTCCAGGTATCGCATACAAGTGGAATCGTAGGATATTTATCCTTTTGTGACCGGCTCATTGACTACTCAGCCTGATGCTTCCTGGTTCATGTTTGTAGCATGTGTCAGAATGTCCCCCCCCCCCTTTTAAGGCTGAATAATATTCCTTTGCATGGATATACCACATTTTGCTTATCCACTCAACCATCAGTGGACATTTGGGTTGCCTCCACCTTTTTGACGATTATGAATAATGCTGCTATGAACATGGGCAAAAAAAAAAAAAAAAAAATCGACATCCAGTCCTGCCTCCCCCTCCCTAGTCCTTCCCGGCAGCTGCAGCCCAATGACTCCCAGGAGGCCCACAGGTACGATAGTCTCCACCTGCCTAAAGCTTACGAGTTTCGCGACGCTCCCAGGCCAGACACCTGCTGTTTCTTCGGCCCTAACCGGGCCTCCCTCTCTGCGTCTGCAAGTTGTTTTCTTCCTTCTCCCCTCGGGGGACCTGAGCTCCCGCTCTGCGCTCTCCGTCCGGGGCCAGGAGGTCCCCGATGACCCTCCCGCACTAGGTCAGGGGACTCTCCGCCCCCCCCTCCACTTTCCCTTCCCACCACTTGGCACAACGGGCGTCTCTCATCATGGGCGTTTGTGACCATTTTATTGCGTTTCCGCTGGAGAATCCAGCCGCGCGGGGGTGCGGGCGCTCACCGCCCGGTTGGTCCCGGCGCCCGGCAGGACGCGGCACCCCGCGCGCGCTCGGGAGCCGAGGAACCCATTTCCATACTAAACACGTGAGGCCGCCCAGAGGCCCCGCGGCGGCGCAGGACCCGGGCGGCCGCCCGTCGGGCCTCCCCCCACACCCCGCGCCGCGGCGGCCCCTCGGGGAGCTCCCGGCGCCCGGGGCACGGAGCTCAGGGCGCCCCCTCCCGGCCCGCGCGGGGCCCGCCTCCAGCCCGGGGCCGCAGCCACTCGCGCGTCCGCCTGGGGCGGGGGCGGGGCCGGCCCGGAGACGTCACTTCCGGTGTACACAGCCGGGCCGGGCGGTGCGCTGGGGGCCGGGCGCGTCGCAGGTGAGGAGCGGGCGCGAGCGGGGCTGCCGGGCGCGGGCGGGCGGGCGGCCGGTGGGCTGCGGCCGGGGCTGGCGACCCGACGCGCTCGGGGGGCGGGGGCGCGGGGGGCGCCGCTCCGCTGCGGGGCTGGGGGCTCGGGGCCGCGGGCGCCCGCCCCTCGCCCGTCCGCTGTGGAGGACGCCGGGCTGTGGGGGCGCTGGCCGGGCGGACGGAAGCCCGGAGGGGCCTCTGGGCTCGTGCCCGGGGCCGGGGGGCGCCGGGGGCCGGGAGGGGGCGGCGGAGGGGGCCCGGCGAGGTCCGGCTGGCGCCGGCACCCGCTCCCGGAAGCCGGCGGCTGGTCCGCGGAGGCGCGGCGGCCTGTGGGCGGCCGGGGTCCGCGGGGACTGGCCGGGGACGCGGCCCTCACGCCGCCCCGCGGCTGCCGGGCGGGCCGTCGGGGCCGTGCGGAGCCTGCAGGCGCGGTCCGGCCGCGGGAGCGTCTGTGGGCGCCCGGCGGCGCCGAGGGACCCGCGCCCGCGGGGTCAGGGGTGTGTCTTCCGGCGCGGCGCGGCGCGAGGCAAGGAGCGAGCCTGGCTGGCACGATAAGAATTCTGGTAATTCTCCTCACAAAATCCGCCCGAGGAGCGCCCGGGTCGCGGGGACCCCGGGGTGGAAGCAGCATGTGGCTGCCCCTCCCCCCGCGCCCCCCGCGACACGAGCGACAGTCTCCTCACACTCGGCGGCGCACGGAGGGTCGTGACAGGACTTTCGCGGATGGCGCGCACCCGGCGGCCTCGCCTCGGTGACAGTCGTTCGCCGACGCTCCGCTAACAGCGTGTGATCACTTTAATGGGCTTCGCAGTCACCGCGGTGTACCGTGGTGTAACCAGACCCTCCGGATGGGCCTGTGGGTCGACCGTTTCCAGTTCGTCACAAGATACCTCTGCCCAAAGGATTTGTCTGATTGTTTTAGGATAAATTTACAAATGAGGTCAAAGGCAACATTCATTAAAAAAAAAAAAAAAAAGGTTATATTTGTTTCCTTTGTTGACATGTTTGGAAAATCCTTCTCCATCCCAGTGTTGAACTTCCATTCATTTTTGCTTCTCATTTCATGATTTCATGGTGGTTTTTTTTTTTTTTTTTTTACTTTCAGCTTAAATATTTTTTTTCTTTTTTAAGATTTTATTTATTCGTGAGAGACACACACACAGAGAGAGAGAGAGAGAGAGAGAGGCAGAGACATAGGCAGAGGGAGAAGCAGGCTCCGTGCAGGGAGTCGGATGCAGGACTGGATCCCAAGACCTCGGGATCACGCCCGAGCAGAAGGCAGATGCTCAACCCCTGAGCCATCCAGGTGCTCCAGCTTACTTTCTATTTAAAGTTTCACTTTGGTGTAAGATATGAAATATTTTCCAAATGATTAGTTGACCCAGTTTTATCGAATAGGCTGTGACTGCCGTTTTGTCATATTTTATTTTATTTTTTAAGATTTTATTTATTTATTCATGAGAGACACAGAGAGAGAGGCAGAGAGAGACACAGGCAGAGGGAGAAGCAGGCTCCACGCAGGGAGCCTGATGCAGGACTCGATCCTGGGACCCCAGGATCACACCCTGGGCAGAAGGCAGGCGCCAAACTGCCAAGCCACCCAGGGATCCCCCGTTTTGTCATATTTTAGATCTAAAGTTCTCAGTATGTGTTTATAAGGGACTACTCACAAATTTGATATTTAGGTTTTGTGTAGGCTGTTTTTAAATTTCATCCGCAGTATCTTTTTTTCTTAATCATTTTCCTTTACGAGACGAGGAAATAGGTCATGTTTGAGATTTTTTTTTTCTTTTTTAAAGTGAAAAGTTAAGTTTATTGTTTCATTGCTTTCTTGCTGACAAGATAACAAACTCCATATGAAGAGTGCAGGTTTGTTGTGGCAACTTTTCAGTCTGGCATTTGAGATTCTAATCTTCCTCTATTTTTGCACACGAATACGTAGGTTAGCATTGGAGACCAAGATAGAAAAGCTCTCAGATTCCCTTGGCAAGCCTAGATTTTTTGAATCTAAAATTATCTCTGGATTTTTGGAAGACAGCATGTTTTAAGCATCCTTTAAAAAAAATTTTTTTAAACAAGTTGCACATGATTCTGCTGAAATCTTACTAAATGTTTATTCTGTTTCAATCCTGGAGCCTAATATACCAGAAGCTTTATGTCAAGTGGGTCTTCCAAGTCTGTAGGAAAATAATTGTATCTAAGAGCTAGTAGGCTGGTGTATCACATGGGCTGGGTGTCCACTCTCTTTCTTTCCCTCTTGAAACTTTGTCCTTAGTGGAAAATGATGATCTTCCTAGGTAGGCAAAGAATGTTGGTTTGAATAAGGAATTGCTTTACTTTGGAATTACAGGAAAAAAAAAAAAAGATGCCTTTTTCTCTTAGTACAAGTTCACGGAGAGCTTGAACTTGTGAAGCGTTGTGCTTCAAATGTCTTTATCTCTAATGAAACTGCTCTTGAGGCCCAATTGATAGATGCAGTGGCTGCTGCTTACTCATTTCCCTTGACCTTGACCATAAATATTTGGCATGGTGAGCCAGATTTCCTTGCTGTTGTCAATCTCCTCTTGGTTGGCCTTCTTGACTTGGAGCTATTGTGGTCATTTTCTTAACTTTGTGACAGTGCTTTTTCATTTGACTTTGTTGTTTCTCTCCCCACATCTGCCTATGAGCATTTTCCAAGGCCTCGCTTCCTTCCTCTACCTCTTTTCCCAAAAAAACATGCTCCTTCCCATTCATCCAGTGTATGACTTCCAGGCAGAGAATCACTTTACTCCCTCACCCTTGTCCCCATTGAGTGACCCCAGCTCAGACTTTGCTACAAGTCATTTCTTTATCTCCAACTGACCCCTGGTCATGTTCTCGAGGCCATCCTCTCTCCAGCTGAGGGAGCCCTTCTTTGCTTCCCAAGGTGGCCTTGTCCTTCATGACTATCCCATCTCATTTTCCTTCTTGATTTGGGGTGTATTTGCTGTTTGCTTTCTGTCCCTACACTTTGATTTAAACTTTGTGTCTTTGCTCTTAGGGACTTCAGACATAATCTGGTTCCACCCTAGATGAGAGATGAGACTCAGTGATTTTATTCATTAATTTAGTTAACTCACATTTATGGAGTACTTTCAGTATAGGCCAGTTACTGTAGTGGAAAATTGAAATACAGAGCTAGAAGGTATAGCCTGAACAAGAAGGCCAAATAAGCAATTGCCACAAAGTATCATAAATGCCTGGAAGTGGGAGACACTTAATGAGCTCCGCCAGGTTTCAGAGATCTTGCCTGTTCACTGTTGTTGCTATTATCTCCAGGACCTGGAACACAGTGTCCTGGGAATGATTGAGTATTTGTTGAATGAATCAGTGATCATCTGAGAATGAAATGAGAAAAGAGCTGTCTATAGAAAAGATATAAACCAAGAGACATCTTGTGAGACAGTTTGGAGAATTTCAGGGAAAACTTTAAGTTCAACCAAAATGACCCGTCTATAACCCCAGGAAGGCATGAGTGGAATGTGTTTGTAGCCAGAATGCTTAAACTTAATTTTGTATCGTCAGAAGGAAGACTACATTTCTAGGAGAGGATTAGGATGGTGTCTGTGGAAATTGGGGTGGCAGGTCCAAGAGAAGAATTGGGTGCTGTGTCTGTAGCACTGCCTGGAGGCCCTGGCCAGAGGAGCTGTGTGCAGTCCTCCAAGTGAGCTTCTGCACCCCCAGACAGATGGGTGCATCTCTGTTGATGCCTCAAGCCAGGAGAATCTTTCCCTTGCTTTACTTCCACACTCCTAATACCTTCTGATTAGAACATGGCTTCCTGCCAAGGAGAGAATGTGAATGGTTGAGAGCTCCGTATCCAGACTGATCACTTAGATCAGATCCTGGTCTTGGGGTGCTGGCAAATCTCTTTGTTTCCCTCTCTGTAGAATGGGGAGAATGGTAGACCCTTCCTCTTCACTGCCCAGCACCTAGTATAAGTGCTCAGTAAATATTAGACCTCATCAGTATTTATAAACTTAGTAACTGGCCTTCTGGCTAGTACACAGTCATCTTTGAGTTTGGGTGGCCTGAGTCAGTTGCCCTGGACCTGCTTACTCCTGAGGGCACTGACAATACTGAGAAACAGAGGGGAAGTCATGGCAGATACACTCTTTCTAAAGCGCTCATCCAGAGAACCCGACTGCTGTTGTCAGGGAAGATTTACTGGAGAAGGATGGGCTTCAGCTGAGTACTCTGGGAAAGCATTAGTACAGCACCACAGTAAGGGGAAAGGACTTTTAAAGAGGGCCATGACAAGTACAAAGGCATAGAGGTGAGCAAGCATGAGGTTTGTGAACTGTAGGAGTTTTAGGGTAAAGGGTGGACAATTATGAATATGGAAGTGGAAGGAAATGGGATTGGGGAGGAAAGTGGGGCCAGCTCTTAAAGAAATAATTAATGACGATATGTAACTTATTGGGCAGTAACAATGTGTCAGTTATGATGTCAGTCCCTTCTCACTGTGCCAGCCAGGTTTGGTGCCAAGTGCTTTGTGTACATTACTTTGTTTCATCTTTACAACAACCCTGTGTGATGTAGGTGCTTACATTACAGGAGAAGTGACACATCCAATGTCAGCTGCCTGGTGATTCAGCCTGTGCACTGTTGCAGGGTTAACACTTAATATCATTTGTGCATTTAAAAGCCTCTGTGACTCCTGTTTCCTGGCAAGTCCAAGCCCGCCAAGATCCTGACTTTATGGAACCATCTTGGGTTAAAAAGTGAAACTGTGTGTGTGTCTTAGAATTGAATAAAAACAGTATAGGTGCAGATATACGTCAGAGAAATGTCAGTGAAACAGGCAAGATGCAGAAGAGTGTGTATATGGGCCCATTTGTGTAAAAAACAAAGGAGAGAGAGAGAGGTCCACATGAAATAGGTTTCTAAGTGTAGAAAAACATTTCTGGAATGATAGAAAAGAAAGAGTGTTTGCCTTCAGGATGAGGCCCCAGAAATCAAGGCTTTTAGACTGACCTAGCTTTTTCTTGCACATACTCTTTTGTACAGTATGATTTTTCTTGTCACTGTGTATTATATTTTCAACTAAAAGTTAATAAAAACAAAATTTTAAATGTTTGCCATGTACGTAGCAGTCATTTAGAGAGGGAATGTGGTAGATGTTAAGAAGGACTCTAACCAGACTTCTTGCGTTCGGTTTCTGTCTCTGCCATGTACTAATTGTTAATCTCTTAAGTCACACAACCTCTCTTTACCTCATTTTACCCCGTCTGAAAATGGGGGGGGGGGGGGTAACACTAGCTACCTCTCGGAGTTACAGTGAGGTGTAAATTAGTTAATATTTGTGACGTCTTTGGAACACTTCTTGGCCGGTATGTTTTCTTGTTGGTGGTGATGTTGTTGTGGCTTTGTACTGTGTACCGCCGTGCATCCGAAGAGGGGTCCACCCTGTCTCTGTGCATTTACAGTTCTTGTTGAACGGGCCGGCAAACAAAGCTAGCAACAAGCAGTGGCAGTGGAGGCTGCAGGAGCTCAGGACAGCCTCCAAGAGGACCAAAGGGGCCCAAGATGGTTTCATCCAAACAGTGAAGCTTAAATATGGCTAACATCTAGAAAAAGTGAAGGGGAAGAGAAAAGGGCACACAGGGACTTGTTTTGGGGGTGATGTGTGCCCCAGACAGACAGAAAAATAAGACAGGAAAGAGCCTGAGGGGAGCCCGAAATTGGGATCTAGCGTGTGATGACAGGTCGTCGTTATGTGGCAATTTTTCTTAGCATATATAAAATAATGATATGATTTATAAATGACATCTTAGCCTTGATGAAATGTGGTAGCTGTACCTTGATCTTTGAAATGGCCATGAGGTGTTCCTGTATAATTTCTTTAATGAATCCCTTAGTGCGAAACATGTGGGTTACTTCCGGTTGATGCTTGTAGACAGAGCTCCCAGTGAGTGTCTTTGATATAGGTCTCTACATTTACTGAGTCTATTTCTAGGATTCATTTCTAGATGGTCTGTTTTTTTTTTAAAAAAACTATTTTGACTATGTTCCTTGTGTCTGGGTCACTGTCTGATATGTGCTTTTTCAAATTGGTAGCTGCAAAGAATTTTTTTTTAAGATTTTATTTATTTGAGAGAGAAAGAGAGAGAGAGCATGAACAGGGGAGGGGCAGAGGGAGAAGCAGACTCCCTGCTGAGCAGGAAGCCCAATGTGGGCTCCATCCCAGGACCTTGGGATCGTGACCTGAGCCAAAAGGCACATGCTTAACCAACTGAGCCACCTAGGTGCCCCATTTGCAAAGAATCTTAATGGGATGGTTTGGTTTGGTTTTCTTTTGGTTTTAATGGGATAGTTTTTAAGTGCAGAATTAGAGCTAGATATTAAAAAAAAATCTAATTTTCATTTTAGAAATAATTTTGGTGGGCACCTGGATGGTTCAGTCAGTTAAGTGACTGCCTTCTGCTCAGGTCATGATCCCAGGGTCCTGGGATTGAGCCCCACATCAGGCTCCTTGTCAGTGGGGAGCCTGCTTCTCCTTCTCCCTCTGCCTGTCGCTCCCCCTGCTTGTGCTATTTTCTCTCTCTCTGTCAAATAAATAAAATCTTAAAAAAAAAAAAAAGAATTTTGGGATTAGGTTCTAGTGAGATGTTATTTATGATGGTGAACCTGGGAATACCTGACTCTTCTCCCACCCCACCCCCAGGTCCCAGAGGTGGAGGTGCATGCCTCAGAGCAGAGGCAGAGGAAAGCTGGCCTGGCTCCCAGACTCCAGCGCTGCAGGCTGTGGTAACCTAGGCAAGAGCTGCCCCTCTCCCCGGCTCCCAAAGACTTAGCCTACCCCTGGGTCTAGGTAGGGAATGCAGCCACATACCTGTGCTTCAGGAGCTTTGTACTTGACAACGCCAGGTGATCCCTTCCTGAGCCTAGTCCTTGCCAGTCTTCAGTGTGGGGCTGAAAGAGGAGGGAGTGGTGCGCAGGGAAATGGGAGGAGCCCTGACCTCCTTCCCCTCTGGAGGATACCCGGCAGCCCTCCTTTTAGTTTGTTGCCAGGACCTTGAGAGTCAGGGCCAGAGCAGCAGGAAGGTAAGTAATAATTTTGAAAAATTTTGTAACTATGTGGCATTTTGAGAGGAAAAGTTTGGGTTTCCCACACACACACACTAATAGGAGGCTAGTGTGAAGTATTTCATTAGAAGATGAAATGCTTCTCTCTGACTAGTGTCCAGCCTCTTTCAGAGCAGATAACTCCAGTTTCTGAGTGAGACTCAAAGTGTGCCAAGGGCTGTGGTTTATGGATTTAAGCCTCACCACTGTACTGAAGAAACCGAGGCACAGAGTTCAAAGAAACAGAGGCGTAGAGTTAGTAAGTGCCATTAATTTAACTGGTAATTACTGAGAACTGGAATTCCTATCCAGGTCAATCTGATTCCCAAGCCGTACCTACTGCACTTTGTCAGTGCCTGTTCCCAGGAAATCTCTGTGGACTGTGGAGCATCTTACTGACAAGGTCAAGGCATGAGTTTTTTCTCACATTGGGTTATAAGCTCCTGGAGAGCAGGAATTGTGTCTGTTTCACTCACCCCTGTACCCCCAGTGCCTGGAGCAGTGTCGTGCACATAGTAGGACCTCAGTAAATGCCTGACTATGTGAAGGCTCGTGGCGTGAGGAAGTGGGAGAGCCTGGAGTCAGGATGGTGGTAAGCTCTGGTGGTAAGGCCTGCTCTGTAGGGCCATCTTCCCTGCCTGGGGAATAAGGGTGGGAATGGGGAGAAGGCTGCTTCAATGTTCTCACTTAAATATTCGACCTGCTGGGGTGTTTGTGGGGAAAAATGGGCAACTTCACCTTGACTCTGACTTGCTGTTCTTTCTGAGAGATGGGAAGGCTTGCTGGCTGTGCAGAATTGAAGTGTGTGTTCTGAGCCTGGAGGCAGGGGCTGCTATAATTATACATTGATCAGATTTTTCAAGGGTGCCTTAAATTTTCAGAAATGGTCTTGAATCTGAAGTGCATTTATCTAAAATTTATGATTCCTCTCCGTAGTAAGAAATAATTTCTAGATTATAGTTTGATTTACCCATTTGTATATAAACTTCTTGATAAATACTTGTTTTCCCTAGTCGAGGTTAATTTTGGACAGGTTCACAGTGCAAATGGTTAAGAATGAGTAGTGCTACTAAGTTTTCTTAAATAACTTTCTAATGGATACATTAGTTTTCATTAGTTGAACTTGCTTTCATGTTTGGAAACTTTTTGGATAACAAAGTTTAGAACTAGGCTCAAACAGAGCTGAGTGGATCAAGGCCTTCTCATGCCATAGCATACTAACAAAAATAAACTAGCATTTTTTAATAGAGTCAGATTTTTTGGAATGCTTTAACCATTTGGGTTTGAAAAAAATTACATCTATGCTTGTAACTTTTAAAAAATTATTTTCTTCAGTCAACTACAGTTTAAAAAAAAAGATTTACTTTAAGTCATACCCCTTGATTTATACCCAAATTTCCATCAGTGGCACAATTTGCAGTTGTGAATGTTTTCTTCGTGCTCTGTTGTATTGGATGCAAAAATTTTAGTTTATTAATAAAAACCTGGTTTTAGCTGAGCAAACTTTTTCAGAAATTTCAGAGCCAACTTTATTTATCCTTTGGAGATGTGTGGTTATTTGTACATAAACCTTTTCTTGGTGAAGCTTTGACAACTGCCCCCTGCTTTTCCTTTTGAAGGTTTCTGTTTTAATAAATTTTTTTTGGCTCAGAGTGTTCCTCTAATAAAATTATTTCAGAAGTTCTAATACTTATTTTGTTTTAAAGGCAACAGGTTTTGAGTTACTCTTTTGGTTTGATAAGAAGATTAAACACAAGTCTTAGAACACCATGGGTTATTAACAGATAGCTAGATCTACCCTCAGCAGGACCAGTAATAGATCCCCCCCACCCCCCACTAAATGTTCACCATTTTTCTTGGTATGAAACTGAATATATGGTGGTTACCCTCCATTTCATTTACTTTTCTACTTATTTATGTGCTGTTTAGAAAATAAACTACGCTTTGATCTTCCTCTTTCTCCACCCCCAAAATACCCTCAATTTAAACAAAATTGCCCATCATCTGTATGACTGTTTATGCCTTTTTTTTTAACCTGTGTTACTTTGAAATTAAATTTCAACTCTCTTGACCTCATGGTTAGAAAATTTTTTTCTTCTGCCTAAATTATCACTTGTGTGTAGATTACTAAATAAAAAAGCTTTTTAGATCTATTAATGATATCTTGCTTTGTTATTATAGAGGAATGTCCTATTTTGTGGTGATGAATGTTACAGACCAAGTGTCTGGACAAGAGGTCAGATGTCATCATGTGGGGGCAGTTTGTTCCCCCATTAGACCAGAAGCTCCTTGACAGCAGGTCCTGATTCCCCTTCTCTGCATCCTGTGTGCCTCTAACATTCAGAGCATTCAGGACCACTTGGCGGGGTTGACCATGTTGCTGGAGGATGGGTATAAAAAACATCTTCATTTTAATTTTGGTAGATTCAAATGTTGATCAGAGTTCTTATTTGGTAGGGTTGTTTTTTTTTTTCCTATGTACTTGAATTTTCAGGGCTCAATTTAGGATAAATGGGTTTCAGATTTCATCAGCTGATCAGTTTACTTGGTAAGTTTTTGTTTTATATTAATAGCAGTTTTAGTAATTATTTCTTGAACTAATAATAATAATCTTGGCCTCCTTAAAACTTTTCACTGAGATTTTTCACTCAGATAGAACTTTAATGTTTCTGGAGTTTTTGCGTGATTCTTTAAATTAACATGCTTAGTATTAATTCCTTGGCTGTATAATAGGCTAGTGTTCAGTTTTGCACATACTTTTCTTTGGGACAGTCTCTGGGCACAGAAATAATCTGGGCTTGGTGGACCCAGAACTGTCACTTCCTTTCCTCTGGCTTTGGCTCTCCATGCCTGCCTTTCCATTTTGATGTTTTAATGATACCCTCCCTGCTCAGTGATTTGTGTTCAGGAAGCTAGGCAGTGATTACTTTTGTTTCTGCTTTGTGAACTTCCTCCCCCACTTCCTATTTTTACCGAGCAACTACAGGAAATGAGGCAGCTCCTGGCTGGCTGCTGCTAAGCACTGATTTTAGGTGGCAGAGGACAAGGCCTGAGCCATTTAAAACATTTTCCACCTTAGTCTTTTCACTATGTCCTTCCTGTAGGAATCATTGGAACATGATTTTGTGATTGGATTGAGATGATGACATGTCCTCTGCACCCTTCGTGGGGTGGGGTGCTCAGTTGGAGGGCAGCGTTTTTTGTGAAGTAGGTGAGAAGTTTTTTCCATTGTAATAGTAGGAGTGGGACATTGTAGCCTGGAGGCCCAGCTGCTGTCATGGGTGGTGAACGGTTTGGTAGAAGGAAAGGGTGGTTTGAAGGGACCTGTTCTAAGTAAGGCTGGAAAGGTGGACTCTGGTCCTCTCTAGGTGGGAGCCTTGGCTGGCAGTCTTGGAGTGGACTGAAGGACCCAGTCTGTTCCCTGAGATCTTTGTGGGTTTTTTTTTTGTGTGTGTGTGTGTGTGTGTGTGTGTTTTTAAGATTTTATTTATTTATTCATGACACACACACACACACACACACACATACACACACACAGAGGCAGAGACACAGGCAGAGGGAGAAGCAGGCTCCATGCAGGGAGCCCGACATGGGACTCGATCCCAGGTCTCCAGAATCACACCCTGGGCTTCATGAAGGCAGGGGCTCAACCGCTGAGCCACCCAGGGATCTCCTCTCTGAGATCTTTGAAGAGGGCATCAGCCTTTGTGGCGCTCTCCTTCCTCTGAAGTCATGACATTTGTCTTCTAAATCACTATTTAGCATTTACTCACTTCTTTTCCCATGGTAACTCTTGTTGTGTTGTGGACCTTTGGTAGCTTCATTTATGGGAGAAGTTTGTATTATCTTCTCAGAAAGAAGTAACTCTTTAAACATTTTTTTTTTTTTTTTAAATTTATGATAGTCACAGAGAGAGAAAGAGACGTAGGCAGAGGGAGTAGCAGGCTCCATGCACTGGGAGCCCGACGTGGGATTCGATCCCGGGTCTCCAGGATCGCGCCCTGGGCCAAAGGCAGGCGCCAAACCGCTGCACCACCCAGGGATCCCAAGAAGTAACTCTTTTATACAGTAGGTTACTTGGATATGGAAGACACTCAAAGCATTTGTTGAGCAGAGTTTCTCAATAGTGGCACTACTGACATCTTGGGTTGGATAATTCTTTGCCTTTGTATGAACAAAGGAGCTGTCCTGTGCATCATAGGATAGTTAGCAGTTGTGACAACCAAAATGTGTTACCAGACATTGTCATATGTCCCCTGAGTCGAATGTTTATGTATGTGTGTGTGAAACATCCTCTTCTCCACCTGTTGAGAACCATTGTGTTAAAGGATTGAAAGCTGACTTCTTCTAATTTTGTAAAATGGGATAAAAAAGAATGTTTGCGTCCTTGGAATTGGAGCCATTTGTTAGTTTCTATTCCAGTATCTGACAGTCTCATACATTTTTGGTTTGCCACTTAGATTTTGCTATTGTCTATCAGCCAGCTTTGAGGTGTATCTTCCCTTCTGTGTGCTTCCATCGAAACAGCTAGGGCCTGAGTATCTGACAGCCTGGCTTCTGGTCCTCATAGAAACCATTCTCTCTCAGTCTTGATCTTGCTTGCTCCGGAAGGCTAGTTCCTGGGAAGCTGAACACTGGGGGTATAAAGGAGAAAATGAGAGGCATCTAGAGGGTAACAGTAGCTCACATTCATAGAGCAGTTGCTGTAGACCAGGTGAGCAGAATTAAAGGATAGAAAGCTGAAGAAACAAGACCAGGGCCTCTGGGTCATTTTAGGTTTAGGCTCTGGGTGCCTTTAGCCACAACAGTAAGTACAGTAGAAGGAGCAGAAAATGGAAGGGTGACTAGATAAAGTTTGAAGGACCTGAGGAGATGTTTCATGAGTCTAGTCCTGGGAGGGAGAGGTCTTGACCAAAGAGTTGAATTTGGGTGTCATCAGTAATAGATACAGGTATGATCTCCTAAAGAGAGATCACTTTACTTTTCGTTACTCCAGCTTAACTTCCTGTCAGTTCCAAGAAGACCACAGCTTTAAGCCATCTCCTCTCTAAGAGTGATAAGCAGAATGCCAAGGTCTAGATATTTGACAGAGGTGGATTAGCACAGTGGAGAGCCCAGCCTCTGGCAGCAGATTACCAGGGCCCAAACCCAGTTCATTTGGTGACTACTACCTTAGCCATGTGGCAAGAACTTGAAAAACTCCCTTAACTGCTTTAGATGATTTACCTACCTCACAGGGTCATTGTGAGAATTAAATTAGATAATACCTGTGAAATGCATAGCACAGAGCCTGGCACCAAGTACCCATTTGGTTAATGTCAGCTATTTATTTTAGGGTTCTAGCAAGGATTAAGTAAGCTTATGTATCTAAAGTTTAGTTTAATGCTTGACAGGTTGTCGGCCCTTAATGAATAGTCTGTTTTATTGAGGAGTACTTGCATTAACATAGCATGTTATCTGTAGCTTTTTTTTTTTTTTTTTTTTAAATAGAGGCTTATTTCTAACACTTAACTACTGCTTCTGTGGATGGCTTCTGTGGATGGCAACCGACTGCCTGAATGCTGTAAAAGAACACCATTCAACAAATACTAAGGATGAAATCATTCAACAAATACCTGTTGAATGTTTACAGTGTGCTTAGCACTCTGGACTGTCTTGAATGGGCTCAGTGATCCCGTGGGTTGGATGTGGCAGGAAAGCATGGAAACTAGTGGTGTGATTCGCTTGTTACAATACAGCAAAAGAGAATGTGAAGACAGGGCTAAAAACAGAGTGTTACAGCAGCACACAGAGGGGCTTCTAGCTCACTTTTTGCCAAGGTGGCTTCCCAGAGGAGGTGATCTAGGTTAGATTCCAGGAGGAGTGAGAATAAACCAGGAGAGCTTTCCAGGCAGAGGGAACTGAGCATGTAGACAATGAGTGGGAAGATGGCCACAGCAAGAACTGGGCAGTGGTGGGCAGAGGGGTGGAGGAAGACAGTTGGGAAGGGTAGTGGAGAGCCACACAGATGTTAAACCGGAGAGTAGATGATTAGATTGGCTCTAGAACAATCACACAGCAACCAGAAGGGAGCAGACCAGGAGTTTGGAAGGTTACTCAGTAGGCTCCTCTGTAATTCAAGAGGAAAGAAGGTCTGAACTTTGGATTGGCAGTGAACATAGAGAGAAGGAAAAAGACTTGAGAGATATCAAGGAAGCAGGAGGGTTCCTGAATGATTAAGTGGCTGTAAAGGAGGGTGAGGAGTAGAGGATAACTACCAGTCTTCTGGTGTACAGGTGGATGGTACAGGTGGATCAAGGGTTGATTATTCTCCCATTCACCAACATGGGAAAGGAACCTCGGGAAGGTTGGTGATGGGCCCTTGACTCAGGGACCTGTCCAGTAGGCAGTTGAATATTTGGGATGTGTAGCACAGAAGAAAGATCTGGGCTAGAGATGGATTTAGGGATCCTCCTAGGGAGAACATGTTGATCATAGAAACAGACAAAGCACAGCATAGAGCTCTGGCTAACCATAGTGCTTCAGGTCAGAGGAAGGGTGGCTCACAGAGGCAACTGAGAATGGCCAGAGGGGCAGGAGTAGAGCTAGGAGGACAAGCATCTTCCCTTACAGAATTGCCCCCACTCTCTTTTTAGTTTGATAACATATAAGGGGAGCCAAAAAGTAGAGTCCTAGGGCTAAGAGAACAAAGAACTAAATCTTTCAGACATTTTCTCTTGCCTGGATAGATATTTTACATTCATGAATGTTGAGAATAAAATTCTTCAAAGCATTTTTCTGGAGTGTATTTCTAAATATGGCTTGTGTCATTCTGAACTGACAAAAAACATGGAAACGGTTGGGCTTTGAACTTCACAGACAATAACTTCGCTAATCTCCCTAAAGAATTTCCTGTGACGTCTCCATATTATCAAGGGTAGATTTAGATTTACATTGTTGCAGACTGGAGGGAGAAAAAAAAATTGTTTTTTTTGTTTTGTTTTCCTGAAGAGGGAATTGTTTATGGAGTGGTTCTTTATATTTTTTGAACAGCTTTATTGAGATATAACTCATATATCATACAATTCACCCATGTAAAGTATATGATTCAGTGATTTATAGTGTATTCAGAATCCTACAGACAACACCACAATCAATTTTAGAACATTTTTCCCAAGAAAGAAACCCTGAACCCGTTAGCAGTCATTCCCCATTCTTCTCAGCCACCCCTGCCCTAGGTAACAATCTAGTTTCAATTTCAGTGGATTTTTCTATCCTGGATGATTAATATTAATGGAATCATATTTAGTATGTGGCCTTTTGTGTCTGGCTTCTTTCACGTAGCACAGTGTTTTCAAGGCTCATGCATGTTGTAGCAGGGACTGGTGCTTCCTTCCTTTTTTATGGCTGAATAATATTCCATTGCATGGCTCTACCGCATCTTGTTTATTCATTCATCAGCTGGTAGACATTTAAGTTGTTTACACTTTCTTACAATTATGAATAGTAAACCTCATATACAGGTCTTTTTTTTTTTTTTTAATTTTTTATTTATCCATGATAGTCACACAGAGATAGAGAGAGAGGCAGAGACACAGGCAGAGGGAGAAGCAGGCTCCATGCACCGGGAGCCCGACGTGGGATTCGATCCCGGGTCTCCAGGATCGCGCCCTGGGCCAAAGGCAGGCGCCAAACCGCTGCGCCACCCAGGGATCCCTATACAGGTCTTTTGTAGACATGTCTTATGTTTCTTTCACATACATAGGTGTGGAATTGCTTGGTTATATGGTAATTCTGTTGTTCTGCTGACTTTTCCCGAGTCTCTACATCCTTTTACATTCCCATAGGCAGTTTCTCCACATCATCCCCAACATTTGGTATTGTCTTTTTTATTAAAGCCATCCCAGTGGTTGTGAAGTGGGATCTTGTGGTTTTAACTTGCACTTCCCTGATAGCTAATGATGTAGAGCATCTTTTTGTGTGCTTATTGACCATTTGTATATCATTTTTGAAAAGTTCATCTTCTTTTGGTCATTAATTTTGGCAAGGTAAATTAAGTTGCAAAACCCAAAACTGAAAGAACAGGTGAGTATATTTGACTAGAAAAATGAGGTATGTGTGTGCACGTGCGTGCATGCAGGTAGTGAAAGATTCTATAAACAGATGTAAAAGATAAAGGAGAGGCTCCCCCGGAGAAATAGCCAGCTCTCCACCCACCTATAGTCTTCACTCTCCACCTGAGCTTGACAAGCAGGGTGCTCGATGATTACCTAGCTGTGACTTTGGAAGTAGAGACCAGGATCTCTGCCTTCTTAAGTCCACAGGTATTGCCACCATGTTGAACCATGTATCAGAATGTCTTTTCTTTTTAGGTTTAAGAATATACCATTTTGTGGTACCACATTTTGTTTATCCATTCATCCATGGTTGGAAATTTGTCATTTTTACCTTCTGGCTATTATGAATAATGCTGCTATGAACATTAGTATACAAATATCTGTTTAAGTTTTGCTTTCACTTCTTTTGTGTATATACCGAGAAGTAAAATTGTTAGATCATATGATAATTATATATTAAAATTTTTGAAGCACTGTCATACTGTTTTCCATAGCGACAGTACCATTTTATATTCCCACCAGTGATGCCCAGAGTTCCAGTTTTTCCACATTCTTGCCAACATGTTATTTTCTGTGTTTTTTCTTCTTTTTATAATAGCCATCCTAATGGATTTGTAATGGTATCTCATTGTGGGTTTGATATGCAGTTCTGTGATGATCAGTGATGTTGAGCATCTTTCCATGTATTTATTGGCCATTTGTCTCTTTCTTTCTCTTCTTTCTCTTCTTTTCTTTTCTTCTTTCTTTCTTTCTTTCTTTCTTCTTTCAAGATTTTATTTATTTATTCATGAAAGACACGGGGGGCGGGGGCAGAGGGAAAAGCAGGCTCCCTGCAAGGAGCCCAATGTGGGACTTGATTCCGTATCCCGGGTTTACACCCTGAGCTGAAGGCAGATGCTCAACTGCTGAGCCACTCAGGCATCCCCATTTGTCTATTTCTTCAGAAAAACATCTATTCAAGTCCTTTGCCCACTTTAAAATTGGATTGTTTGGAAAAAAATGGATTGTTTGGTTTTTTTGTTTTTGAGTTGTATATAGTTCTTTATATATTCTGGATATTAATCCCTTTTCAGAGATACAATTACATGTATCTTCTCCCATTGTGTGCATTGCCTTTTTACTCTATTGATAGTGTCCTTTGATGAACAAAAGTTTTAATTTTGATGAAGTCCAGTTTGTTTTTTCTTTCATTGTCTGTGCTTTGGTGTTTTATCCAGAAAACTATTGCCAAGTCCAAACTCATTAATTTTTTTAAAGATTTTATTTATTTGAGAGAGAAAAAGAGAGAGTACAAGTAGGGGAAGGAGCAGAAGAAGAGAATATCCAAGTGGACTCTCACCCAGTGTGGAGCCTGATATAGGTCTGCATCCCACAACCTATGAGATCAGGACCTGAGCTGAAACCAAGAGTTGAATGCTTAACCAACTGAGCCACCCAAACTTATTATATTTTTATATATTTAATGAATTTCACTTCAAGGGAGGTTTTTTTTGTTTTTATTTTTTATTTTTATTTTTTTTTATGGATTGTTTTGTTTTTGGGTGGTGGTTTTTTGTTTTTGTTTTTGTTTTTTTAAGATTTTATTTATTTATTCATGAGAAGCAGAGAGAGAGAGAGAGACAGAGAGAGGCAGAGACACAGCCAGAGGGAGAAGCAGGCTCCATGCAGGGAGCCTGATGTGGGACTCAATCCCGGGACTCCAGGATCACGCCCTGGTCCGAACGAAGGCAGGCACTAAACCGCTGAGCCACCCAGGGATCCCCTGGTTTTTTTGTTTTTGTTTTTGTTTATGTTTTTTGTATGTTTACATTGTCTCATTGGTCATTAAAACAACTTAATCTTCAGGTTGACTCAAAGTTCTTTTGACACCAGCCAGATTAGGATCCCCTTGCTTTCTGGCTTGATAAGAATTCCTGGCTTATCTTTTTTGTTTCTGAATCAGCCATTTCTAAAAAGAGGTCTGATTTTTGATGGGAAATAGTATTAGGGGCATTTATTACAACTGGGCTGTGAATCCTTCTAGGTCTTCTCAGTAAAGTAAATAAGTACAAAGAAATAAGGTAAATCATGATTTCAGACTAATATTTCAGATTCAAATGAATGGCTAAAGGATTTTTATTTCTTTGATTTTATATTTGTGTCTGTTCTCCTTTATCAACAGTAACACCAGAGAGGTACAGTAAAAACAGTTTAAACTTCAAATAAGAGACAATAAAAAAAAAAAACCAAAACTTCAGATAATCCTTTTCTGTGTGATTATATGCCAGTTTGATAAATAGTTTAGGTTTTTTTTTTTTTTTTTTTTTTTAGGGATTGTTTTCTTTTTGCTTTACTTTTGTTTTTTAATTGTATCCGATATTTTACTTGGTTCTAAAGACAAAACTAGAAAGCAAGGTAGATTGAGAGAATTATAGTTTCCTTCCAGGCTTTTGTTCTTTTCGATAGCACATAGATAACATTTCTATTGATGCTTGATTTATTCTTCCATTGTTTATTTTAAAACATATAAGCAAATGTGTGCACCCTACTCCATTCTTATTCTATTTTTTCCTTACTTTTTAACTTAGCAATCATATTTCTTATTTCCAAGAATTCTTTCTTGATTTCTGCTTCCTTTATGGTTTGCTTGCTTTTGTTTTAAGGATGTATTATCTTATATCTCTCTGAGGATACCAGTTCAAATTTTTTTTCGAGGACCCGAAATATATGTTTCTTTTGGAGTCTGATCTGCTTTTCATCTTAGTTGTCCTTTATTGCCCTTTGGGGTTTTTCCTGGCTGTCTGGTGATCCTTATCAGTGAAGAAGTGGGTTGATGATACAGATAATTGAGAAGATGTTCTTGTTTTTCCAGCAGTCCTTTTGCCTGGTAGGAGTTGGCTGAGTGAGTTACCAGGAGTGAGAAGTGTGGAGGAGATCAGGTTGATGAACCTATCTCCCCCATTCCTGATTTCTGTACCTGCTGACTCAAAGCTGGGCGTTTATCCAGCTCCTCCAGGAAAAAGGGCTCTGCCTCTCTCCCTGCCTTTGGCTCTGCATGTCCTGGGAAGTGTCCAGCTCTGCTGTGGTCTGTCGTGTCATACGTTCCCTCTGCTTTCTCTTCGTCTTCTAGAAAGTAAGCAGCATTTAAAGAGACTATATCCCTCAGCCCTTCTCGTTACTGTTTTGTTGTGATTCCCTTGTGAATGTCTTTAGTGTTCTGTCATTAGGATTTGGGGCCAGTGGGAAGGTAAGTATATGCGCCTATTTATTTAGCCTGTCATATTGAAATGAAGCTACTTTGTGCCATACTATTACGGACAACAGGACTGCTTTTCATTCCCATTTTCTCTGCTGGCTTAATGACTGAAATGGATTTAAAATTGTTCTCTGTGTTCACAAATCATAGCTATCACATCACTGAAACATGTGATGCCTCCTACCTAGAATACATAGATTTCTACTCAGTTCAGAAATTGGCTGACTCTGCAGGACCTGTGCCTATACTTTTTTTCCAGACAAGCAGAGCTTACAAGGCTTGCTTACTTTCACTTACTGTGTGGGAATGATAATAACAAGATCATCAAACATTCACTGCTCAGTATGTGGCAGATATTATTCTACCTACTTTATGTGTATAAACTCAATGAACTCAATAACAGTAGTTACTGTTATTATCCCTATTTTACAGACGATGAAACTGAGGCACAGAGAGGTTAAAGAACTTGCCCAAGGTCACGTAGCTGGTAAGTGACAGAGCCAGGATCCTACCCAGTTAGTCGGCCCTCAAGGTCACTCTCTTATCCACTGTACTCTGTAAAGGGAAGCTCTTTAGATATTCTCAGGCTGACCAAACCACTTTTTATATCTTGTCAGCTAGGAATATAAGAAAACCCTTTTATACTTAATCTTTGTCTAGTTTCAAGCATGTTCTTTGTTACCATGTGAAATCGAAATTGCTAACGATTTCTATTGCAGAAAGGAATGTTTTAAATGACATAATCATGTCTGAGTTCAGTTTTAATCTATTTAGAATTTTAGCAAACTACTGTGGTGTTGAAAAAATGTGACTTATGTCCTAAAACGTCCTTTTCAGCTATGTGTTTGTGACTCTCAGGAAGCATTATAGCTTCCTGTGACTCTCAGGAAGCATAAAGCATTAAAGAATAAAGTACTTAAATTTTACAAGTCTTGGCTACAGCTAACTTCTGAGGTCTTCACAATGTATATTGATTCCGCAATGCATATGAATAATGGATTCATAAATGATGAATATTTTCCCAGTGAAAACTCTTCCTGAGAAAATACAGAAATCTCCTTAAATGGATTGAACATATTTTAGCCCTTCAGGCAGATAAATATGGGGGAAAGCTTTAGGAAAACATTAAGCATTAAGAAGAATTTTATGTTAAAAAAAAGTAATGAAAGGGATAAGCTCAGGTGCTTCTGTGCATGTTTCTGTGTATTTTAAACTTTTTATTATGGATATGTTCAGTCATACCCAACAGTAGAGCAAATGATATGATAGATCTCGTATATCCATCACCCAGCTTCCAGCAGTGTTTTGTCAGGAGAAATGATCACTGCCATGAAGACAACTCCTTAAATGGATGTCACCACCTTTTCTGCGTATTATTTCTTGGCAAAATCCCATTTGAAAATGATAGAACTTGAATGGTATTTCAATCCCATGATATTTCCTTGACTTCAACACAGTATCTAGTTTTATTAGACCAAAGATCAGCACAGGAACAAACAGATCTGTTAAGAATAAGTAAAAATCATTTTTCATCTTCTTAAGGGGTTTGTGTGTTCTCTCTGCCTGGAGAAGAACCCCACTTGACCATGGCACTTAAGTGGTCTTGTTAAAGCACTTATGATACATACAGGTTTTCACTGAAGCCTGGGGAGTATGGAGGGCAGGTGGTTCTTCACCTGAGGCTCCAATTTCAAAACTGAATGGAAACTTTAGTGTTTTGGGTATGTCTTTGATCAGGAGTGTTTTTTCATCAATATTTCAAAAGAATCTATTACCCTGCCCTCCCCACTACCTGCCACTCCCCAACTCTGCATGCATACTCAACCATGTCCTGGAGCAGCCTGTGGGAGAACCTCCTGGCTTGTGGAAAGCAACTGCACAGCCTGCATTACCAAACAGCCCTCTTGTGTGGAATCAGAATTGCCATCACTACCTGATCAGAACTATGCAACATGCAGCGAGACTGGGCTGTCGACCATGGCTGACACTAATGCTTACCGGATATTCCATAAGGGCCCCTACATTTCCCAGCCTCTCTTGGCGTTGCATTGGTACCATGTGACTAATTCTGGTTAAGGGGTCAGGAGGTGAAGTGATGTGTGTCGCATCCAGCCGGAAGCAGTCAAGAGTAGGTATGAGTTTCTTGTTTTGTACTCAGGTGACTGGGAAACAAGTTCCAGTCATGTCACGACAAGTTGAAGACAGGCTGCCAGACCCACACTGAACTGCATGCAAAAGAGAGAAGTCTGTTAGGTTAGGCCACTTGATTTCAGGATTTGTTGCAGCAACATCGCTTAACCTATCTGCCAGTCTGAGTAGTTGAGCGCAGAACATTTACGTGTGTGTTTGGAGTTCTGGGAGTCGAGATGCCCAGGTCTGACCCTGGCACTCTGTGGTCTAGTGCTGGGCATTCAGTATCCTGGGACCATCCCCCTCATCTGTGAATTGAAGGGGCCTTTTTGGCACTGACATTGCTAGATTTTGGTTAGCAGCACTTAAATACAGATTTCTAAAGAAGTGGGAACAGGAGACTAAGGATGGCATTAAAGGTGTCCCTGGGAGACTTGTTCTTTATTATGTACCTTCTGCTGGCAAATAAGTTACATAAGGAGAAAATGGCAATGAAAGATGAAACTTTTTTTTAAAGCAGCTTTATTGAGATACAGTTCATATACCCTATGTATTTTAGTATATTCAGAGGTACGCAGCCATCCCCAGTATCTAACTTCAGAACTCTCTCATTACCCCAAAAAAGAAAGCCTGTATGTGTTAGCAGTGACACCCCATTCTACAGATCTCCTTTCTGTCTCTGGATTTGCATGTTCTAGAAATTCTATATCACTGGGATCATAAAATATGTGACTTCCTGTGTCTGGCTTCTTAGCACAATGTTTTCAAGGTTCATCCCTTTTAGTTTGTATCAATACTTCATCCCTTTACATGTATATAACATATACATATATAGTAGCTGTACACCGTCTGTTCATCAGTGGATAGACATTTGTATTGTTTGTGTTTTTTGACTAAGAATAATGCTGCTATGAACATTTATGTACAGGTTTTTGTATGGACATCTATTTTTTTCATTTCTCTTTAGTATGTACCTAGGAGTGGAATTGCCAGATCATTTGGTAACACTATATTTGACATTTTGAGGAACTGCCAAACTGTTTTTTTGAAGTGCTATCCCATTTTACAGTCCTTTGAGCAGTGTAAGAGGGTCCCAGTTTCTCCACATCCTTACCAACCCTTGTTCTTGTCTTTTTGTTTGAAGTGATTATTTTTGATGAAGCAGCTATATGCAAACCAAACAGTGAAGAGATTTGAATATGTATTTTAGCTTGTTAAGTGATTCTTTAAGCAGTTATAATATCCGTTGGTGTGTGTATAAAAATTTTCACTGTGACCATAGCACTAAAATAAAAAGTTTAATGACTAACATAATCCCCCAACTTGTTTACCTTTTAGAAAAATTATTTTTATTAAAAAAAATATGGTCCTTAATCTGAAACTACTATAACACTATGTTAATTATACTTGAATTAAAAAATAAATTAAAATAATACATTCCTAAAGGGAAGAAAAAGGAGCAAATGATTTACCAGATGTAATTATTCTCTTAAAGCATCAATTTGTCTTTTTAAACTATACACTTAAAAATTACAGAAGAACTACACCTTAAATATATAGGCTTGAGCCTTTAAAAATCACAGTGAACAGTTTGCACATAATGGAATGGTTGATATATTACATTAAATATACTCAAGGTTCACTACTTAAAGAGCAATGTCTATCTTTTTAAGGATGTTTAGTAACTGATCATTTGTTTCAAAGGTTGTTTTTGTATATTATGTATATTTTTAAAGATTTCATCTATTTAGAGGGAGTAGGAAGTTAGAGGGAGAGGGAGATAGACAAACACGTGCACTGAGTGCAGAGCCTGATGTGAGACTCCTTCCCATGATCCCGAGATGACAATCTGAGCCAAGATTAAGAGTTAGACACCCAACCAATCGAGCCACCAGACACCCCCTGTATGTTAGATTTTTTTAAAGATTTTATTTATTTATTCATGAGAGACAGAGAGGGGGGAGGGCAGAGATACAGGCAGAGGGAGAAGCAGGCTCCATGAAGGGAGCCTGACGTGGGACTCGATCCCAGGTCTCCGGGATTCACACCCTGGGCTGCAGGCGGCACTAAACCACTGTGCCACTGGGGCTGCCCTGTGTGTTAGATTTTTAAGAAGAGGTGTACCCCCATTATGTTGTATGTTGAAATACAAGTATTTTTTTTTTTGAAATACAAGTATTTCGATTAGTGTGTGTTTTTTTTTTTAATTAGTGTGTTTTATAGTCTATCATTTTTAGATTCTGTATTTGTGGATTGGCTTACTGGCTAAACTTTATTTGTAACACAAAATCAGTACTTGTAAAGCTCTTGTGGTCATTTTTTTTCCTTTCCACAGTTTATCTAGTGTCACTTTCTTTTTCTTTTTGTTGGCAATTTCACTGTTTAAAACAGCCCCTCAAAATAGTGCTAAAGGGCTGTCAGCTTTCTTGGGCTTAGGAACACCTGATAGCCCTTTAGCACTATTTTGAGGGGCTGTTTTAAACAGTGAAATTGCCAACAAAAAGCAAAAACAAACAAAAAAGTGACACTAGATAATCTGTGGAAAGGACACTGTATTTATAATCTGGGAGTTGAAATAAGAAGGCAGAGCATCACTTTGTTTGACCTGAGCTAGGGGCATGGACATTGGGCACTTCAAAAATTTTTTACCACTCTGCGCATGTCCAGAAATGACCACAAGAGCTTTATAAGTACTGAATTTGTGTTACAAATAAAGTTTAGCCAGTAAGCCAATCCACAAGAAAATGTGTTTGTTAGATAAGCTTTATTCAGGTGTGAGGTATGGTGCTGTTGGCTGGGAGTTCAATGTTAATGAATTAGCAATATATATTAAGTAAGATATTTTTGAAGAGAAACATACATAAAACAAGGTTATGTATTGATTGCTTGATGGAAGTGTTATGACCAGAAGCTCATAGGGATTTAACTCCGTATGTCTTCTAAGAATACTGACTCGTTATTTGTGAATTATAGTTTGTGTGGTGACCTTCTATAACATAACTGCTATAAATAATGAGGTCAGCTGTACATGATCAATTGCTTTCCTGCTGTTACCAAGATTCTCTTTGGCTTTGGCTTTAGGCAATTTGATTATAATTTGAGTTTATCCTACTTGGAGTTTGTTGAGCTTCATGTTGTATAGATTCATATTTTTAATCAAATAGAAGTTTTTGACCATTATTTCTTCACATATTCTTCTGTGCCTTTTTCTCCTCCTTATGGGAATCCCATTTTATGCCTGATTATGTCGCACAGGTCTCTGAGGCTCTTTTCTTTTTTCTTCATTCTTTGTGCACCTCACACTGAATGATCTCAATTTACATTCAGGTTTGCTCACTCCTGCTCAAATCTGCTGTTGACCACTTAGTATATTTTTTATATCAGTTATATTTTTCAAGTCCAGAATTTCTCTTTGGTTCTATATTTTTAAATAAAATTCTTAGGGCACTTGAGTGGCTCAGTTGGTTAACCATCTGCCTTCTGCTCAGGTCATGATCTCAGGGTCCTGGGATTGAGTCCCACATCAGACTCCCTGCTCAGTGGAGAGTCTGCTTGTCCCTCTCTCTCCACCCCTCCCCCCTGCTCATTCTCTCTCTCTCTCTCTAATAAATAAATAAATTAATTTTTATCTTTTGTTAGTATTCTGTATTAACTGAGACACCACTATCATACTTTCCTGTAGTTCTTTACATGTTACATGTTTCCATTTGTTCTTTCAACATATTTTTTACAATAGCTGACTCTAAGTCTTTGTCTAGTAAGTCCAACTCCCAGAATTGTTTCTATCGTTTGTTTTCCTGTGTATGGGCCATACTTTCTTGTTTCTTTGAATATCTTGTAAATTTTACTTGAAAACTAAGCATTTTAAATGATACAACAGAGGAACTCTGGAAAGCAGATTTTCTCCCTTCTCCAAGTGAGTTCCATGTCAGTTCAAACAGAGAAGTAGGATCTTCCAGGGAATCTATCTGGTCAAATAATGATAATTCCCTGGGAATGAAACTGAAGGAGTTCTAGCTGAGTTCTGCTTCCTCTGGTGGCTGCCTGCTTTCTGGTTTTCACTGCAAATACTGCTGTTAGTTTGTAAGGCTATAGCAGAGCTAGAAAACTGGGAATGGAACTAGGTCAAGTTAAAATGCTGGAAAGCTCACTGTTACCAAATTACCAAAATGCAGCTGTTTTTCTTGAATAAACATTCCCCAATTTGTTGCAAGCTGCTAATTTCCAGAGTTTGGAAAAAGTTGATTCTGACCATTTTTACCAGTTGTCTTATTGTTTTTATGGAGAAGAAAATTTTTAGAGGTCCTTACTCTGCCATTTTTTATGACATCATTCTCCCTGCCCCCCTTTCCTTTTAGATTTTTATTTTCATGAATCTGTTGCTCTCCCTCTCTCTCTCTCTCTCTCTCTCTCTCTCTCTCTCTTTTTAAGATTTTACTTATTCATGAGAGACACAGGCAGAGGGAGAAGCAGGCTCCATGCAGGGAGCCCAATGTGGGACTCGATCCCGGGACTCCAGGATCATGCCCTGGGCCAAAGGCAGGCAGTAAACTGCTGAGCCACCCAGGGATCCCCTGTTGCTCTCTTCTTAATAGTGAAATTTCAGTTTGGATTAGGTCTGAATCTTAGAGCTTGCGAAAGCTTTTGATCTAAGACTTACTCATTTGCCCCAAGTTAGGCATATAAGCACATACATTTCAGAGTAGTGCAGTGCACATATTCTTGGCCCCACTGGTTTATTGTAAAGCAGGAGGTAGATTTGATTAAGACTGGCCATTTGGTAATCTCTGTGTTGCTCCCTCTTAGCCCCCAGGCCCACCCCCAGTGCCTGTCCATTTGGAGTGACAGTTTCCCTACCCAAGCTTCCTTCCATTCTGTGCTAGTTAACTCTTTGTTCCTTTAATTTTTTTACTGAGGAATAACATAGGAAAGTGCACAAGTCAGTGCTTGATTTTATTACCTCCAAGTAAACATTCAGGTCATCGCCACCCTGGAGAGTCAGTAGCTACCCACCATGATGCTGATCTGCCCACTAACCAGTGGGTCATTTTTCAAATGTAGCATATCAGGCCTTTTTTCATCTATTCTAAATAGGTATTTTTGGAAGCCGGTAGTATATATGTTTTCCTATTTCTCTTTTTTTCATTGATACATAATACACGTGCTATAAAATTTACCATTTGGGGGCATCTGAGTGGCTCAGTTGGTTAAGTGTCTCCCTTGGCTCAGGTCATTATTCTAGGGTCCTGAGGTCAAGTCCCACATCTGGCTCCCCGCTCAGCAGAAAGTGTGCTTCTTGCTCTCCCTCTGCACCCCCCCCCCCGCCCCAGCTTGCACGCACACTGTCTCTCAAATAGATAAATAAAATATTTTTTAAATTTTTTATCATTTCAAGTGTGAAATTCAGTGGGTTTCAGTGTATTAACAAAACTGTATGAGCATCACCACCATCTAGTTCCAGAACATCCTTATCACCCCTCAAAGAAACTCTGTGTTAATTAGCAGTCATTCCCCATTCCCTTCTTCTCAACTTTTGGCAAGCATTAATCTGCTTTTATCTGTTTTTGTGGATTTGCTTTATCTGAATGTTTCATGTCAGTGGAATCTTAAATTTTATGGCCTTCTGTGTCTGGCTTCTTTCATCTACTGTATATTTTCAAGGTTCATGCACAGTATAGCATTAAGTAGTACTTCATTCCTTTTTATGGCTGAATAATATTGTATGACTATACCATATTTTGTTTATCCATTTATCAGTTGATAGACATTTGGGTTGTTTACTTTTTGGCTATTTTGCATAATATTACTATGGACAAGTTTTTCATTTATGATTTTATGTAGTTGTCATGTGCAAGTTTTTATATGAACTTATGTTTTCAATTTTCTTAGGCATATACTTAGGAGTGGAATTTTGGGATCATATGGCAATTCTCTTTTAGCATTTTGAGCAGCTGCCAAACTGCTTTTCACAGTGGCTACATCATTTCACATTCCTGCCAGCAATGTATGAGAGTTCCAGTTTCTCCGTTTATTGCCCACACTTTGTTTTGTTTTGTTTTTATTGTAGCCATCCTAGCATGTGTGGAGTGGTTTTGATTTGTATTTTCTTGATGACCAACCATGTTGCACATCTTTTTATTTGCTTACTGGCCAGTTGTATATCTTTGGAGAAATGTCTATTCAAATCCTTTGCCCTCTTTTTTTTTTTTTAAAGATTTTATTTATTTATTCATGGCACATAGAGAGAGAGAGGGGCAGAGACACAGGCAGAGGGAGAAGCAGGCTCCATGCATGCAGGGAGCCCAATGTGGGACTCAATCCCGGATCTCCAGGATCACACCCTAAGCCAAAGGTGGCACTAAACCGCTGAGCCACCGGGGCTGCCCCCCTTTGCCCTCTTTTAATTAGGTTCTTTTTCAAAATATTTATTTATTTATTTATTTATTTATTTATTTATTTATTTATTTAATTTATTTATGAGGGAGAGAGAGTGCAAGGGGCAGGGATAGAGAGAGAAGAGAATCTCAGGCAGACTCCTGCTGAGTATGGAACCTGCGTGGGGCTCAATCCTATGACCATGAGATCATGACCTGAGCCAAAGGCAGATGCCAAACTAACTAAGCCACCCCGACACCCCAAAACATTTTTAATTTTGATGAAGTTCAACTTACCTACTTTTTTTTGTTGGTGGTAGAAAATGGAAAGAAAGAAAACCTAGTTATCAATAAGTAGGCCAAGCTATATTTAGCGATCATGTGGTTTGAAGTTTAATTTAGAACAAATATAACACTCAGTAAAATAGACTTGAACTCTTGTTATGTTTGGGAGAACAAATAGTTCAGACAAATGTGAATCCCGATGTTAGCTATGTGAGAAGAATCCCACTACTCCACTGTTGAAGGTATGAGAAACTAAAGCCAGAGATATCCAGATGTTGCTATTGGAACCAATCCAGAGCCAGGAGTTCTATAGGAGCTATCCCAGGGGGTAAGACCTAGCACACCCTGCCAAGCTTCTCTTTGAACATCCAGAGGGGAGCTGGGTAGGGTGAGAAGAATCCTGTCTGCAGACCTCCCTTCAGCCACTCACTACTCCAGGCTCTGTCTGTGCACTGCACTTTGGCCCATCTGGGAATCCTGAGTAGACCCCAAGCCATGCTGCTTCCAGGCCTTGTTGTGGTGGTCCCTTGACCTGGTGAGCCCCACATATCCCTTTTGGGCTTGTCAAAACCTGTCCTACGCTCAAGGTCTAGGTCAAAGGAACATTTCCTTTATTACCGCCTTCCTGATTTCTCCCTCTCTTTTCCAGTCTCAAAGTTTTGGGAGTGCTGTAGTTGTTGACACCCCTCCCCGTGATCTGGGTACTCTCCTGATCCTCTTGCAGATTTATGAACTCTTTGAGGAAGAATCAAGGGTATGCCAAACACAAACACAAGTCCAGGCCCCATTAGCCTCAACTGTGGAGTGGTTGGTGTGGAATCAAACTATTTGCCCTATTGTACTATTTGTACAACATGAGGAATTTTCTAGTAGTTGTCATGTTGTAGTTGAACTCTCAGTGTCACACCTGCTTTGGTAAGGTTATATATGATTTCTTACTCACTTAAACCCACCTTTATGTATTGTAGCATTTCAGGAGTTAATGTTTCGGAATTACTCATCGTCCTGTAACTTTCCTAACTTTATCTTATTTTCCCCCTCACAGGAAATGACTTAGAGGCCTTACAAATACATCTGTGCATTCTTGCTTCAGACTTTACAATTGAGGGCCAACCCAGTCTGGAAGCACCTCTTATTACTGTTACAAGGAAACTGCTACCTCAGCAAACAGAAGGAAAGGAGGAGAAGACTTGTAATAACAAATGCCATTTTTAAAAAAAACACTTGTTTTCAGAAAATATTAAAGGAAATTTGGAAATTTTTCCCATTGAGAAGAAGCTTTGCAGGTGAATGGATTTGGCAGGCGGGCTCTGTCAAAATTCTGAAGTGGTTTGCTCTTCCTTCCTAAGGACTTAGTGTGAAGTAACTGTACTGCTTTTTAAATTGCTGTTGATCAGCTTGTGGGTTTTTGGGTTCTAATTTTTCTGGTATATTGAAGATACATTATATTACATTATATTACATTTTTTAAAGTTAAGTTATTTTTCTGCCATTGTAAATACAAGTATCAAAATATTCTTGCAAAGCAATTATAGGTAAACATTTTTCTCGGCAAGCATATCTTTTTATTAAGAGAGTGGAATGCTAACAGTTCTTATACAGCATTTTGGACACACTTGTATTTTTTGTCAGCAGTCCTGTCTACACTGAAAATACTAATTATACAAACTTGTTGTTCTCACATCTACGTTGGATCACATGGTCACCTGCCTCCTGGAAATGCCTTTTTCAAAACTTAGATTTGCAGAACTCCGCTATTTTTATACCTAGCTACAGCTTGGGGGGAAAAAAAGGAATCAGAACCCTGCCCTCTGCTCAGTCACTGGGACAGTTCCCCCTCCCGCATGTATTGCTGCAGTGCCCAGGACAGTAAAATGGACTACAAGCGGCGCTTCCTGCTTGGCGGGTCCAAGCAGAAAGTGCAGCAGCACCAGCAGTACCCGATGCCTGAGCTGGGCCGAGCACTGAGTGCTCCCCTGGCGTCGACGGCCACCGCTGCCCCTCTGGGCAGCCTGACTGCTGCAGGCAGCTGCCACCATGCCATGCCCCACTCCACTCCCATCGCTGACATCCAGCAGGGCATCTCCAAGTACCTGGATGCCCTCAACGTCTTCTGCCGTGCCAGTACCTTCCTCACAGATCTCTTCAGTACTGTGTTCAGGAACTCTCACTACTCCAAGGCCGCCATGCAGCTTAAAGATGTACAGGAGCATGTCATGGAAGCAGCTAGTCGGCTGACTTCTGCCATAAAGCCCGAGATCGCCAAGATGCTGATGGAACTTAGTGCTGGGGCCGCAAACTTTACAGATCAGAAGGAATTCAGCCTCCAGGACATTGAGGTAGAGTATCTTCTGTGTCGTACTTGGGTGGGAAAATGTGTTCCAGGGGTAAGTGAGAATGTCCCCTTAGTGTTTCCCAAATTATCACAATGGTGATCGTCATCTTCTTTCTGTTGATACCTTGTCCTTGTAAAAAAATTTGCACATGCCAGGTTCTGAATTGCTTTCATTTCCATTAAGTAGGTTAATAGACCGTGAAACAAACAAATCAGCCTGTATTTTATGTTCTTTAAATTTTGAAGTTGAAACTTAATTTCCAAATAACATCCTGTTAAAAGTACCTAGTCGGAGCTGAAATTTCTAAATTTCTAAATATTTGTGAATTGTCATTATATAGAACCATTGGTTTAATGTAGGAAGTTCACACATGTTTATAGGATAAATCATTTTTCCAGTTCTACATTCATAGTTGTTTACATTTGGATGTGTGTTTGATTCTTATGGTTAAACATTTCTTGGGGGCTTTGATAATCAAAATGAAATGTCCTCCCTCTTTCAGGGTTCTAGATTAGAATGTAAGATTAGAATACAAATTTCGGGGGCACCTGGGTGGCTCAGCCAGTTGAGCATCTGCCTTTGGCTTAGGTCGTGATCCTGGGGTCCTGCAATCAAGGCCCACATCAAGCTCCCTGCTAATAAGCTTCTCCCTCTACCTCTTCCTCTGCTTGTACTTTGTCTCTTAAATAAATAAATAAATAAATAAATAAATAAATAAATAAATAAATAAATAAATAAATAAACTTAAAAAAAAATACAAATTTCCTTCAGAATAAAGGTGACTTTTTTCCTTCCTTCATTTAGGAAATCATTTATTCAACTGATCTGCTACCAGATTAGTGTCACTAATTATTACAACTGCTAAATTTTAAAAATTATTGTTATCTGCTTGGAGAGTTCTTCTGAGTTTGATGTCTCAAGTCCTTGTATATTTTAGCAGCACATCAGAAATTAGGTTCCTGGATGCTAGGAGAGAGAATGTCCCTTTCACCCTGGGGCTGAATTTGATGTTGGGAAATCATATCTTCAAGCCAACCCTGAAGGTTGGGGTAGCTAACCAAGCTAATTTATACTTCTGTGGGTTTTGAAAAAAGGGTAGGCTATTAAGGGACATGACTAATTTTTATTATGTTTAAAAGTGATTTTTAGACATTTCCAAAAGAGTTTAGAATTATATTTGACGGACATCTGGCTGGCTCAGTCAGTAGAGCATGTAACTCTCAATCCAAGGTCATGAGTTGAAACCCCGTGTTGGACATGGAGCCTGTTAAACCAAAAAGAGAGAGAGAGAACTGTACTTGAAAAGACAGTATTATTGGTATAAATTGGGGGTCATCAATTTTATTTTTTGTACAGAACAAATAGTAAATTCTAGGAATCACGGACCACATGTGGTCTCTGTCACATCATCATCTTTTTTTTAAAATAACTTTTTAAAAATGTAAAAACCGGTCTTAA
Organism: Vulpes vulpes; assembly: GCF_048418805.1. Taxonomy (NCBI): domain Eukaryota; kingdom Metazoa; phylum Chordata; class Mammalia; order Carnivora; family Canidae; genus Vulpes; species Vulpes vulpes. The sequence goes on from NC_132780.1 coordinate 4,716,890, forward strand.
CTTGCAGACCTATCTTTTGAACTGGATTTGGCCCATTGACTGTAGTTTGTTGAGTCTGCTGATATAAATGTATAATGGTCTCCTTGGGTCATTCTCTATATGTATATTTTAAGATGTATTTATTTATTTATTCATGAGAGACACACAGAGAGAGAGGCAGAGACACAGGCAGAGGGAGAAACAGGCTCCATGCAGGGAGCCCAATGTGGGACTCGATCCCAGGACCCTCGGATCACACCCTGAACTGAAGGCAGACGCTCAACCACTGAGCCACCAGGCCTCCCAAGGGTTATTCTATTTTGAATCTGTCCCAGGTATATTTTACCTGTCCCAGGTAATTAAACATTTCTGATTATTTCTATGATTACATCTTATATTCAGGGAAATTACCATTTTGAAGTGTTTTTAAAATGGCTTCTGATAGTTTAAAGTATTTTTTTGAGTAACACATGTAAAGCATACATAAAGCATTTTTTTGGAATATATGCTTTTCAAAAGAAATTCAAAGAGTGAAACAGAACGGGATGTTTGTTTGAAAATAAACGGAAATCTTAAAAAGAAAAAGAAAAAAAAAAACTAAGGCCAAATGCTTTTATTTATTTTTTAAAAGATTTTATTTATTTTTTCATGAGAGACACAGAGAGAGGCAGAAACACAGGCAGAGGGAGAAGTAAACTCCCTGCAGGAAGCCCGATGTGGGACTCCATCCCAGGACCCCAGGGTCACAACCTGCTCTGAAGGCAGATGCTCAACCATGGAGCCACCAGGTGCCCCCAAATGCTTCTGTTTTAACCTGAACATCATCGAACCCTTTTTCAGGCCGTGCTTCCAGGTGCTGGAGGAGCCAGAGCTAGACACGCATGGCCAGTGCCCTTGCCCCCACATCAGAACCACTAGAGCAGGATGAACCCACCCTGAGGACTAGGGGTTTAGGAGGCCACTGGGCTGAAGCTGTACCTCTCTTGGCCCTTCTGCTTCCTTGAGGCCAGGATGAACCACTTGAACTGAGAAGGAGAAATATTTCTAATTGTTGTGGTTTGGAATTTTGACTTGGCTTTCCCCATTGAAATGTGTGATTGGGATAGCTGGAATACTACCATGTTTTTGTACATACTAGGCTAAACAGGCTTTGGAGGCTAGACCTGAAAGTGCTATTGATGGGTTTTAGAATGTATGGGTGTATTCTAAGTTTCAAACAGCTGACTTATGAGTAAATCCTAAAATGTGGTTGCCAAGTGCAGGCCTACAGACTTTTGACATTTTGCCTTTTCCACAGAGCAGTATTTACGGTTTCTGGAACTTATGTACTGCCATAGACCAGTAAGGATGTCATGCTCAGAATGTTCACCAATTCAGATGGAATGGCTGGGCATTTGGGTTTTTTCCTGTTAGTCTTTTTAGGGTTTTACCAGAAAGGCCGGGAGAGACTCTAACATTCATCCTTGAGGCCTAACAATGCTGAACTTGACGAGCTAGCTGTGGACCTCTGCTGAGAAGCTTAGTCCTGGACTGTGAGGGAGGAAAACTCTGAACTCAGTGTTCAAATGCTTGACCACCCCCCACTTTTTAAAGATTTTATTTATTTAAGAGAAAGAGAAAAGAGAGCATGAGTAGAGGGGAGGGGTGAGGGTGGGGTTGGAAGGAGAAACAGACTCCCAGTTGATCAAGGATCCCAGGACTCTGGGATCATGACCTGAGCCTAGGACAGCCACTTAACTGACTGAGTCTCCCAGGCGTCCCTCAAATGCTTGGCCATTTTAAACCTAAGAGAAAGCACCAATCCCACTGTCTTCTCCCTAAAGGGTTCTCAGAGATGCCTCTCATGTTCCCTTACTTACTGCCAGGTTTGGGATATGCTCATTGATCCTGGTGCCTATGTCTAGGAACTCCACTTACTTTGTGCTCTGGGGCAAGCAGGGTGTACATGGGTCCTGTCCCATCTGTACTGGTCAGTGACTTGCCCCTTACCCTGGTGCTTCAGCCCTCACAGTCTCACTGTTAAAAACTCACTGTCAGAGAGGTGAGCTGTGACCATGGTGTTTCATTAGGTAACAGGAGCTTGTGACACTGTTATGGGACATGGAGTCAGAAGACCTAGACTTAGAAAATGACTGCTGCTTACTGTCCGCACAGCCTTGAGCAAATCTTCCAATATAAAAAAAAAAAAAAATCTCCCAATATCTCTAAGCCTCATTTTGCCCATCTATAAAGTGGAATTATCAGGGTGCCTGGTTGTCTCAGTTGGAAGAGCATGATTCTTGATCTCAGGGGTGTCGGTAGAGACCTGCTATCTGTCTTTTATCTTTGAATCTGTGAGCATCTCCACTGGTGATTCTTCAGATTGTGTTAATTCCAGTATTCCTGTAAAGTGCCAGGCTAGCTAAAATGAGTGGTTAATTTCTCTTTGATTTTATATACCTCAGTACCCTTTGTTTGTAGAAATCTGTTATCCTTTACAATTAAACCATGTAGTTCATAGGAAAGCAGTGTAGAGGGCCGCCCAGGTAGCTCAGCTGTTTATTGCCTCCTTCAGCCCAGGGCATGATCCTGGAGACCCAGGATCGAGTACCACATCAGGCTCCCTGTATGGGGCCTGCTTTTCCCTCTGCCTGTGCCTCTGTCTCTTTCTCTCTCTCTTTCTGATCTCTCATGAATAAATAAATAAAATCTTTAGAAAAAAAATAATAAAGCAGTATAAATAGTCCTGTAAAATGGTTTTCTTTTCTTTTTTTTTTTTTTTTGGTTTTTTATTTATTAGAAACTTATAAATGTCCACCTCTTTTTACAAGGATCTGTCACTTGTCTTAAATTCTTTTTCAGTACAAATGTAAGAGAATCAAATTGACTTATGATTCATGCCTTTGTTCCACAGATATTTATTGCACACTTTATTTGTACCAGGTACTGTTCTAGGCGCAAAGGATACAGTAGTGAACAAGATAGAAATTCCTCCTTTCAGGTAGATAAAAGAGGACTGCAATCTTAGATAAGAGGGTTAGAAAAGGCATCACTAAGGTGACATTTGAGTTGTTAGAAAGCAAAATTCAACTGAGTATATTTTAAAGATTTTATTGGCTTTATTCAGCTATTCATGAGTCAGGCAGCATCTCATCTAGCAGATAGAAAGGAGCTCCAAAGAGCTATACAGAACAAAAGACTTTTATAGGCAGAAGGGAGTCAGGAAAGAAAGTTTCAAACATAGTGGATTGGCTCGGGCAAGGCCACCTTCCTCTAGGAAGGGGTCCCTCAGGTGAATTACCTCACTAGGTAATCACCTAATCAGATGATTCCAGATTGACAGGTTATAGGTATCATTTCTGGGAGAGGCTGAAATTGCAGTCAGGCTAAGTATTAAGTCTTGGTTTGCTGAGGTGGGTCAGAATCTATCTGGGGCTCCTTGTTTCTTTTTTTGAATAAAGACTTGAAGGAAGTGAAGGAATAAGCCCTGTTGATAACCAGAAACAGGATTCTGGGCAGAGGCAACAGCTACTGCAAAGTTTCTGAGGCAGGAGGAACCTAAGTGTTTGGAGAGTGGTGAGGACCTATTGTGGCTGAAACAGCAGAAGAGAGAGAACTGGGCATGAGGTCAGAAAGGTCATGAGGTCAGCCTTTGAAGGGAAGGTAGAGGGAGGGCAGCAGGACAGGATCCTTGCGCAGTGAGTGAGCAGTGTTGTCACTTCCCTGGCTTCCTTCACCCCTTGACTGCTCCAGGGCTCTGGTTTCACAGTGGGGCCTCACTGTTGGGAGGGTGTGGCCCTCTGGGGAGGTGCTGTGCATTCCAGAAGCCCAGGGCAGCTGTACGGATCCCAGGAGTTATAGTTCTTTAAGGGGACTATATTTTATGTCTTCTGGCAATTTTATTGACTTTCCAGGTATCACTACCTTGTAAATGGGCAGGCATACTTTAAATCAAATCTTTATGTAATTGAACTTTGGCTTTCAGTTTGATGCATTGATAAATGTCTTTCGTGTACTGTGTTATTGCCCATGTATCTGAAATAATTCATTTGTGTGCTGACTGACGCTTAAGAACCTTAATTCAGGTATATTAACATTTATTTTGGGTAGATATATGCCAAAAATATTGTAGAGTAACAGTAATGGAAAATATTAGGGACTGGTTTCAAAATATGATTTTCATTAACCTGAAAAGAATAAAAATTGCCTGTTGGTTTGTTTTGTTTTGTTTTGCCTAAAGGTAAAATTCAATGTTACTTCTTTCTTTTCTTTCTGTTTTGACTAGTAGATCTTCCATAATAGACTGTGGAGTAAATGTTTCGTAACTGTGCCAAATGAAAATCCGCATTGCTGTGGAAACTGAAGCTCACTTCATAAAAAGCTTATATAGTTCTAGTTTCTAGGCGGTTGCTAATTTCTAGCCACTCTTTTTGGCTTATTCTTTTATTGAGGTGCCTCTTCTATTATCTAAATTGTCTTCATATTTTAGCCTTTAGAAGAACCTATAATTAGTTTAAGCAGTTGGAATTTGAGTGATTTTGTAAACTTCATTGTGGAACAACAAGATTTACTGTCTGCCAAGCCCATTCTATGTGGGTGGAAGCCACCAGGGCCAGAGGGCATCTGCCGCTCCAGAGGCACTGGATCCTTTGATTTTGATTGGCCAAGACACACTGTGCAACCAACTCATTATTCTGAAAATTGCTAATTAAAAGAAAAATAAGGAATTAAGCAAATTTCTCGCTTCTCCAGTACAGCTATTTTTCAGGGTAACCAAATAGCCATAATAGATGGGGGATGTTTCTTCTATTTAGAAGAATCTCAGTATTCTTGTATGTAGAATGGATGATATAATTAGGAAAGTCACTATCTTGCACACATAATGAATTAACTGACTCAGGCAAGTGGTCAACAATGGAGGATAAAACCAGTTGATAAAAGGTCATCGGAGAACTTCATAAGGGAAAGATCAGGCTTTTCCCACCCAAATCCATTGGTCTACCTCAACATCACTGAAAATGAGACAACCAGTTATTTGATCATGAATCACACAGTACCCCCATAGTATATTCTTGCCTTTCTCCGTCCCCAGAGTGGGAGGGGACCTGAAATAATCTCATCAATCTTCTTGAATGAATTTCCGGTCTACATAAAATATGGGATGTATTAGAGCAAATTATATAACTGGGTCTTTGGTTGATTGAGATTTTCTTCAAAACATTCCAGCAAAAAAAAAAAAAAAAAAAAAGGTGATGTTCAAGAGAAGGGTGAAAAAAACATGGCAAAATGTTGGTAATTATTGGAGCTTTTTTATGAGTATATAAGGATTTGTTATAATCTCCTTTTGTGTTTGGACATTTTCCAAGTTAAAGGGAGAGAGAAACTTACATTAGGAGTAGTGTATCAGGAATACTCCATAAATGATTTCATTCCGTGGAGGATTTGTGCATATGAAGTGGTCTTGTAACAGAAAGGGGAGTGTTTAGGAAGACTCTTCTGTTTTTTGTCCACTCATGGAATAGTCCACTTCTGGCACTTCTGATCACCAAATGCCAGGTAGTTCTGGATCAGTTTTAACACTATTTTCCTGAAGTTAGCATCAGACCCCACAGTTTAAGGGCTCAGTCCTACAGGAAGGTCCTCCTCCCTTTACACTCCAATCACAAGTGCTAGGTGTTGTTACCCCTGCTGTAAAGTAGAGGTTCTCATGACCTCCACCATGGGTTCAGTTAATTTGCTAGAGCAGCTCACAGAACTCTGAAAAACATTTTACATACTGAATATAAAAGAATATAACATAAACTCAGGTATGGTTTAGAGAGGCTTGGTATGAATAACAAAACACTTTATCTTTCTTATCAGAGAAAATTCCAAGGGTTTTATGAGCTATGTGCCAGGAACCTTGGAAGAAGACCAACATATATATTTCTTGCTATAAATCATAATTTTGCAAGGAGTATTATTGAGTAAGTTGTAGTGATGAAATAAATGCAGGTACTTTTCAGAAAAATGAAGAAAATAAAAGTGAATCAAGGAAGAAAATGAGAATAGAGGACCCTCCCACCCCAGGCAGGACCCCTACAGCGGGTAGGAGTCAAGGTGTACTCCTAATTTTGGTGACTAAAATGGCAATGTTTAGGAGAAATTTAGGAGGAGAAGATTAAAAATGTCGCAGTTGCTGAAAAGGTTGAGTGAACGTAAGGGAAATACAGGGTTTGGTGGGAGAATTACAAAAGAGTTCGTGGAGTATAATTTTACATAGAACTAGCTTTCCTGAATTATTCTTTATTCTAAATGTTTATGGTTACTAGTGGTTAGCTTGTGAGATCTCACAGGATTGGAGAGCAGTCTGTTTGAGCAGCCTCCTTCGTCTTTATAAATCAGGATTCTAAGTGTGTGTAAGATGACATTCACCTACAGTCCTCTGAGACCAGCATAGACAGGGGATGTGTCCTCTGCACCTCTGGCCAGGGTGGTCTTCCTGCAGAGGGGCTTGTTTGCTGTATCTGTTCCTCCATGAGACTGCGTTTCCTGGCCTTTGAGCTAATGCTGATGTGTTCAGAGCCAGGAAAGTAGAAATAGCCTGATGTGAAAGAACCCTATGAGTCCTTGCTCATTCCAGGACCCTCGCTGCTGCCGCCCACCATCCTGGAAAAAATACACAGGAGCTAGCTGCAAGATGGCAGAGATGAGTGAGGATAGTCCAAAGTGCTCTGCGACTTGTGGGCGAGACACACAAATGTGTAGACTGGGACATGAGGTGTGATGCTGTGTGGGGGGGATGCAGGTGGAAAATAGCCTCAAGCCTGACTGTCAGTTGCTTCAGTGTTCTCCTGCTCCACTCAGTCTGACAAGACCTACCCCCTCGTCCCAGAACTTCCTACCCAGCCTGGAAGCGGTTAGGGCAGGGAGCCAGGTAGGCCCTGGTAAGAATTTAGGTTTTATACAGAATGAAATGGGACTTTTTTAAGGGAGGAGGTTGAACAAGAAGCCGATATGATTGGATTTGTTTTTTAAAAATTATGGCTACAGGGGATGCCTGTGTGGCTCAGCGGTTGAGCGTCTGCCTTTGGCTCCAGGCATGATCCTGGGGTCCTGGGATTGAGTCCCACATCGGGCTCCTTGCATGGAGCCTGCTTCTCCCTCTGCCTGAGTCTCTGCCTCTCTTCCTCTCTGTGCCTTTCATTAATAAATAAATAAATAAAATCTTTAAAAAAAAAATTATGGCTACAAGTGATGGGAACCAAACTCAAAATAGTTGAATGACAATAAAAGCAAAAAGTCACTAATAGTTATACATGCCGGGCTCTGTTCTGAGACTCTGCACATTACCTCACTGAACACTGTTAATAACCTTATGAGTTGGTACTGTTTATATTTCTATTTTGTGGATGAGGAGACTGAGTTGTGGAGAGGTTAAGCCATTTATCCAAAGTCTCCTTGGCAGATCTAGATTTTAGAACCAGGCTTTAGACTCATTCTGACTCTGGAGTGCAAACTCTTGACTGTAGCACTGAATGGCCTCTCAGCCAAACAATGTATTGACCTAGGAAGCTGAAGAAAATAAGCTCTTTGGGCGTAGCTGGATTCAGGGGCTCACACTGTACCCAAAAGACTCAGCTTTGTCTCTTCTCTCTGCCTTCAGGAATGTTCCCTTGTTTCCAGGCAGACTCTCCATGCCTGAGCCCCCAGCAACTCAGAAGAAGTACCTCTGCTTTCCCTGAGGTTCTGATAGAACTCCAGAACTAAGTCTGGTTGGCTTGGCTTGGGTCACTTTGCCTGTCCTTGGACGCTGTGATCAGAAAGGTTAAGCTGACACACTGATTGGCCAGGCTTGACTATATGCCTACCACTCCCCCTCCCCACCCCAGGCTGGGGTGCACACAGTCAGCTTCACCCATGCTGAGTGCAGGTAGAGGGGCTCCTGGAGGGGCTGCCTCCAGAGGAGGCTACACCCAGATGAGAGCTAGAGGGAGTTAGAGGATGAGAAGCACAGTTATAACCTTACATAAGCGGTGCTAAATTGTTTTGTTTTTCAGGATTTTAGTCATTATGTTTTTCTGTGAAGCCTTCTGTTATATCAGTAAAATTCCATAGTCTCCTTCCTAATGACTATGTATATTCTCAAAATCCTTAAGTAATTTATATTTCAGTAGTTCTAATGAATGAAATAGTATTTTAAAGGTTTTTTCTATAATATGGAAACCCCATTGATTTATGTCTCCTTGCACGTGACTGAATTCAGTGATTCTAATGTTTCAATTAGTTTACTTGGGGTTTTTGGCATATGTGGTTATGGCATCTGCATGTTTCTTCCCTTCCAGTAGTTACGTATCTTATTGTGTTGACCATAATTTATTTTAAGATTTATTTATTTGAGAGAGAGAGAGAAAGAAAACTTTTGCAAGCTGGAGGAGGGGCAGAGAGAGAGGGAGAAGGAGAGAAGACTCCCTGCTCAGCGCAGAATGGGGATCCCAGCATGGGTAGGGCTCCATCTCAGGACTGAGATCATGACCTGAGCTGAAATCAAGTACTGACCACTCAACAGACTAAGCCAACCAGGTGCCCCAGCCATAAATTTTAATATATAAAATAATCAGCTTTAAGAGTGAGCATCCCCTGAGACGCCTGGGTGGCTCAGCGGTTGAGCATCTGCCTTTGGCATGGGGCATGATCCTGGGGTCCCAGGATCGAGTCCCACATCAGGTTCCCTGCAGGGAGCCTGCTTCTCCCTCTGCCTGTGTCTCTGCCTCTCTCTCTCTCTCTGTGTGTCTCTCATGAATAAATAAATAAAATTGTAAAAAAAAAAAAAATTGAGCATCCTTGTTTTGGTCCTCATTGTAATGAGAATGTTTTGGATATATTACTGTCAAGTATTGATTTAATTTAGTTTTTCTTATACATGGTGCATACTTATGGTAAAAAAAAATTCGAACATTTCTGAATAGCATAAGTCTCTTCCAAAAATAGTGATTCTTCTTTCCAATTCTACACCAGTCCCAGATATAACTAATATTGTCTTCTGTATCTATGCAGATGGCAGCAAATAAATATGCACACTGAAACATATAAGGAAAATACATCTTTTTATTCCTTTACACATGTCTCTAAGCAGCATACCCATTAATTACAATAGAGGTTCTTAGTTTGAAAGAAAAAGCATACAGTTCCAAGCCATAACAAATGTTATGCCTGACTGTTCATCCATGGATGAGTGTGTTGCTCACAGGAAAGCGTTGTGTAGTGTCTAGACTTCCTTTCTCCACAATAGTTGTGATCTCCCCTATGTCTATTAGTGATGTCACTCTCAAAATAATCTCAAAGTTTGTAGCGGGTGTCTGTGGGTTGGCTGCAGAAGAGCCATCCAGGGAAAGTAAGCAGGAAAAGTTTTCGGGGAAGAATCTGATGTCATTTGTATTTTTGATATCCTGCCCTCAGCCCTGTAGTCACCATGCTGCTCCTGGCTTGGCCTGGCACTTTAAAAAAAAAAAAAATTATGCATTTATGTATTAGAGGGAGCATGAGCAGGGGAAGAGGCAGAGGGAGAAGAAAAGAGAGAGCATCCTCAAGCAGATTCCTCACTGAGTGCAGGGCCCAACATGGGGCTTGATCCCAGGACCCCAAGATTATGACCTGAGCTGAAATCAAGAGTTGGACACTCAACCGACTGAGCCAGGTGCCCCTTGGCTTGGCACTTTTATGTGGAGGGTAGAAACTGCTTTCTTTCCTTCTTTCAACAAATACACGAGAGGGATTATCTACTGTGTCCCAGGCACTGAGAACGCAACCAAGAGCAAAACAAAGACCTACTCTCATCCAGCTTAGCTCCTGGGTGGGTATATAGACAAAAAAATAATAATAATAAAAAATACAAAATAAATAAAAAAATAAAAAAATTAATAGCACATACAAATGGAATGTCAGGTAGTGGGGAGTGCTGCAAAGAGAAATGAAGACAGATTGAGGGGGGCAGAGGGAGGTAAAGGAAAGGCCGAGGTTGGGACATTTGAGCAAAGACTGTCAGAGCAACAACCATACAAATTCCAGGGGGAAGGATGCTCCAGATAGGGTAGTGGTTCATTCACCAGTGGGTCAGGATGGGCTCTCACTCAGAGGACACTTGGCAATGTCTAGAAGTATTTTCAATTGTCATAAAAATGACATCTCCCTTTTTTTTCCATGCTAGAGATGGGGTAAGAGGAGTTTCACTCATTGAGAAGAACTTGAGTGGTACCCCAAAGGGCCCAGAATGGTTTTAAGGAGCAGGTTTGAACTTTCATACAAAGGAGTCGGAGTTTTACTAACTCACTGTATATTCTGGGGACAAATTTTTTCATCTTTTAAGACCTTAGTCTCCTTCTCTGCTTCTGACCGGTATCCCATCCTTCCTATCCCACACATATACACCCATGATGGGATGGTGTTTCTGTAGGAAGTAGGGAATATCAGGTAACCAGACTCAGGCCCCAGATCCCGAAAGGACATAAGTTTGCAGGAGCACAAAGCTCTTTGATTTATCTGATTATCAATTCAAATTTATTTGGAGAAGGCAGAATGTTGGTATTTCTTTCCTTACAGCCTGTCAGGTTGCATTTCATTCTTGCAGCAGAGCAGAAGTGTGGGTATTCAAAAGCTCCCCTCTGGTGCCACATTCACACTCTTCTGCAGCCCTTAGTCTCTCAGAAATCACCCTAAGAGGAAGGGATTTCCCTCTTCTTTTTGGTTTAAAAGAAAAAAAAAAACAGTAAATATTTGAAAATGTATTCAAAACAGTATGATCTGAGAGGTTGTGGTTACTGCACCTCCAACCAGTACTGCTCACATCTCACAAGTAAAGACCAGCAGTGCTGCTGACAACACACGGACAACATGCAGCACTGCATGGGACAGCCCCCCTCCAACAGTGAAGTCTCTGGCTCCCAATGTTAACAGTGTTGATGTTGAGAAACCCTGAGGTAGTGGGAACTGACTTGTGGAAGGCTTGAGGCAGGAGCTGTGCTCAGAATTTTTGAGGAACAGCAAAAAAGCAGGGCGACTGAGCTCAGATAAGGATAGGAAAAAAGTTCAGAGAATAGTCAGGGGCCAGATCACACAGGATATTTGTAGGACAGAATGAGGACTAGGGATTTTCTTCTGATCACAGTGGAAAGCCATTGGAAGATTTTGAGCAGGGGAGTGCAATAATCTGATTTCTGTTTTACAATAATCTGTTTCCTGTGTGGAAAATAGATTCTAGGGAAGAGAGGAGATGCCATTAATCATCTCCCAAAAGCCAATCTCCCCTTCTTCCTTAGCAACACAACTCTGGGTTTGTTTGTGTTATGTTTTCAGGCATATTGTGCCTGGAAAAGAGACCATATTTCAGCCTTCCTTATACCTGGGAGTGACTTGAATAAGTTCTGGTCTGTGAAGATGTAACTAGAGGTTTGGGATGAGTCTACGGCTCCAGTTTGCTTGTCGAGAACGCAGGCAAATGGCTGACCATCATTTAGCCATTTAGACCTATAAGACAATTAAAGAATGTGGGCCTTGTTTGAGGATGCAGAGCAGAAAGATGGGAGCTGGGTTCTTTGTGATACCCAGGAGTCCCCATCCCAGCTCTGGACTGCCTAACCCTAGGTTTATTTTTACCTTAGAAAGAAGAAAGAAGTAAACATTACTCTTGCTTAAGCCATTGCATTTGCTGTTGTTGTGTGTAGATAGACCTAATCCTAATTGAATGGAAGAGGAAGATCAGTTAAGAGGTTATTATAGTAATTAATCCAAGCAAAAGATGATTGTAGCTTGAATGTTAGCAGAGGAGGTGACTGGAAGCAGTTGTACTTGTTTTTAAGTGTACAGCTCAGAGGCATTAGGTACATTCCCACTGTTGTGCAACCTTCCTCATCCATCTCCAGAATGTTTTCATCTTCCCAACTGAAACCCTGCTCCCTTTAAACAATAACTCCCATTCCACCCTTCTCCCAAGCCCAGGAAACCACCATTCTACCTTCTGTCTAGGTACCTCATATAAGTGGGATTGTACAATATTTGTCTTTTTGTAACAGGCTCCTTTCATTTACCATTATGTCTTTAAGGCTCATTCATATTGTAGCATGTGTCAGAGTTTCCTTCCTTTTTAAGGCTGATTAATATTCTAGCAGTTTCATTTAAATGTAGCATTGTGGGACATGTGTGTGCATGCATGAGAGAAAGAAAGAAGATTCAAAGATGACTCCAGGGCTTATCCCACGAGCACTTGGCCCACTGGTAGTGCTCTTTACTGAGATGGGGAGCAGTGGGGCAAGAGTAGGTTGGAAAAATAGGTCTGCAGTGCCTATAAGACATCCCAGGGGCAATGTCAAGTAGATAGTTGGATATACAAATTTGGAGTTCAAGGCTGAGGGCCAGACAGGAGATAGGAACTTAGGAACAGTTGAGTCAATAGATGGTATTTAAAGTTGTAAAACTGGACCAGGACATCAAGGAAGTAAACATAACCAGAGAACCAGAGGGAGAATCCAATGACGAGTGAGCCCTGCGGCACTCCAGTATTTAGAGGTGAGGAAATGACTCGAAGGAGCCTAGGGGGTCTGCTGAAGGAGCAGCCAGAGAGTGAGATAGAGATGGAGCAGGTGCAGTGTCTTGAAAGCCAAGAGAAGCAAGTGTTTCAGGAAGGGGCGAGGGGCCCACTGTCCCAGATGCTGCTGAGAGGAGGTGAGAGACCGGCTTCCCCACCTCAGCCCAAGACTCCTGAGTGATATTTGATAATTATCCTTATTAGTTAAGATTTATAGCAATGTAACTAAAACTTCCTATGTTGCATGATAATAAATTGTTGATATATTTTCTTTTGGAAAGCACGCTATAAGGCAGAACATATAAACAATCTAGTGTTACCAAAAAACCCACTTATACATACAAATATAGGCTGTACAGGAAACATGTAATCAGTGGTTATATCTAGTTAGTGATATTTGGTAGATTTTTATATAGCTGATCTTTTTTCCCCCTAATTTATTTACAGTGATTATGCATTCCTGATGTGTTAAAGGTTTTGTGCACCAGAGTGCTCTGCCCACGAAGTAGTTCTGAAACTGTCTCTGTTGATATTTTCACCAGCAGGCGAGAGCAGCGTGTCCAGAGCCAGAATATAATCTTGTGTGAATAATTAGCATTTGGTGTTGGCGCAGCCACCCTTGGGCACGTGTTAGCTTTTCTTTCGTTTCCTTGTTCTCTCTCCTATACATAGCGTGGCAACTTGCTCTAGGTTAATACCGACTGCAAAGAGATTTTTGTTGTTTTGTTAGTTGCTTTTTAAAAAAAATTTTAAATATTTAAACATTCACTGTAATCGGTTTTAAGTCAGACTATACATAGTTTCAGTAAGTTTGTTTTTTGCATTTTTATACTGTAATCTAATCTTTGCAAAGCACTTTCCATAGCCTGGGCATGGTCCACTGCATTCTCTATTTCTCTGGAGACACATTTAGGTCTCTATATTACATTCTGGTCTATTGGTTAGGTCATTATGTAATAACTCTGGAATTATCATACGAACAGAAGAGCAAGGTTGAGGCTACTTGGAACCAACTGTTAGGTTTAAGGTAAAAGTAAATATTGCGGAGGAAGAAATGATTGAATGACTTTGGAATTTCTAATAAAAGCAGCCAATCCAGATTGACTTCATTTCATTCACTCTAGACTTTTAAACTGATCAGAAATAAATGCTAAAATTCCTGGAAATGTTTAACAGTATGGTATATGTGATAGTTTTATTTGTTCTTCACTCTGGGGATGTGAGAAAGACGGATTGTTAAATGAGGTTGAATAGAAAATGAACTTGGTGAGACATGGTGTGTTTTAATGTGAAAATCACAAGGCATGTTGGGAGATGGAGTGGATTTGGGCATTCTATCATCCCAATACAGGCATATATTCAGGGCTGAGTCAGGCCTTGCTTGGCCCTAGAACAGTGGTGACTAAAACCAAATTTTGAAATATTCTAGGAAGGTAGAGTTCCATTGATCCTCAGCATCAGTGGTGATACTGAAAGGTGGTCTTTTGGGATTCAGAATACGGTGACCTTAAACTGAAATCTGTTTTAATTAACAAAATGTTAAGATTAAAAGATACCAAAAAGAAAAGGTTTTCTGATTCTATCCATCAGCATAATACCCTTAGCAGCAGATGTGGTATGTGTACATGGATATGAGAAAGTGAACTCATACCCTTTCCCACCATCATCAGGGAGTCCAAAAAACAAAGTTTCCTTTTAGTAGATCCTTGATGGCTGTCTATAATCCAGAATGCTCTGTGGACATTGAGAGGCAGGAGTGGCAAGTTTGCTGATGGTCTATATTCAGGAATTGGGCCTTTATAGGAATTTAAGTTACATTTAAAGGTTTCTCTTGGCATGCCTGGGTGGCTGAGCAGTTGAGCGTCTCCCTTTGGCTTAGGTCGTGATCCCAGGGTCCTGGGACTGAGTCCCGCATCGGCTCCCTGAATGGAGCCTGCTTCTCTCTCTGCCTGTCTCTGACTCTCTGTGTGTGTCTCTCATGAATAGATAAATAAAATCTTAAAAAAAAAAAAAAGTTTCTCTTAATTCAGAAGTCTGATATTGGCCTGAAGTTCTTTATTTTATTTATTTAAATAATCTCTACACTCAGCCTGGGGTTCAAACTCACAACCCTGAGATCAATCCCATAGTCCAGTCCGCACGCTCCTCCAACTGAGCCAGCCAGGTGCCCCTAGATTAATCTTTTAAAAATGCAAATGTCAATTAATTCTGATTGCTTTATTCAAAATTCTTAAATGAGACTGATGTGCTAAAGAACTGAACAGATGTTTTTGGGTTTGGAATTCCTCAAGAGGTAAGAGAAGCTGCTCTTTTTCCCAAGCCTCTGGTACCCTCTCCTCTTTCACATTGCTGTTCCCAGCCAGTCTTAGCAGCTGCTCTCTGCTGTGGAATCATAAACTTTGAGACTCATGCCACCTAGGAGTGCCACAGGCTACCCCACTCGATACTCTTGTCCCAGTCCCTTTTCCACCATCAGAGATGACTGAGCCATGCTTCTCGGTCTCTGTTCCCACCCCAGGGCCTGACACTGTGAGAAAATCAGGGTCCCTGCACCAGGGCTCCTCCTCTCTTCTAAGTAGCCACCTCTATTGTGGCTACATCCTGGATCTTATCATAGGGAGACAGAATGGTCTGGTGCTTAGGAACACAACTTTTGGAGTCACATATCTGGCATCAGATCTCTGTTGTACCTCCTATCCACCTGGATTGGAGCAGGCATTGGAGCAGGCTTCTTTCTCAAAGCTTCACTGTTTTGATCTGTAAAATGGATGCATTTCTGTTACAGAGTTGCTTTACTGCCAGTAAAGCGCTCAGTATGGGGTAAGCACTCAATGAACAGTAGCTGTTGATAGAACTGTAGTTGTCTGTCTGCTGACACTTTAAACCCCAGTGTCTCTGACTGCCTCAAGCATCTGTCCCCCAGATTGTCACCTCTGTTCTGCAGCCTCACTGAATCCCATAGTCCAGGCAGTATTCTCCATGTGAAGGACAAATAGCTGTCCATGGCCCTGAGGTCGCATTCTTTCGAATTCACAACTCTAGAGTCTCTATTTCCTTCCAGGTTTGTCAGGGAGTCCCAAGGCCTGGCCCAGTTCTGGGTGGAGGTGTGGATGGGGTCTGTTAGAGGAAGAGACCTGGACCGAGACAGGAGATGGGCAGAGGCAGGCTGGAGACTAAGCTCTGTTCTCTCTCAAGAGAAGATAGTGTTTATACATCTGTTACTTTAAGCCTTTGAGTAGATATAGCCTATGAAATAGCTTTTCCAAAGTCCAGGGTAGCCACCGATTTGATTGGCTTTTAGTGAATTGTTTACAACACAGATATTTTGTTGCAGCTGTAATGAGGACTGATGCTCCATGTATGGGGTTGGGGGGTGCAGATTGCCAAGCTCTGGTTGTCATCATTTCTTGTTTACAGGGAAGAAATTTAGATAAATGACTCATCCAAGGTCAAACATGTTAAAATGGTGGAGACATCTAGCATCTTTCCCCCACTTCCTCCTACAGCATCCTCCTCCTTCTTCCACCATCCCACCAACAGGGGTGCCTCCCAGCCCCATACTCCCATCAAGCAGAGAATGGTGTCCTATTCTGGACCCGAAGACCCTGCATCAGGCTTTTCCCAGTAGCCCCTGACTTTGCATATTGACTTAGCAGTTTGCTCCCCACCATTAGAAAGTGACCCTGATGGGGTGCCTGGGTGGCTTAGTCTGTTGAGCATCCATCTCTTGATTTCAGCTCAGGTTGTGATTTCGGGGCCCTGAGATTGAGCCCAGTATCTGACCTCCACCCTTAGTAGGGAATCTGCTTCTCTCCTTCTCCCTCTCCCTCTCTTGAATAAATCTTTTTAAAAAGAAAGAAGGAAGGGGGCAGCCCTGGTGCCTCAGCAGTTTACGCTGCCTTCAGCCCAGGGTGTGATTCTGGAGACCCGGGATCAAGTCCGACGTCGAGCTCCCTACATGGAGCCTGCTTCTCCCTCTGCCTGTGTTTCTGCCTCTTTCTGTGTCTCTAATAAGTAAATAAATAAAATCTTTTAAAAAAAATCTTTAAAAAAAAGAAAGAAAGAAGGAAGAGGAAGGTAGCCCTCATGAGGACAAGGACTTGCTCATTGTCTTTCTTGTAGCATCCTTTGGCCTTTTGTCGTGCTTTGTACATATCAGGTATTTGCATATTACATATCTGAACAAATGAGTGACTTAATTGTATTGGTCAGAAGCTGGAAGCTTCTGGACCCCAGAGCAAACAGTACATGGTTTCTCCACCTCCCCCCCCCTTCCCTCTTTGCTATAGCTGCCAAGAGTCTGAGCAAGGAGGAGGAGGAAGAGTTTGTGTATCTGAGGAGCCGGCTCCACTCCTCCTCCTGTGTCTGCACTCTGTGGAGCTTCCAGATACCCTCATTCTGGCCTAAGCCAGTCAAGGTTGAGTTTATCAGGTGCCTGGCATTGGTGTTGCCAGCCCACAGCCATATCCAACTGGCTCAAGCCAGTTGAAGGCAGTAGGGCACACTGGCCAAAGGCATAGACACTTGAGTCAAGTGACCACTCTGTTACATCCAGTTATTTTTCCCCTGACAAAGTTTTATAACTTTTCTGTGCCTTGGTCTTATTGTCTGTAAAATGGGAATGTTTTCATACAGTTGTTCCTAGGATGCAGTGAGGTAATCCATGGTAGATTTTCGGCATAGGTAAAGTACATCGGAGTGTTCAATCAAGGCCAACTGCTAATGTGTACAGTACTAGATAAACGCTGTGTATTCTGTTCATGTCACGGGAGCCTAGGCTTCTAGGTCTGCTTGCTCTGTGTCCTTCACCCTGCCCCATCTGACACAGATCATTGATGGGGAGGAGCTTTGAGGCAGGTATGAGTAGAAACCCAGAGAGGTTTGAGTTGGGAGTTCAGCCTATAATTCTAATTGTTCTCCATAGAGGGCTGATGCTTTGGCATGAGATTTGTGTGAGTTTGTTTGTTTTAGTCTGGCCCTGGTGACTCCCACAGGGGAAAATCTGAGGGAACAAGTGTTACCACTGGGACTTACCACTGGGACTTGTTACCACTCTTTCTCCAGGAAGCAGAGCTCTGACCAGTGGGGATGGAAAAGGACAGCATCTAAAATGTGTGCCGGAAGGTGAGAGGGCCCGACTTGAGTCTTTTTTTTTTTTTTTTAAGATTTTATTTATTTATTCATGAGAGACCCAGAGAGAGAGGCAGAGACACAGGCAGAGGGAGAAGCAGGCTCCATGCAGGGAGCCTGACGTGGGACTCGATTCCGGGTCTCCAGGATCACGCCGTGGGCTGAAGGTGGCGCTAAACTGCTGAGCCACCCGGGTTGCCCCTGACTTGAGTCTTACTTTTGGCTGCTTCAAGGGACAGGACTAGGCCAGGAGGTAGGCACTGGGGTCAGATTTTAGTTCCTTGTAAAGGCAATGGAAACAGTTCCCCCGGGGATCCCTGGGTGGCGCAGCGGTTTGGCGCCTGCCTTTGGCCCAGGGCGCGATCCTGGAGACCGCAGATTGAATCCCACGTCGGGCTCCCGGTGCTTGGAGCCTGCTTCTCCCTCTGCCTATGTCTCTGCCTCTCTCTCTCTCTGTGACTATCATAAATAAATAAAAATTTAAAATAAAAAAAAAAAAAAAGAAACAGTTCCCCAGCCATCACCACCTCTCATGCAGTGCACTGAGTGCTGACAGCAAGTAGGCCCTCTGAGTTGTGCTCCTACCAGTTGAATAAATTGCAAACTCAATGAATAAAGTAATTTCTTGAGTAAGTAATCTGTGTGAAACAATAAAATATGATAGACCCTCTATGGAAAAAATGTGAACGTTATGAAACATAAAAGAGTTAGGGATAGTTTTGTTGTTGTTGTCAAATATAGTGTGAGCAAAACAACTGTAAAAGTTTAGGGGGAAATGTTAGTAATGAAGTTCTCTGCTCACATTGCTTTGCAAGTGGCAAGATCTTGCTCTCCTTTATTATTTTTTTAATTTTTAATTTTTTTAGAGAAGAGGGTTTTTAAAAGATTTTATTTATTTATTTACTTATTTGAGAGAGAGCACGAGTGTAGGGAAGGGCAAAGGGAGAAGGAGAAGCAGACTCCCGACTGAGCAGGGAACCCAACCCGGGGCTTGATCCCAGGACCCTGGGATCATGACCTGAGCCACCATCAGGCACTTAACTAACTGAGCCACCCAGGCACCTCTCTTGCTCTCCTTTAAAGAAAAAAAAAAGTAGGAAATCATAGAGAACACCTTTGTAGCTAGGGTTACCTCAAGAAAGCAAACAGGAAATAACATCAGAGAATGGCTTTGGCCAGTGCCAAGGAAGGCAACTAAATGCGCATTGGTATCTTAAAATATTTATGGTATATAGTATTTTTTGGCATATATAGTTACATACTAACAGTATATATTATGTATATGGTATTTTTTAAGGATTTTATTGATTTATCTGAGAGAAAGCGAGAGTGAGCAGGAGATGGGGGGAGGGGGCAGAAGGGGAAGTCAGACTCCATACAGCACTGAGCACGGAGCACAACTTGGGGCTTGATCCTAGGACCCTGGGATCATGACCTCAGCTGAATGCAGACACTTAACCAACTGAGCCACCCAGGCCGCCTGTAGATAGTATTTTTTAAAATGAATTCCCTACTGCTTCATCAACCAACTATTGATATGCATCAGAAGAGTGAGTTTCTACTGTTGTGACAAATGGAGTCATCCAGTATGTTTTGTTGACTCTCAGAAGACTGGTCTGTCAGCTTGGTTTCCTAAGACTGGAATTATGACATACAGCTATGTTAATAACACTGTTACCAAAATAACCTGTATCTTTGGATTCCGTTTCTAATAGCATGTCTTCTTATAGTCAAACTGACCTTTCAGATTTTCAATCACATGGCTTTTACTCTGCCTTCTGAATGTTATGTGCACATAACTGGAACTGTGGGTTCCTCTGGTTCATTAGGAGCCGAGAGACAACCAGGGTTATTGTGAGCCAGAGTCTATGTGAGGAGAGTGGAGAACAGGAGTAGGGGGGCCAGGTGGGAACTTGGAAGGCCCATTTGAACCTTGGGGTCTGCTGTTTGGTTGAAACATTTTGACTTGTTGGCATCAGGCACCCAGGGGCAAACATGAGAACAAAGATCCTTCTAAGGCATGGTGACTTTCTAGCTTCCTATGATTTCAGATTTCCAGGTACTGTTATCTTCTGCTCAAATTGATAATTAACAGTATATTGTACTAATGCACTAGCAACCCACAACCTAAAAAGCCCTGGCTTTCTTGTTTTCACAGGTGTTGGGACGGTGTTTCTTGACAGTGGTGCAGGTCCATTTCCAGTTTCTGACCCAGGCCTTACAGAAGGTCCAGCCTGTAGCCCACTCCTGCTTTGCTGAGGTTGTTGTGCCAGAAAAAAAGAACAGCAGTGGCGGCAGCTTATCTGGCATGAGCCACACACCTGAATTGGAGGAAGCTGTGCGATCCTGGCGGGGGGCTGCCGAGGTAACCCTGACTTGGGGGAGATTGGTGCCCTGTGTTCAAATAGCAGCAGCCCCAGAGGACCTTTGCCTGTTGGTTGCTAAAAGAGGGGTTTTATTTAGAAATGTTAGTCTTAAACTGTTATCGTTAGCTTGTTCATTCACTTAACAGTGAATGCCCACTTTGTGCCAGGCATAGGCCAGGCACTGGGATGACGGCCTCTACTCACAGCCTCCTAAGAGGAAGGGCCTACAAAAACAGTGTGAAAGGGCTGTGATGGAGTTGTGCAGGAGCCCAGAGAAAGGGCCCTGCCTCTAACTAGGAGCAGTGCCGCAAAGCATCAAGGAAGAGGGACCAGGGAGAAGAGGCCAGAGCCTCAGTCTGGAAAGACAGGCCAGAGCTGGCTATGGAGGGTAAGTGGTCAGCCAGGCAGCCAGGTGGGGATGTGACCAGTGACAGCACATTTCTTGTAGGCATTTTAATACTCCTTGTGTCCAGACCGGGGGTGGGAGAGAAGAGGGGTGTGCGGAAAGCCTTTTAGGTCGGGACTTCAACTAGGACTTATTAATGCATTTTACAGAGTAAAAGATAGTTTACAGTTAAGGAGTATCATATTGATTTCTTATATACTGTCTAGTTTGAATCCCTCTGTAACTAAATTGGCCAAGTATTTCATTTCATGTTTTAGAAATCTGCTTTAATCAAATTTTAAGTGTGATTTTGCACACTTTCACACTGTACATTCTCAAATTTTCTTATTATTTCAGTTTTATGCTGTTCTGCAGTGTTATTTCTTTTGAATTTCCTTTCAGTTCCTTTGTCTTGTTGCCTTGCAACCCTCTGTGTCCTATCTGTTGCTGGGCTCCAACCTCCTGATCACACAGCTCATAGTCATACCCAGTCTTCTCCACTACTCCTGGTGACATCATTGTGCTGAGAACCCAGCGTACAGTGAGGCCCTACGGCACTTCCTTGACCTCCTCCCCTTAACGTTTTTCTTCACCCACTTGAATGTCTGCCTACACTTTTCTGCTTACCTGCCAGCCAGTGACCCTGTCCCACATGGCACTGAGAAAATAGAATCCACCTGGCAGCAGCCCCTCGGGTTCTCAGCACCAAAACGATACCGTTCTCCTTCAAACCTTCTTCTCCTCCTTCAAACCCTCTCTTTTCCTCCTTCAAACGCACTTCGCACTTCTCATCCTTCCCTCATTACAGCAGAGGAAGTGCCCTCTCCTCCCATCAGGTGCCTGCCCTGTCCACACCATCCCCCGCCCTCAAGGCTTCTGTGGTGGGACCATGTGTGTTCTCTCTTTCCTCTTCAGCACGTTTCCCCCACTACATGAACACGTTTACACAAAATCCTCGCTGTCCTGCCCTGTGTCTCTGCTCTTTTCACAGCCAACTTCTTGGAAGGATTACCCACCTCACCTTTAAGTCGTTCTAAAAAAGATTATTATGAAACACTTCAAGCATTTAGGAAATGTCACATATACTCTCTTTTAGCTTCATCAGGTGAATCTTAACTCTTTACCAGTTGCTTCATGTCTTTTATTTACTTACTTACTTACTCACTGACTTATTTTTAAGCAGGCTCCATGCCCAATGTGGGGCTTGACCTCACAACCCTGAGATTAAGAGTCGCGTGCTCTTCCGATTGAGTCAGCCAGGTGCCCCTTTTGTGCCTTTTATTTTTAACAGAAAAAAATACTGTTTACAAATGCAGTTGAGTTCCCTTTGCAACTTTTTACTGTCATACTCACATCTCTTCCTTTGTAGAGATAACTTCTTTTGAATTTAGAGTTAGTGAGTCCTGTGCACATTTTTGTATTTTTACTCTGTATCTCTGTATCCATAGATAATGTTTCTATTTTGCACAATATGAAACTTTATATAAATGACATAATTCAGATGTCAGTGAAATCTGGCTTCCACTCACACAAAAACAAGCATTTTCTTCTCAAGGTCACTAATGCCTTCTCTGTGGCCAAATCTAGGGGAGCATTTGACTCCATTCAGCACTCAGGGCAATGTGGGCCCTTGGACATCTCTCTTCCTGTGGCATCCCTGAACCAGGCATTAACCTCTTGGGTCATCCTCTGAGTCTACTTTGCTAGCTTCTCCTCTTCAACATTACTTAGAAATGTCAGTTTCTCAAAGCTCAGTTCTGGGTACCCTTCTTCCTGTTAGGTCCAGATAGCCTTGGAGCTTTAAGAACTGTCAGTGTGGTGGGGGTCCTCCAATATGTGTGACCAGTCCACCTCCATGGGCTCCAGGCCCCTGTATTCAGCTCTTAATTACCTCAGGTATCCAGGTAGCCCAGGCTTAGCTTTTCCTCACATCCCTGGTCCTCCCCAGATTTTCCCCATGCTAGCAAGTGCTGCCATCCCACATTGAGTACTTCATGCAAAAAACTGAGATATATCTTCCTGTCTTTTCATTGTATCTATGTCCATTCAGTTAGCCCTGCAGGTCCCACCCCCAAAGTATTATTCCAGATCTGTCTCTCTCTTTCTGTCATTGCCCTAGTTTAGAGAGTCACTACTCTCCCCTGACACCTGCCGTAACTGGACTCCCTTGCTCTCCTCCTTGTCTTGCCATCTTTCAGCACTCACTCTCCATTTAAAATTGGATAATGTTCCTATTTCCTTAGGGTAAAGTATAGATCCTTCACCACGACCTGCCTCGTCCCACACAGTCTGGTTCCTACCTTGCTCCTCGCTAGCCTGATCTGTGGCCTCTCTCCCCTTTCCTCATTGGGTTCTAGTTTCTTTACTGACATATCTGTTCATCCATCTCACACTTCAGTTGACTGTCTCCTCCTCCTCCTTAAACTCATAACCTAAATAAATAAAATATTTTTTTAAAAAGTCAAGTTGTTGGGTGTTTCTTTTTTTTTTTTTAAGATTTTATTTATTTATTCATGAGATATGTGGAGAGAGAGAGAAGCAGAGACATAGGCAGAGGGAGAAGCAGGCTCCATGCAGGGAGCCTGATGTGGGACTCAATCCTGGGTCTCCGGGATCACATCCTGGCCCAAAGGCAGACACTAAACCGCTGAACCACCCAGGTGACCCAAGAGTCAAATAGTTTTAAACTGAGACTGTTAGGGTTTAGGGACTGAATGGAATGGTAGTCATGGGTAATTTGTGAAGCTCTGGAAACTTTATAGCATTATAGCTGCTAGTTACTTTCCTGCAATTTTGTTAAATATTATAATTCCTTCAACAGAAGAACAAAAATTAGCTGTTAAAAATGTTAATTGTTGCACAAATATTATTGCAACAAAAATAGACATTGAAAAATTCAAAGATGGGTCACTTGGGTGGCTCAGTGGTTGCGCATCTGCCTTTGTCTCAGGTCGTGATCCCAGGGTCCTGGGATCCAGTCCCACAACAGGCTCCCTAAAGGGAGCCTGCTTCTCCTTCTGTCTGCGTCTCTGCCTCTCTCTCTCTCTCTCTCTCTCTGTTTCTCATGAATAAATAAATAAATCTTAATAAATAAATAAATGAATCTTAAAAAAAATAAATCAGGAAAGTTCATCCTGAATTCTTCCTCCCACCTAAAAAACCTATTTTTCTGAATTCTCTGATCCTGGCCCATATGTATAGATAACTTATATTTTATCACGAGACATTGGTTCATTTTTTTCTTGTTTCTCTGTCTTGTTTATGTACTCTCATAAACATATTTAATAACTGAACAGTACGTATTTAAATTTTTTGTGCATATTTCAGAAGTACTCTTTTTCCTTTAACGTTCCAGTGTACATTTGTTTCCCATTCTCTGTTTGTGTGGCTTTTTACTTTGGTGTATAGGAGTACCTAACCTTATGTGTTCTATTATTATTATTATTATTATTATTATTATTATTATTATTATTCTGGAAACTACAAGTGTCAATATTCTAGCTTCTCTGCCCTTTAAAGCAGGGAAATAAAAAATGTGAAGGTTTGACATATAAAATAAATTAATAACAGGCAGGTAAGTTGTCCTTCCAGGGTTTTGCTGTGTCAGCTTTGCTTTCTCTTCAAGATGCTTGATTTCATCTTCCTAAATTTCTGGCTGCTTACTTTGTAATACAGGCAATCCAGAATGTCTGGTGTACATATAATACTTAGTTTCTTGCTTTAACATAGTTTTTGGTTTTTGTTTCTTGTTTTTTAAATGTTGCTAATGTCTGTCACATTCTCTGTCACCTACCGGCCACTGTTATTGTTGCAGGCAACATCCAGACTGAGGGAAAGAGGCTGTGACGGCCGCCTGGCAGGCATTGAAGTTCAGCAGCTCTTCTGTTCTCAAAGCGCAGCAATTCCTGAGCACCAGCTCAAAGAACTGAACATGAAAATCGACAGTGCTTTGCAAGTAAGTATTTTAGAACAGGCACATAGTTATCCAAGGACACAAACAAGGGAGGGAGTTTAAGTGGTGATGTTGAACCAATTGGAAAGAATAGTAAGATGGATGAGGTGCCTGAGTGGCTCAGTCAGTTAAACATCTGCCTCTGCCTCAGGTCATGATCCTCATGATCCCAGGGTCCTGGGATCAAGCCCCGAGGTGGGCTCCCTGCTCAGCAGGGAGTTTGCTTTTTCCTCTCTTGCTCCCCATGTTTGTGCATGCTCGCTCTCTCTCTCTCTCTCTCTCTGTCAAATAAATAAATTAAAATCTTTAAAAAGAATAGTAAGACGATAGTTGGCTTGAAGTCTTTTAATTAACTATAGAATTTTTAAATTTCTTTTATCACTGGACATTGTCATTTTATAATCTGTATAATCTTGATTCTTAAAAATCAATTTTTTTGCAGGCGTATAAAATAGCTCTGGAAAGCCTAGGCCACTGTGAATATGCAATGAAAGCTGGTTTCCACCTGAATCCAAAGGCAATTGAAGCCAGTTTACAGGTACGCTTCTCTCTCTGGGAGATCTGGGTGGAGATCCTGTGGTACGGAAGATTCGCCACACCAAGTGAACCAAGTGGCTTGGCAAGATGTGCTGTGGGTCACCTCTCCTCTCCTCCCCAAAACTCTCATAGGGCTGCTGTAGTGAGGCTGAAGCGCAGCAGACGGGGCGGAGGCAGACTCCCCCGCAGCCCATGCAGTGTGAGCTTCCCACCGTCCCTGTGCAAATAGGATCACACTTCCTGAAGGGCGTCTCCTTCAACGAATCGGCCGCCGACAACTTGAAACTTAAGACGGTAGCTTTTCATGGGGTTTCAGTGTGAACATGGAAATAGTTCTTCAGGGAAACCTAAGGGCTTGTAAGGAATGTAGATTAAAAAATAAAACTGAAGTCAAGGCAGGAGGTATTAGTAAACTGGTGTCTAAAAGCGGAGTGTGGCGACTTATTTTAATGAGACATTTGCCAAGTTTTATTCAAAATTTTGTTAAATGTTCAACATAAAGTGTTTTGAGAGTACACTATGAAATACTATTTATGATTAATATTTTAGCAGACTTTGTGAATTCAATAAGAAGAGAAATCTTGTCATAATACTGCAGTAATTGTGACCATTTGTGAGGCAGGGTGTGTGCCAGGCATTGTGCCAAGTACTTCACATGCACTGTCTCATTTATCAAATGCTCACCCATGAGATGGGTACTGCTCTTTTCTCTCTTTGACAGATAGAGGAACTAAGACCCAGGCTCACACAGCTAGAAAGTAGTAGACTGGAATTTGAGGTTATGTAGTCTGCTTCCAGAGCCTGCATACCTGACCACTTGGTCATCCAAAATAAAGTTGAGGTTTTCATTGGTATTTGTTTTTGCCAGATGATTTGGCTCCTTATTTAGAGAGATTCAGAATTTCAAAATTCTTCAACCAGTTTGCATTAGCAAATTACTATATGATCCTGTGTTTTGTGCTAGTAGAGAAATCACATGTATGTATTGATGTATGTGTTTCCATATTCTCAGAGGATATCCGACGATAATTATTTATGACATTAAAATGACGTGATTTGGAGGGACTGAAACAAAGTGCTTTTCTCTTGAGGACCTGTAAATTCATTTTGACAAATTTTAGAATCTTGTACAGCTTTATCTTGAGCTCTCATCTTCTCAATCCATAGCATACAATGTTACAACTGATCAAGGAGGCAGGCTGCTATAATGGAATCACACCTAGGGATGATCTTCCTGTGACTGAAGTACTGAACCAGGTGTGCCCATCCACGTGGCGGGGTGCCTGCAAGACTGCCGTGCAGCTGCTGTTTGGCCAGGCTGGACTGGTGAGTGAACATGTGGGATGCATGGAAGAGGGAGAGCAGAGAGCCGTGTTCCCAGCATGCGAGTGTGTGGTGTGGGCACAGGTGTGGAAATACTGAATATTTGGCATTACAGGGTGTAGACCACGTGGAGAAGGTAAAGGAAAAAGCAGGATAAAAAAAGCTTTTTTGTTGTCTTTTATAGATTGATAATATATATTCGTAGGAAACCTAGTTGCAAAATGAAGTTGTAGGTTGTTCTCATTTTATTTTTATTTTTTTAAGATTATATTTATTTATTCATGAGTATATACAGAGAGGAGAGAGGGAGAGGCAGAGACACAGGCAGAGGGAGAAGCAGGCTACACGCAGGGAGCCTGACGTGGGACTCTATCCAGGGTCTCCAGGATCACACCCCGGGCTGCAGGCGGTGCTAAACCGCTGAGCCACCGGGGCTCCCCAGTTGTCCTCATTTTAAAGAGACTCATATGTTAGTAATGATTTGATGGGGAGAGCCTCTTTGCCCAGCTTCCCTACCTTGAAGCCACAGTGGATGTCTTTCTGATGCTCAGATGTGCCATGCTTCTTCCTGTCTCAGGCCTTTGCACTTGCTGCTCTTTTAACCTGAGAATACTTCTCTCTAGTCTTCATGTGACGCTCCTCAGCTTCATGATGTCAGCTCACAATACCACCTCCTCCGAGAAACCTCCATGGTATAAGTAATCCCCCCACCCAGTCACTTTGTATTCCAGCTCTCTTTTTATCTCCTTCCTAGCAGTAAAATAACATCAACTCAGAAATAATTTTAGTCTTTTCACCTTTGTAGAGAAGAGTAACTTTTGGTAGAGTTGGGTGGGATCAGGAAATGAACATCTGAAATCCCCATTTAGCTTTTTGTTTGGCATCTAAGACCCATATAACCTTATATACTTGATCCCACTTTCTAGAATTAAATGACTACTTTTTGAAAAGATATGGCATTTTAGTCAGAGGTTAAAGGTAACTAATTAGAGATTAAGAAAATTTAAAAAACTGTTTCTTACTCTAATTCCCACTCTATCCAGAAATGGAACTGTTGGGAGGGGATCCCTGGGTGGCGCAGCAGTTTAGCGCCTGCCTTTGGCCCAGGGTGCGATCTTGGAGACCCGGGATCGAATCCCACATCGGGCTCCCGGTGCATGGAGCCTGTTTCTCCCTCTGCCTGTGTCTCTGCCTCTCTCTCTCTCTCTCTCTCTGTGTGACTATCATAAATAAATAAAAATTAAAAAAAAAAAAAAGATTTACTCTTTAAAAAAAAAAAAAGGAACTGTTGGGAGGATTGCTGTCCTTTTGTGTCACATGGGGGAGAGCTCAGGTGGCCTACCTCAGGGTGGTGCTGCCTTGTGTAGGACCAGGTGAGGGCCTGTCCACAGTAGTAAATTCTGCTTCCTTTATTTATTTTTTTTAAAAGATCTTTTATTCATTTATTCCTGAGACACAGAGAGAGACAGAGAGAGAGTCAGAGACATACGCAGAGGGAGAAGCAAGCTCCATGCAGGGAGCCCAATGTGGGACTTGATCCCGGGTCTCCAGGATCACACCCCGGGCCGAAGGCGGCGCTAATCCGCTGAGCCACCCAGGCGTCCCTATTCTGCTTCCTTTAGCATCTAGTCCTTAATACAGGAGTCCCTAAGAGAAGGATCAAGCTGGAGACACCCTGCTGACATATGTGAGAGAACCCACTGCCTCTAGGAAATTGATCCGTATTCCCAGAGATCTTTTTTTTTTTTTTTTTTAAGATTTTATTTATTCATGAGAGACAGAGACACAGGCAGAGGGAGAAACAGGCTCCATGCAGGGAGCCCGATGTGGGCCTCGATCCCGGGACTCCAGGACCACACCCTGGGCTGAAGGCAGGTGCTAAACCGCTGAGCCACCCAGGGATCCCCGCAAAGATCATTTTGGCTGAAACTAGGGCAACCATGGCATAGGTTCTCCAGAAAGGAGTGGGTAAAGTAAGGCAGAAGGACACACAGGCTGTTTTGGGAAAACATTGTAGGTTAAAAAAAAAAGTCCCATGTTACGGAGAGAGCAGAAATTTCTTCTAGTTCCTTACTCCTTGCTCCCAGGGCACCTTTGTGTGTGATTGACAAAGAACCTTTAGATTATGGGCTCTGGAGATAGGCGGAGAGAGGAAACACCTGCCTGGTCCAACAATGGCTATTACTTGGACAGGAAGTCTTTTCCAAAGGACATTGCAGACCAGCTGTGGGAACTCTGTTTACAGCAGTGGAAATCAGCTCCATTAGAGGCTGAATTTAGAATCATAATAAGCAGTTCTGCATGGCTTTTGAACTATATCAGATTTATTTATTTATTTTTAAGTAATCTCAACATTCAATGTGGGGCTCGAACTCACGACCCTGAGATCAACAGTCAAATGCTCTACCAACTGGGCCAGCCAGGCACCCATAACATATTTATTTTTAAAGTGCTTTATGATTATTTTCTTAAATTCTTTTAGTTATTTTAAAATATATTAATCATTTTGTCAAACTCTAAATTACCTAGGCTACTACCTCACCTGTGTAATATTAAAGACTACTCCAAATAAGAAACCATTGGGATAACTGGCTGGGTCAATCAGTTAAGCATCTGACTCTTGATTTTGGCTCAGGTCATGATCTAAAGGTTGTGAGATCTCAGCCCCACGTCAGGTCTCTCTGTCCCTCTGTTCCTTCTGCCCTACCCCCTGCTCACACATTCTCTCTCTCTTAAAAAAAAAAAAAAAGAGAGAGAGAAAGAGAAAAGAAGAAATCTTTGAGAGAAGAATCACCTTCACCTTTCTGACCTAGTTGTTTTTATCGATGGTTGAGGATAAAATGAACTTTTTAAAAAAACCTTCATCCACTTCTAGCTTGTATTCAGTCATTACAAATGGACTTTTCTGAAGCTGTGGTTAGATTTTTAATGACAGTTTTACTTTCAAGTGCATAAAGTAAAAAAATACTAAAAGGAAACAAAAATCATTCCTAATTAACATATTTATGATTTGGAAAAAGTACTAAAAGTGCTTACAAAGTTCAGTACATCCTGCACCCAGAGTTTGGTTTCTGTTTATTGAAGTATTACTGTGTTCAGTCATTTTTATTACTTATATTTGTCTTCATGCGGCTCTTGACTGGCCTCTGCACAATTGCCTTGCCATGAGAATAGTGCTTGCCAGAGTCTCTCAGTATTAGTAGGCTCATCTATTGAATTTGTTTGTAATTCATTTTCCTCTCTGAAAGCTGATTATTGTTTCTCTCTCTCTCTTTTAGGTGGTAGTTGACACAGCACAGATTGAAAATAAAGAAGCCTATGCCCCCCAGATCAGTTTAGAGGGCTCCAGAATTGTGGTTCAAGTCCCATCCACATGGTAATGTGACTCTTAACACAAGCTTAAGCTCTGATTGAAGTTCCCACATCTTTGAAAAGAGTGCTTTGTTTTGGACAAATCCTGCATTAAGTGACATGTCAGGTCTTGCTACTTGTACAAGTACATGGGCAATGATATGTCATGGTTATCAGTCTATGATAAGGAAGCCAGGATGTCTGAAAAATAAGTTTTTTTTGACCAATAATGTAAGTAAAATGTTGTATACTCATGTATCACAATGAGCAACATTATCTTCTCTGTTACTGAGTCCACAGCTTTTGAATAGAGTACATAATTTTCTCAAAGTCACCAGTGCTTTTCTAAAGCTGAGCACAGAACGTAGAATCCTTTCTCCTCCTCTGTTTCAGTAACAACCCTGATGGTCTTGGACTCATGCTATTACAAGTCTGGGGGTGGGGGGATCCCTGGGTAGCTCAGCGGTTTAGCGCCTGCCTTTGGCCCAGGGTGTGATCCTGGAGTCCCGGGATCGAGTCCCACGTCGGGCTCCCTGCATGGAGCCTGCTTTGCCCTCTGCCTGTGTCTCTGCCTCTCTCTTTCTGTCTCTCTCATGAATAAATAAATAAAATCTTTAAAAACAAAATAAGTCTGGGGACGGACTGAGCCATTTTTATTTTTAATTATTTAATTACATTTATAGCCTTAAAATAGATAAAGTATCCTTTGTAGTTTTTTAAAACAGAAGCTCCTACAGATTAGTAAGAAAATGGACAAGGTGCATGAATAAGTAACCAAAAAGACACACAGTCAACAAATAGATGAAGAAAATATGTAACCTCACCTGATAAAGGCAGAGTGAAGAAACAATACAATGTTGTTTTTGCCCTTCATGTTGTTAAATTGTTTTAAAATAATAAATAAATTTGAAAAAAAAAAAAAGAAAATAAAGGTTTTGGCCAGACTGTACAAAAACAGGTACAGGAGGTGGATAAATCATACGGCATTACTGGAGGGCAGTTCAGTGTATCAGAAGCCTAAAATAAGAGATGTGATCTCAGGAGTTCCACAGTTCCACCTCTGGGGATTTATCCTTGTGATGTGCATATAAATCCAACTAGAGGATCAGCATCATAACCTTATGAATAAATAGCAAAAACTGAGCATCTGTTAGAAGGCTTCTGTTATTAAGATTGTGATATGAATGAGTAACCACGTAGAAAAGTCTTGAAACATTTTGGTGGATAGAGATGTAGTAAGGCATGATGGCACTCTTGGTGCTTGTGTGGACTAAAGTGGCAACTGAGTAATTTATTTGAGTTGTATTTAAACCATTTCTCCTTGAACTGTGAGGGTCCAATGGTAGACTCTGCCAAAAGTTCTAGGACTTGGTATGTTAAGGAAAGGCAAGCAGTTCACTTCATGTCCCCAAACCTCCCTTCTAGGAGTTCCCTCCTCCCCCTAAGTTTTTTATTTCTTATTGAGATGGTATACTGTTAATTTATATACATATCTTCCTTCCTATCAAACAATAAACCAGAAGCTCACTTTTCTGTAAGATTTTTGGGTTCCTGAATTCATTTGTTTCCCGATTCAGGTTCTTATTGAAAAATATTAAACTTAACCAGGATTCCCATTTTAGAGAAAACATTTTGAACTTTTGAATAATTAGGTGAATAGAAACAACTAGTAATTAAATGGTTAACACTGCAGTTTACTTCCAGAACTCTCCATGTATGATTGATTTCCTTTGTAATTCATTGAACCTCCGTGAAAGACCTTATGGACTATAATTTCTTGGAGAGGCTCCCTCTGGTGGCTCTTGGTAAAAACACAATGTTTTCAAAATAACTTGTTTTTGTTTCTAAGTATAAACTATATGCTTGTTAAGAAGAACGCAAACAGAAGTGAATGCTTTATTCCACCTTTGGAAAAATGGAATTGTTAGCAAAGACAGCCAAGAATTTATTACATCCTTTGCTTTTAAAAAAAATGGTGTATCACACTGCCAGATAGGATTTTTTTCAAAACCAAGTAATACCTTATTTAGATTTTTTAACTGTCTTATTTAAGTTGTCGATCCATCCTTCCTTTCAGCAAATACTTACTGAATACCTACTATGTGGGAGACACTGTCTGGGGTCTGGGAATTTAAGTATGAGCAAGACGGTCTCCGCCTCTAATAGAGTCAACTTTGTAATGGGAGGGAGAGTGAGGGGACAGCCAACAAGCATGAGTCCAATTCAAAGCCTGGTACATGTATGAGGGGATAAGAGTAGAATGATGTCTATGATGGAGAATAACTGAGGTAGCGCCAGGGGGGGGAGGCCATTTTGGATGAAGAGGTCAGTCACAAAGGGTCCTTCCTTGAAGATAGGACATTTGAGAGGAGCCAGCCACATAGAGAGCAGAGGGAAAAGCATTTCTTCCAGGTAGAAGAAATAGCAAATGCAAAAGCCCTGGGGAGTGAACTGGCATGGCTGGAGATGTGGTAGGTGGCCGTGAAGAGAGAGCCAGAGAAGCCAGGATGTGCAGGTTCCCCCAAGGCACTTGGATTTTTATCTAAGAACAGGTAGAGGATTTTAAGCAAGTCTGTGTGATTGGCCAAAAGAATGGGTTTAGTCTCTTAAGGGGATTCTATTGTTCAACTCTCAAGACTGATAAATAAAAGTGCCAGTGTGTTGATTTTCAGAGAGATTATTCTCACCAGCAAGTGTAGTACTTCTTCTGCATGACCAGCAAATGCTCTCCTAGTGGGCAAACATATGTGACCAGCCAAATCACAGCCAGGAATGGCTTGGGAGCACAGAGCAAGTATGTCCTAATAATCAGCAATTCCAGGCTGAGAGAATTGGGTACATGAACCCTGGCCAGGTTCACTGGCCAAGATTCTCTCCCAGGAGTCCAAGGTCTGGTTGGGCACTGGAGGAGCTTGCCTTTTGCAGGGTTTCTGAGGCAAGCTGGCTCACATCTTCCACTGATAGATTTCTTTTCAAGCGTTAAGTCATGTTGAAGAGTGCTGCTGCCTCCTTAGGATGGCTTTGCAAGTGTTGATTTCACCATTTAACTCCCAGAGTGCCTATGAGCACACTGACATCTTCCTGATTCTGCCTCTCAGAAGAGGCCTCTTAGTGGAGGTATCCTGAGTGGGCAGTGAGGGCCTGAATGCTGGGAAGCAGCTCTCAGGAGAGAACAGTCTGGGCCGAGGCAGCAAAAGCAAAGGTCCTGAGATGTGGACAAATCCAACATATTCAGGGAGCAAGTAAAGGGTCTTGTGACTGGGACAAGAGAATGGAGGTAACAGTGGCCAGAGTGGTGTGGCCAGCGAGGCAGGAGGGACCAGGTCCCCAAAACCCTCGAGGGCTGGTTAGATTTTATTTCAATCATGACAGGATGCCACTGGAGGGTTTTAAAGAGGGGAATGATTGTTCTGATTTGTGCTATCAGAGGCTCACTCTGGCTGGGGAGGGTGGGCTGGGAGGGACAGGAGTGAGGAAAGGAGACCAGCTGGGAGGTGGGTCCTCAGACACAGATGCTACTGGCTTCTTGGAGTAGAACCATAATGAGGGAGGTGGCGAGAAGTGCTTGGACTGAGAATGTGTTTTGGAAGAAGGGCTGTTAGGATTTGCTGATGGACTGGTGTGGGCTGTAGGTAGCTAGCCATGATGTGTAGGTTGGGGATAGACAGCTCTGTTGTTTACTAATGAAGGAAGCATAGAGTGGTTTTTGATGGAGAGGAGAGGAATCCGTTGTGCTGACCAGGCTGCCTGTGAGATGTACCCAAGAGATGTCAAGTGTGCAGTTAGATATGGGAGAATGGGGTTTGGGAGAAGGGGGTCAGCTGGTGAAGAGACTATGAGTGTTCAGTGGAGGATGGTCTGTACAGCTGCAGGACCAGACACAGCAGTGTAGGGAGAAAAGACAAATCCCAGGAAAGACAAAGCGCTGCCATACACAGATAGGGGAAGCGGAGCAGGAGGAGTCAGCAGAGGAGACCAGGAAGGAGCTTGCTAGCCGGGGTGGGAGGAGAGTTGAGCAAGTTTGGGTCACTGAGCTACAGAAGATAGTGCTCTAGGAGGAAAGAAGTATTGCACAACATTGCTGAGAGATTGAGTAAGATGGAACAGGTAATTGACCTTTGACACTGGCAAGATCAAAGTTGTTTGGTAAAAGCTATTCTTGTGGAGTTATGTCGATCAAAGCCCAGCGGGAGTGGGGTGAGGGGAGACAAGGAGGTAAGGAAAAGGAAGAGATGATGTGTTTTGCTAAAAGGGGGAGCAGAAAAGTTAGCAGAAGGGAATGTAGAGCTAAGAGAAAAACGCTGGTCCATGAGGCTGGTTTGCTGGCACAAAGGAATGTCACAGGGAGTGAGAGAGAGGGTGATTAGGTGAGCAGGGTCCTCAGGAAAGCAAGAGATATAGGGCAGGCAGTGCTCGGCTGGAGGGTCAGCCTGTGGCAGAGCAGGTCTCCTGCCATGACCGGAGGGTCAGGCCGGGAGTGCGGGCATGGGTACTTGAGCTGGTGGGTCAGTGGTGAGGAGAGGGAGTAGATCTCATGTCAGTGACGTGAGCACTGTGATAGGAAAGAAGAGGAGAAGCAGCAGGAGTGGCCAAGCTCTGAGGAGAGCAGATGCAGGTTGAAGTGGTCAGCTTGGAAAGGGAAAACATTCATTTATGGGAAGGCTGTGTTTGTTGCTTACCTGAAATTTTCAGTGAATCTGGGTTTTTTTTCCCTCCATTGACCTTTAGTTTCTTGGGTGCAGGTGTGAAGCGCTGTGGAGGAAGCAGAGGCAGGGGTGTTTTGGAAAGGGTTTGCAGAGGAATAGATAACTGTGTCAGGTCACAGAATCTGAACATGGTAGGACGGAAAGTCCAGGCTGGAGCCGGTGTGGACAGTGAGGGCATTAGGCCCCCAGAAGGTAGCCCGTCCACCGAGCCCTGCTCTTCCTCCTAAACAGACTCCAGATGATTAGAAGTCCAAGGAGATCCTGCACCCTATTGCTTCCTCTTCCTTCTGCAGCAAGTTCCAGTGAGAACCTTGTCATTCTCTAACTGGTCTTTAATTGCCAAATTTTTATTTGGTGCCAAAAGCATGTAAAAATTGCAGCCTTTTGTATGAGGCCTGCTTGAAATACTTATTCAGAGAAGTGTATCCCATACTGACACAACCTGGTTTGTGCCTAGGTGCCTGAAAGAAGACCCTGCAACCATGTCCCTGCTGCAGAGAAGCCTTGATCCTGAGAAGACCCTGGGACTGGTGGACGTGCTCTACACAGCCGTGCTGGACCTCAACCGCTGGAGGGCAGGGAGGTGGGTATCCCTGTTAGTCACTTGTAGTAGTTTACATTCAGGCTCATATGTAGGGACAGTGCCACCACATACAGTTTTATGTGTGCCCACGTCACTGATGGATATAAGGAAGGCAAGAAAGAAAAATTTTGGGTGACTTAATTTTGGAATAAGTTCAAATTTACAGAAAAGTTGTGGTAGTACCAGAATTGCTCTCTGCCCTTTACCCAGATTCCTCAGTTACTTAACATGTTTACCTTTCTTTGTTTTATCATTTGAGAGTAAGTCCATGGAACGCCTGGGTGGCTCAGTGGTTGAGCCTCTGCCTTTGATCCAGGATGTGATCCTGGGGTCCCAGTATTGAGTCCCATATCAGGCTCCCCACGGGGAGCCTGCTTCTCCCTCTGCCTGTGTCTCTGCCTCTCTCTGTGTCTCTCATGAATAAACAAATAAAGTCTTTACAAATAAATAAAAATAAATTAAAAATTGGCTTAGAGAGGTAGGTCTATACACACAGGCAGGGCAACCTTTTAAAAAAAAGAGAGAGTAAGTCCATCAAGAGGATTTTAGCCTGACTCGTGTTCTTAAGAACTGAGACCAGAGAAATGTTTAAAAAATTTACTTCTAGGGCCCCTGGGTTGCTCAGTGGTTGAGCATCTATCTGCCTTTGGCTCAGAGCATGATCCCAGGTCCTGAGATCGAGTCCCGCATCAGGCTCCCCGCGGGGAGCCTGCTTCTCCCTCTGTCTCTGTCTCTGACTCTCTCTCTCTGTGTCTCTCATGAATAAATAAATTTTAGGAAAAAAAAATTACTTCTAGCCTACATGAAATTTATTTATATCTGAAAGTAGCTGACAGTTATAAGATTGTCTTTAGGAATTATGAACTTGGGAATGGTAGGGACCTTAAACATCTAGCCATGTGTCCCCTTTCTTAACTCCTGAGTGCTGAGGTCCCAGAACATTGAGGTAGCTTATCCAAGGTAACAGCAGCTATCGCCTGCCTCAGCCTCATACCCTTTCCATCTCTGGGGCTCTCTTTCAGTACTAGAAAAAGTGCTCGGAAAACCTTGGAAGTAACAACCATCTGTCCTTGACACTGTCTATAAGTTACTTCCAAGGACAACAGTACCATATAGTGTCGCTGAGTCCTGCTCGCCCCCCTCTGCCCCTGTGTAGATTTATCCACATTCCTCAGCTGGATCAGTCTTATGTACACTTAAATCTCAGGCGTTCATTTTATCTATAAAATAAGTGAACCTGATACCAACTAGAGAGATTTTTTTTAAAGATTTTTATTAATTTATTCATGAGAAATACAGAGAGACAGAGACACAGGCAGAGGGAGAAGTAAGCTCCCCATGGGGAGCCCGATGTGGGACTCGCTTGATCCCAGGGTGTGAGATCACACCCTGAGCCGAAGGTAGAAGCTCAACTGATGAGCCACTCAGGCGTCCCCCAACTAGGGAGATATTTTTTTGTCCCTAAAGTCTTTTTTAAATGCAAAGAGATCCATTTCGTCATCCAATTTGCATGTTTATCTTTTTTAATTTTTAAATAAATTTCTGTTTAAATAGGGAACAAGCTTTACCCTGCATACAGATCCAGCTTCAAAGGGAGATATGCGATTTTGGGAATCAGTCTGACCTGCCTTCTGGGAATGGAAACAAATCTTCAGGTGGCCTGCAGAAGACATTCTCCAAACTAACATCCCGGTTCACCAAGAAAGCTTCATGTACCAGCTCTAGTAGCAGCACAAATTACTCCATCCCAAATACTCCTTCCAAAAACCTCTTCATAGCTGGGTGTTCGGAAGAGAAGACCAAAATGCCCAGCAATATTGATTCAAGGTTACAAAGCATTTTGAACATTGGTAATTTCCCTAGGACTACAGACCCTTCACAGTCAGCACAGAATTCCAGTAATCAAATAGCCAATGGTTTTCTCATGGAGAGGCGTGACAACTTCCTGCAAGGGGATGATGGCAAGGATGAGAAGGGTATGAATTTACCAACCGATCAGGAAATGCAGGAGGTGATAGATTTTCTCTCTGGCTTTAACATGGGCCAGTCACATCAGGGCTCCCCGTTGGTGACAAGGCGTAACTCTGCTGCCACAGCCATGGTGACTGAACAGAACGCAGGAGCCATGCAGCCACAGCAGCCACCACTGCCAGTGCCCCCTCCACCACGGCCACCCCAGGCTGGGGCCCACACAACTCTGACTTCCCAGCCGGGCCTGCCGCCTCAGCAGCAATCCCCAAAGCAACAACAACCCCAAGTCCAGTACTACCAACACCTGCTCCAACCCATTGGACCTCAGCAGCCCCCACCCCAGCCTCGGGCCCCTGGGAAATGGGTACATGGCTCAGGCCAGCAGCCAGCACAGCCTGTTGGAGCAGGCCTGTCCCCTCTTGGCCAGTGGCCTGGCATATCTGATCTCAGTTCCGACTTGTACAGCTTGGGTCTGGTGAGCAGCTATATGGATAATGTGATGTCGGAGGTTTTGGGGCAGAAGCCACAGGGACCTAGAAATAACACCTGGCCAAACCGTGACCAAAGTGATGGCGTCTTTGGGATGTTGGGAGAGATTCTGCCTTTTGATCCTGCAGGTATGTGGACTCTTCCTCCCCACCTTGAGATTTTCACATAAATATAGTCACTGAGGATTCACAGGGCCTATCCAACACAGCAGGCTTACTTGTGGGGGCAGGTGACCTAATTTCCCTTTAAAGATGTTTTCTGACTGTCGGATGGCAAGTATAGAACACATCTAGCAAAGGAAGGCAGCAGTGGTGAAAATGAGGCTGTAAGGACCACTGTTTTTCTCACTGTACAGAGGATGTGGTTGAGGCTAAGAGAAGTTACCAGAATGGCTCTACATGCCATAGTTCAAGTGGGCTTCAGGCTGGGCTCTCCCATTCATGGGAGCCAAGGTGGCAGGCCGTTTGTGAGCTGCTTTTTCCTGATTACATAACTTGTGTGATTATTCTTTGCCTAAACTCTAGGATGTATGAAAGCTGGTGGAGCACCCTCCTGCCTTTAGAGAATATGGCTTCTCCTGGCCTGAACATATGAAAATACCACCAGAGTTATCTTAGGAAATTAGAAAAAGAACCTAGAAACAAATAAACTAGGAAGAGGAATCAGTGAAGGAGAAAAACTAAGATTAATTAGATTTAAAGGAAAAACATAATAGAAATTGTAAATAAAATCTAAAAGAAGAGTCTCTTGAAGACCAACAAAATAGGTATTATATTTATTATAAACCAATTTATTATAAACCTCAATAAGAGAGAGCAAAAAGAAACAAGATTAGGAAAGAGAAAGGAGATGTCACTCCAGAAATAGGAGAGGTTAAAAGAAGTTTAAGACATTACTACAAATGACTTGATGACAATATATTTGAAAACTGAATGGAAAAATGACTTCTTTCCAAATAAAATACACATCACCAAAATTGTACCAAGAAATGGAAAACCTGCTTAATCTATTTTATTTTTATTTTATTTTTAATTTTTTTTTATTATTATTATTTATTTATGATAGTCATACAGAGAGAGAGAGAGGCAGAGACACAGGCAGAGGGAGAAGCAGGCTCCATGCACCGGGAGCCTGACGTGGGATTCGATCCCGGGTCTCCAGGATCGCGCCCCGGGCCAAAGGCAGGCGCCAAACCGCTGTGCCACCCAGGGATCCCTGCTTAATCTATTTTAATGAAAGAAATTGGAAGGGTAATTATGAAGCCAACATGATTTTAACCACAAAAAGTTTATAAGAGTTACTTCAAAAGCAAACTGTAGTCATCTCTTTATGAGTGTGGATAGAGGCAAGACAATCTAGCAGTGATTGGAAAAGCAGTTATCTGTTGCTACATCCAGTGTACTGGGGGGTGGGGGGTGGAAGGTGGAGCAGTGTAAGGGACTCCACTACCCCTCAGTAATCCATCATTATCACTCCACTACATGAGAGGAACTCATACAACAATAGATGCTGTAGACATTTGATAAAAGATACCAATGATTCTAAAAAAAAGAAAGAGAAAGAACAACAAAAACCCTCAAAGTAAGACATGAATAGAAAGTTCTTAAACATTAAAAAAAAAACAACTACTATCTATCAAAAACAAGTAGCAAACATTACTCTGTATAGTGAAACAAAATCATTCCAATTAAAATCAAGACCCAGACAGAGTGGCAACTATTACTGCCAATGGCATGTAACTTTGTCTTGGACTTTCTAGAAAAATACAGCAAGATAAGTATAAGCTTTAGAAAAAGATGCATTGAAAAGCACATCTCTTTGCTGGCAATAGAATTGGGGGGAGGAAAAAAACCAAGATTCCTCAATAAAAAAACCAGAATTATTAAGCAAGTCTGGCATGGTGGGTACATGCAACATAAATACATAGAAATCCATTACTCTTTTTCTCTAATTGAACAAAAGGTATACAGAGTGGAAAATATATTTCATTCACAAGGAAAATACTGTGAAATATAGAAATAACTATAGGAAATATTTATATAAATAACCAGCAGAAGAGGAATTCCCTGCTGAAACAACCCAGCATTAGCTACAAATGGAAAGAAATGTTTTCTTAGGTCTAAAAATCCCTCCTACTGCTGCTCACACTTTCTTGTTCTTGCTTCCCTTGGGTGGTGGATGTGGGCAGCCTGGCACCCTGGGGTGCAGAAGGGCAAACAGTTCCACCTGCTGTGGAAGAGCAGGCCCACGTGGCTGCCACTGGCTGCAATGGGTGCGGCAGGGCACATTTTCTCAACTGCTGTGAAACAGTCTGTACATCTTTTGATAGGTGGGTAATTAAATCCAGAATATAGGGCAGTCCCGGTGGCTCAGCGATTTAGCGCTGCCTTCGGCCCAGAGTGTAATCCTGGAGACTTGGGATCTAGTCCTGCGTCAGGCTCCCTGCATGGAGCCTGCTTCTCCCTCTGCCTCTGTCTCTGCCTCTCTCTCTCTCTCTCTCTCTCTCTCTCTCTGTCTCTCTCTACCCCTCTCTCTGTGTCTCTCATGAATGAATGAATGAATGAATGAATGAATGAATAAATAAGTAAATAAATAAGTAAGTAAATAAATAAATAAATAAATAAATATTTTTAAAAATTTAAAAATAAATCCAGAGTATAAGTGGTGTCTGGCAGGATTTTACTGTCTTTGATCTTTGTTGAGGCCTGAATGGCCTCTATGTCTTTAGGTTACAAATCCTACTAGTGTTATCTGCCGTGTGTTCCTTTGTGACCTGCAGGTCCTTACTGTACCTTCCTGCAGACCCCACCCCGAGGGCATAAGGTCTATATAGCCCCTTTCCCAAATTAAGGAAGGGCACTCCTTGGATAGATGAATCCCAGAAGGCACCCTCTCGGGCAGGGCCAGTGAGAGCAGAGCACTCCCTCTGGACAGGGCACCTGTAGCCCCAGAGACATGGCTTGACTCCCTGGGAAGCAGGCCTTGATTTGGGCCCCGCTGCTCCCCTCCCCAGCTGTGGGCATCCTTGTGCGCTGCACACACAGCACAGTCTCATGCAGTAGTCCTGTGGCAGTGCCCTGGGGACAAGCTAATAATGAGATTATGCCTAGTAGCTCTCCTAGCTTGAAGCTGAAAAGTATACACTGCTGAGTCATACTCAGTTTGTGAACCAGAGATCCTTTCATGCTATATCTTCTTGTTTGACTTTTTGTCTCAACACCCT
Organism: Vulpes vulpes; assembly: GCF_048418805.1. NCBI lineage: Eukaryota > Metazoa > Chordata > Mammalia > Carnivora > Canidae > Vulpes > Vulpes vulpes. The sequence continues at coordinate 4,757,423 of NC_132780.1, forward strand.
CTATGCTTTCTTTTCTCCCACTTGTACTGTCCTGCTCGTCCTTACTCAGCTCTCTCCAGTATGTTTCTAGTCACCTCTTAATACTTCTTAAATTATTAAATTTCACCTCATTCATTAACACTCTTACTATCTTCAGATTGAATGAGTAGATCTGCCATCCAATATCCCAAGAAAATCCTCGATTCGAGTTGGGCCAAGTGGGAATGACATACCTCTATCTGGCTGACCCTGATGCTTTGATAACTCTCAGGTTATTAGTTCACTAAAGACATCATGTGACTTCCTAAGTGTTATGTACATAGCACCAGACATTGGAAAATTTTTAAGTGTCTGGTATTTGTCTTTAAAATTTAATCGTGGATCCTTTTGTGTTCTTCTTTCTGTCTTTCACATTCAGCCTGCCTCTGTCTTAGGCATAACCCTTCTTGACGGTCACTGTGTACACACCTCACCCCAGCCTCAGACATCTGGCTGAAAGCCCCAGGCCTGCAGCCAACTCTCTGGCTTCCGGGGCCACAAGCCAGGCAGCACCTTGCCACTTCTCATTGTATATGTGTGACCAGAATGTGCTCAGGAGGCAGAGAAGGAGACAAGAGGCCAGTGTGGCCCCAAACCCTCTCTGTCCCTTTGTCCTAATGCAGTGGGTTCAGACCCCGAGTTTGCACGCTATGTGGCAGGAGTAAGCCAGGCAATGCAGCAGAAGCGCCAAGTGCAACACGGCCGCCGCCCAGGCAACCCCCGGGGCCACTGGCCACCCATGGATGATGCCCATCGGACCTGGCCTTTCCCAGAGTTCTTCACAGAAGGGTGAGTGCTGGGTGTGGCAGGGAAGCTGAGTTTGGGACCTGGTTATCCCCCATGGGGCCCTCATGCACCCTCATCAGGCAACTCAATTCCACATCCCCCTGTGAGAGACTGACACCTGGTCACATCTTTAAGCAGTCAGGGTTCTGTGACAAGACTTGAAGATGCCAGGTGGCATGGTATGTCCCTGTGAACACACCATTTGTATAAACCGATGATTTTCAACACATAGTCTTCTGCCCTGAACTAGGAACTTACTGGACGGTGTTTGTGACGTAATTGAATGTTTAACATGGTTTCTGTGCTGAAATGGGCATAGCTGTGTGACCCATGCGATTCAGGGAATGCGATCCTTATAGCTTCCAAAAAGCAAACGTGTATAGTTCAGATGCCAGCGTATTGAGAGAACTGCAGCTTTGCATCCCGAAGACAACTGGAGATTGATTTTTCACATCCTTTATTTCTACTCAGTTAATAAATCTGGACAGCTAAAGACCATTTCAGCTCTTTGCTCTACCATGAATTTCATATGCAAAGCACAGGCTTCTGAGAAGAATGAAGGGCAGCGAAGAGTACATGTTACTTTCTATATAATAAGGGACAGGAAGAAAAGCTTGGGTTTTTAGAAGGGGAGATGAGCCCACGATCTGGTTGTTAGAGGAGTGCGGGCTAAAGACCGTTCCTTTAGGGCTGGGGGAGTGGGGGCAGCCTCGGGGTTGTCCAGCTGCAGGAGGCCCGGGACCAGCTTATCTCTCTGGCTTTCAGGGACAGCCTGCACAGCGGCTGGTCAGGGGCTCAAGGGGACTCCGCCAGCTCAAGCGACGAGACATCCTCCGCCAACGGGGACAGCTTGTTCTCCATGTTTTCAGGGCCTGACCTCGTTGCTGCTGTCAAGCAGAGAAGGTATGAAGAGATTTCTAAATGTAAGCAGAGGACAGAGGGGCACATGAATGTGATCCACAGCTCATTCCTCTGGAAGGCTCAGGAACCCCATGGCTCCCTGTCACCCCGGTGTGACAGAGGCAGAGGGCCTCTGCTAGCACGGTCTTGCTGAGTCTTCTATGGCTACCATGCAGGCTTGTAGCCCAGATGACTTAAGGTTTGGCTGAGGCTTTGCTGGCAAAAAAAGTCTCATGCAAGTGGTAGCTAAAAACACCTAGAACTCTAGGGTTCTAGAGAATGGGGTCTACTGATAACTGGTCTGTGCCTTTCTGTGGGAGGTGCAGGACCAGAATGACCAGGTTCTAATCACGACTCACCAGTAGACTTTGCAACTGCAAACAAGGGCCTGACTTTCTCTGATCCTCAGTTTCTTTGTCAAAGAACAAAAGAAAACAGTAGAGTATTTTCAGGTCTAAGAAATTTTTTAAAGTAGTGGCACCTGGCTGGCTTATTTGGTAGAGCATGAGACTCCTGATCTGAGGGTCATGAGTTTAAGCCCCATGTTGGGGATGGAGGCTACTCAAAAAAAAAAAAAAAAAAAGGAGGGAGGTTGGGAAGAAGAAAAGAAAAAGGAAAAACCAAACATGTCAGGTTGGGTTAGTTGCTATGAAGAAAAATATGGGGGGAAGGGGCACCTAGATGGCTCAGTCAGTTAAGCATCTGACTCAGTATCAGCTCAGGTCTTGTTCTCAGGGTCATGAGTTCAGGCCCCACATTGGGCTCCACACTGGGCATGGAACCTGCTTTAAAAAAAAATATGAGAGTCAGGGAGGCCTCTGAGCAGACAGCTGAACAAAGTGGGGGAGCATCTGGTGAGAGATTAGCAGTGGGGTATGTGTGAGAGAGAAGAATCAGGGTGTGAGTTTTTGGCTGAAGCATCTGTATGAAAGGGGGTGCCAGTGAACTGAGACAGGAGGATGCAGGAGGAGCAGAATTGAGCCAGCCGTAGCATTTAAGATGTCTTTTTTTCAACAAGGGAAACTGGGGAGGCCGACGAGACATGGAGGAAGCCACCTATAGCACCACCTCTACAGAGACTGCTGTGTCTGCAGGCAGGAGCGCCAGTAGACTGATCGCCTTGGCCCTGAGCCGGCTCCTTCCTGCCTTTTTCATTCAGCGTTATAACAGAAATTATTCATGTTTCTAGTTAAAACTAACAGTCTTTTAAGTCCCACTTCCGCAGGGCATGGTAAACAGTTGGTATCTGTTGAATAAATTAACAAAAGCCAGAGCCAATATAGTCAGAGCAGCTGAAACAGCCAGTGGCTGTCCCAATGCCTGCCACCCCCAGCTCTCCCCAAGCCCATGAATGACTTCTGGGCGTGTTCCATTCAGTGGTGACCCACCTGACCCCCCACATGCAGTGGATCCAAGGTCTCCCCACCTAGAACCATTGCCCAAAACCAGGTGGCTAGCATGTCAAGGTAAGCTGGGCAGCAAGCCAGGTGCCCACGGCACTGAGCTCTTGGTTCTTTCAGGAAACACAGCAGTGGAGAGCAGGAGACCAGCACGCTACCCTCACCGCCTCTTCTTACCACAGTGGAAGACGTTAACCAGGTATCGTGGGCCCTGCTCTGGTCACCAAGGGCCAGCTGTATGGGGTACAGACCATGAGCACGGTTCCAAAGCTTCCGTTTTAAGAGGGCTTCAAAGCAGTGATGGGTTCTTTGTGGTGAACAACTTTTTTTCCCATGATTAACCATCTCAGCTGACTCAGAGCAAATGTAGAGGAAGCCCTGGGATTGTGCCATCCACTGTGATAGCCAGTAGCCACATGTGGCTGTTTAAATTGGAATTAATCAAATATAAATAAAAATTGAGTTCCTTAGGGGCGCTAACCATATGCGGTGAATAGCACAGACACAGAACATTTCTGTCGTTGCAAGTTCAGTTAGACAGTGCTGCTCCAGGGCTGTGAGGGGTCTGGGGCTCCTACCCTGGCCCCTAGGTGGGAATAAGGACCAGAGCCCTGGGGAAGTGGGAAAGATCATGAATCGCCAGAAATGCCACTAAAAACCCTCTTTTGTCTCTCAGGATAACAAAACCAAAACGTGGCCACCCAAAGCACCCTGGCAGCACCCTTCCCCGCTGCCCAGCACACTGCCGAGCCCGAGCGCACCACTCTACGCAGTTGCCAGCCCCGGCAGCCAGTGGAATGACAGCATGCAGATGCTGCAGTCCCCGGTGTGGGCCGCCACCAGCGATTGCAGCACCGCCTCCTTTCCCTATGTGCAGAGCCCACCACAGCCCCCGCCCCCACCAGCACACAAGGCGGCACCCAAGGGCTTCAAAGCCTTCCCCGGGAAGGCTGAGCGCAGGCCGGCCTACTTGCCCCAGTACTGACCCAGGGCCGGCCCGCCTGCCCAGAGCTGTTGGGATCAGTGTCCCCACTGATCCTAGTTGGCTGCCTAGTTGGCACCAGCCCCCCAGAGGACCAGTGCACCCCTGTCCCAGGCAGGGATCCTTGGGGATGGGGGTAGTTGGCAGCTCCAAGCCTCTAAGGCCCAGTTTCCCAGACTTTGGAGGCATCAGACCCCTGGAGGGCCAGCTAGAAACAGGTTTCTGACCCTCAGGGAGATGCTGGGGGATCTTCAAGCTTAATGAGCAGCTCCAGCAATTCTGATGCAGGTGGGCCACAGGCCGCATTTTGAGAAACACAGCTCTTAAGTTTGTAGTCCCACTGTGTGTGTTGGGAAGGCACCAGGCCTAAGGCTGAGAGCAAAACTGACCATTCTTCTGAAACCCCCCCCCCTCCTTAACACGTTGAGTGATGACCACATCAGTCACTGTATCTCATAGCTATTTTTTATATAGGTTTTTAGTTAAAACATCTCCTGCCTAAAATGCATTGAATATTTTAAGATAACAAATATAGAGGCTGGAGGTTTGTTCAACACTATCTTTATTTAAGCTTCTACAAAATGGGCAAAGTATAGAATATTTGTGATTGGAAGCAATCACCTGGGTTTTCTGTGGGTGGGCAGCCCCTCCCCACCCCAAGCAGCACCCAAGGGGTGCAGTCCTGACCGGATTTACAAAAGCAGGATCATAAAACTGATGTTAGAGGCATATTCCTGATGGTGCATGGAGATGAGCCAGCTGGCTGCTGTCCATGTGCAGGATAAAGTTGCACCTGCTGCCCTCCCGTCCACACATGGCCAGAGGTTTCGACACATTTTCCAAACCTGGGGGTGTGGTCACGAGGCTGCACAGAGACACCTGCACTTGAAGCATTGCAGTAACATTTGTGAGCTGGCTCAAGACAAACCAATTAAGCTGTAGATAGGAATTAATTTAAGTCTTTTCTTTCAAAAAACAAGAACAAAAAACCACCTCATTTTCAGTTAACGTGTGCCATTAAAGAGATAACATCCTGTGGATTTTGGGATATTTTCCAGCCAGAATGGATCCAGAAGAATTGAATGGTGCTTAAATTGAGAAATAATGATACATATATCTCTATAGAGTAGACATATCCCACTGTATATTAATTGAGGTTACAGAAGTTCTTTATATAAAACTTATTTAAATTTTTCATATTTCATCTTTGAAAAAGTCTAATTGAGAAAAATCCATAATATTTTCTGGTATGAAAGTTTGACAGTATTAATATTTTTTTTATATTTTCTTAAATCATTAAACCATTTTAATATATATGTTAACTACTAATAAATGGTTTATTCTTTCTAACTCCATATAAGCTTTTCCAGCAAAGATTGTAATAACACGTTTATGTTCTCATTTTTCTACGGATATAAGTAAATTTATATTTAAAAATACCAAAAAGAAAAAATATATATGTATATGTATGTATCCACACTAATGATAGAGGCCCCCTAGGGAGTCTGAGCCCAGCCATCTGAATGTTTAGTACTGTGTCGCCAGGCTGTCTCCAGGCCTCAGGTGTCGTCCTTTGTGCTGTGTGGGGATGCCATTGCTGCCTGTACTTATGATCCTCTCACCGTGGGTTCTGAACGTTCACCTCACCATGTTTACAGAGAACTATTTTGTACATAGACCTTTTCAGGCACGTGCTCTGCACCAACCCTGCGTGGCTCTGGTCCGTGTTAGCCGTCACTGTGTGTGCACTAATCTGTCCAAGTTGTTTGTGGCTGTTTCTCCTTGTAGTGTAGTTTCCTCTTCCCTTCAGTAACGTGTCTGCAGTACCTTGTATCTCAAGTTCTATCCTACTGAAGTCCTCTTGTCTTAATAGTGCCTCCCCCAGAGACCTCACCCTGGACAGAGGTCAGCCCCTGCTGCCCTGTGCAGGTGACACCAACACCGCTAATTGTCACTTTCTAGTCTGTTCTTCTCAAATAAGCAGGCCATTTTGTAACTGCATATCCCCAGGCTGTGAGACTGTGTGAAGCTGTTTGTGTGGTCTCCTTGTAGGTGCTGTGTTCTCAGTACCGCCTTGCTCTGAACACTGGTAATTCCAGGTGCTGCGTTTGGCAGAGGGGTCTCGCCAAAGCGCATGTGTGTGTGTGTGTGTGTGTGTGTGTGTGTGTGTGTGTGTGTGTGTTTGTGTCCTTTGCATGGCCGGGCGTGACTGCCTTGCTCGGGCATCAGCAGGACGTCGTGTGAATAGTTACAACGCTTCCAAACTGGAACTCTACATTTTGTATCTTACTTTTAAAGCTCCTATAAGTAAAATAACTATTGGCTTTATTAAAAATATACATTTAATAATATTTTGTATCTCTGTTTGAAATGAACTGCAGCAGACATGTCAGAAGCCCTGCCTGATTCATTACTTTGCAAAGCTGCACCCACAGTGGTTTTTAGGTCAGCTCATCCTCTGGTTCTGAAACCTTTGTGAGAGGAAAGACCACTGGGAATATTAGGATGAGCGGGGGTGGGTGGGCGGGCAGGAAGCAGACAACCTACCACACCTCTCCAGTTGGCTTCCCGAAGGCCAAAGCTGGGAGAGGCCTCTGGAGGCAGAGCCCCTGTCATGGGGAGGGAGACCACATGGAACGATGCAGGTTCTCTCCTTGGATTGTGGTCGGCCACCACCCACATTCCACCAACCATGGGCACTGTGAGCTGTCCAGCCAGCCTTTCCAAGGAGTGGGCCCAGGGATGAGCTCTCACTCTGCTCTGCCAGGGACCCCCTATTTGGCAAAGAGACCATACCTTAAAGGGACAAGGACTAGTCACATTGGATGATGCCCAGCGAAAAGGAAAGCTTATTCAGTGGGAACCACAAAGGGAGGGTGGGTTACAGGGGAATCAACTTCTTTTCACTTGCAGCAAGACAGACTTGACCAAAACTTTTTTTTCATGAACTCAGGAAAACAGATAGGAGCATTAATCTATAACCTACCACTCAGGTACTATAAGTACCACTCAAGCTTCTCTCTGCTGAAATGCCCAGAAGCTAAGCACGGGGACCAAGACCCAGAGCCTTCTAAGCGCACCCCAGGACAAGGTTACTCAGTAACAGCTATGATGCAATGTGCTAGGAAATACACTAGAAGTGCATGTTAAATGCTAGCATCGGGCGCCTGGGTGGCTCAGTCGGTTAAGCGTCTGCCTTCAGCTCAGGGCATAATCCTGGGGTCATGGGATGGAGCCCCACATCGGGCTTCCTGCTCAGTAGGGAGTCGGCATCTCCCTCTAAATCTCCCCACCATTCTGTCCTCTCACACTCCCTGTCTCTCTCTCAAATAAATAAATAAAACCTTTTTAAAAAATTAAATGCTAGCATTTATTCAAGCATGTTCCTGTTCAACACCAGTACGTGGTGCTGTTCACTGACTTCAGTTCACAGCAGTGTGGAGACAGAAGAGGAGTCCTGTGGCCCAGCTATGCGCCGGATGGGTGAGAGTGGAAACCTGAACAGATGTTAGACCTGAGCTGCAAGAGGGTCCTTGTGAGGCTGGTGACCCCTGCCAGCCCAAGGAATGTAGCTGAAACACAGCGTGCCTGCCGTGGCACACTGCAAGTTTGGCTCTTTGTGCATTGTGTGACCACTGTTGTGACCCGCTTCCTAATCTGGAGACGCAGAGGAAATAAACCCTTCCAGTGTCCAGCTCCTCAAATGCCAGAAAGCCACGTACATGGAAAGCGTGACTGGCTGCCTCCCAGCCACACATTCTGAGGAAGCTCCAGGGGCAGGCTCCTGGAAGTCACGCACACACAGCTCACTTGACGATTCTACAAGGGTAGGCTGGCCGGGCTCAGGCCTCTGTGTGTCTGATGGAGGGACTGGATGTCGCTAGTACTGGGTCTGAGTTTGGGGTGTGGGCTTAAGTCAGGAGGAAAGATTGTTTCAGGAGTTTCCTGTTCACTTCAACATCTGAAGTCATCAAGGAGCAAGGGCCTTGCTAGGAGGAGAACTGAAAAGAAGATGCAGTCTCCGCTTTTAAAACAAAGTCTTTTATTTGTTTGTACTATCTTTTTAAATTATTATTATAATTCCAGTGTAGTTAGCAGTGTTATATTTGTTGCAGGTGTACAATATAGTGATTCATCAATTCTATATATTACTCAGTGCTCATCAAGTGTGCTCTTGATCCCCTTCATGTATTTCACCCATCTCCCCCACCCACCTCCCCTCTGGAAACCATCTGTTCTCTATGGTTAAGAGTCTCATTTTTTGGCTTGTCTTTTTTGTTTGTTTCTTAAATGCCGCATATGAATAAGAGCGTCTGGTATTTGCCTTTCTCTGACTGGCTTAGTTTGCTTAGCAAGCTACTCTAGCTCCATCCATATTGTTGTAAATGGCAAGATTTCATTCTTTTTTATGGCTGAATAATATTCCATTGTGTATATAAACCACATTTTCTTTATCCATTCATCTATCAATGGACACTTACATTCCTTCCATAATTCGGCTATTGTAAATAATGCTGCAATAAACATAGAGGTGCATGTATCCCTTCGAATTAATATTTTTTATTCTTTGGGCAAGTACCCACTAGTGCAATTACTGGATCATTTTTAGTAATTGAAATTACTTTCAGTTTTTTTAAGGGACCCCCATACCGTTTTCCACAGTGGGGGCACCAGTTTGCATTCCCACCAACGGTGCATGAGGGTTCTTATTTCTCCACATCTTCATCAGCACTTGTTTCTCGTATTTTTTATTTTAGCCATTCTGACGGTTGTGAGATGGTATCTCATTGTAGTTTTGATTTGCATTTCTGATGATCAGTGGTGCTGAGCATCTTTTCATGTGTCTGTTGCCCATCCATGTGTCTTCTTTGGGGAAGAAAACTCAGTCTTTCAGTCTTTTAGACAACCCCATCTTTCCCACCCTTGCTAAGAGGGGCCACCATCCACCCACCAGGCTGCTCTGACAGAAATCCTAGAAGACATCCTTAATCCTTTCCTCATCCAGCCAGTCCTAGAAGTCTATTCACAAGCATATTTGAATTCCATCATATTCTTCGGTATGCTACCAATGACCCGGTCCTCACCTGCCTCCTCCTCTGGCTCTTGGGGCTCAGGGTTTCCCGTACACTCAGCTCCCCCCGCCCCGCGCTCCCCTGCCAGCTGCTCGCAAGAGTGCTCCCTGCTTCTGCCTCTCCATCTGTCCTCTTGGGCCAGAGCCCAGCTTCTACTCGCTTTTTCATCATAGCGCTTAGTGCTCCCCGGGCATCGAGTTTGCCTTTGTCCCTCCCACTAGAACGAAGGCCTCCAGAGAGCAAGGATCAGGTCTCATCAGGGCCACACGCAGAACAGCGGGAAGCGTTTGCAGAGGAGCCAGGCCAAACAAGGTGTTGGTGGGCAAATTACTGAGCAAATTCTAATGCAAAAAAAAAGAAAAAGAAGAAAATAACGACTTAAAACTCAGCTCTCACATCAAACTAAAAGAATAATACGTGATTAAAGAAAAAAAGAAGAGTAATACGTGATGACCAGAGTTTGTACCAGAACTGCGAGGTGAGACTCGCATTCGGAACTGCGCGCAGGATGAGGCAGTTTTTTAGTAACCATAGAGTTTTCCGTTCTCGTGGAAGCCCACGCCTTGGTGCTGTAAGGATCTTTTTTTTTTTTTTTTTTTTTAAGCAACTACCGATGGAGTCCCAGGGAACATCTGGGGGCGACACCCCGGAGCGGCCGATCGCAGACCGCGCAGGACCGGCTCCCGGCCTGCGGGGGGCGCCGAGGGCCCTGCTCGCGTGCGCACGCGCACAGCCGCCCGCTCAGCCTCCGCGCACAGGCGCGCTCACGCCCATCGCGGACGTGCGGACGCGGACGTTTGCTGGCGTCTGCAGCCCGGCGCCCCTCCCGGCGCGGCGACGGACATGCGCACACGCGCCCCCCGGACGTGCGAGCCCACACGCACACGCGTGCGCGCCCCCGCCCCGGCCTGCGCCGCCCCGCCCCGCCGCGTAGGCTCGCGCGCTCCGCCCTCTCCCGGGGCGGGGGGGGCGGGGGGGGCGGGGGCGCCTGGCGGGGCGGCGGCGCGGCTCCTCGGGGCCAGCCTGTGGCCTTCGCCGGGTCTCCGGGCCTCGGCACCCCGGGGCTGCGCCTCCCCGGAGCAGCTGGCGAACGTCCCTCGGCGTGATCGCCGCGCGCCCGACCCCCCGACCTCCCGTGGCTCCCGGAGCTCAGCTGCAGAGCTGCAGCCTCCCTCCCCGCGCCCTTGCCCAGCCCCGCCCGCCGGGCTCCTGCCTGCCTGCCTGCCCCGAAAGAGGGAGCCAGACTAACCTAGACGCCCCCTGCCTCAGTTTCCCCATTTATGGAAGCCGGCTCTTGTCTGGAACTGTGCTGGCCACAGGCTCCCCAGGTGCTGGTTTCGCAGACAGTGGGACCCCGCGGGCTTTCCAAGGCCGCAGACTGCGCCGGGTCTTCTTCGGGTTGTGGTTTAGCCCAGCCCCGCAGGCCTCCCTGCCCCATCCTCTGGGTGGTGGGGCGCTTGGCACAACATAGGGTGGCCCTGGCGGTGGGAAACAGTAGGGCTTCGCTCTGGGGAGAATGCAAAATTACCTTACGCTGAAAATTTCCCAAACTCCAAATCCCAAACCACCCCGAGGAGCCAACCTCACCGTCGGTAGCTAACTGATCACCCTCCACACGCCCCGCCTTCCCTGGGGGTGTCTCCCTGCCGCCCCACACAGATCCTTAGGTCGGGTCCGAAGGGGCCACGGTTAATGCACGGGCTGATCTGTCCTACCTGCCTCCTCCCGTGCTGCTGTCGCATCTGTTGGAGGTGCCATTCTTGGCCTTTCCCACTCGTAAAATTCTACCCTGGCAATTGGAATTAATGTCACAGAGGCCTAATTAGAGGTTAAAAACAGAACTGGGATGCTGGGGGATTGCCAGAAACTGGCAGGCAGGACAGGGCTGTGATTTAAAAAAAAAAAAAAAAAAAAAAAAAACAACAGGGCTCAGAAATCAGGCAACCTTGGATCGATTCTCCACTTAGCAGCAGAGTGGTTATTTCCAGATTTCTTAACCTGTCTGTTGAACCGGTTGCACGGCCGAGCTCCAAACAGGTAAGCTAGTGGTGGTAGTAACGGCACTAGTAGTTGGATGATGAATGCCTTTCAAGTAATAATGATCCCCTTTGTCCCTTCCTATTTGCTTTCTCTCCTTAGCGACTGTGACTTATGGCCCTCCAGATACCAATATCGTTTTCTGCTAATATAGAAAACACACGTAACTGAGGTTTCAAACCACAATGTCAAACTTAAAAAAAATTTTTTAAAGAAAAGTGTTTTTTTTTTTTTAAGATTTTATTTATTTATTCATGAGAGACATAGAGAAAGGGGCAGAGACACAGGCAGAGGGAGAAGCAGGCTCCCTGTGGGATGTGGGACTCGATCCCAGGACCCCGGGATCACAACCCCAACCAAAGGCAGATGCTCAACCACTGAGCCACCCAGGTGTCCCCCAAACTTAAAATATTATTGGGAAATCTAGAGTAGTTGAACCTCCTGGGAATCACAGAGGCCAAACTAGAGGGGGTCTACCAGAGAATGTCAGAAAGAAGATGAAGCCTTCCGAAAGGTGATCACGAGGTCTTGTGTCCAGCTTCTTCTTCAGTAACCAAAGCAGCACCTGTGGGGTTCAAATGGCCGGGAGACGACATTAGAGAAGCAGTGTGGGGACGCCTGGGTGGATCGAGTCCCGCATCGGGCTCCTTGCAGGGAGCCTGCTTCTCCCTCTGCCTGTGTCTCTGCCTCTCTCTGTGTGTCTCTCATGATCAATAAATAAAATCTTAAAAAACTGAGAGAATGAAAAATAGAGAGAAGCAGTGTGATGGCGCTTAGATGAACACCCATAAAACCTTTGGAAGGACTTGAGGTTGTAGATGACAGCGCAGCTCCACACAACATCGACACTGAGGGAAATCACTCATTTGTGTTCCAGCCGCAGACAGAGGTGGCCTGGCCCTCTGAGTTGGACTCTGGCATCTCTCTGGGGGTCACTGTCTGCATTGTTTTCCTTCACACCAGGGTCTGATCCTCAGGTCTCCTCTTTTCAGAAGGGCAACTTAACACTAGGAAAACACTGGGTTTCTCCTGCTGGCACTCGTTTGGCTGGCCTTGGTCATGCGCTCCTCTCTGATGCAACTGGGGTGGCAAAGGAAGACACACGAGAGTGGGACATAGTGGTTTTGGATAAAAACAACAGACATGCCCTGTGGCCACCAGGAAGAGCCTGCTAGAGAAAGGCCGTCAGTGGCTACTGTTGGGCTAGGGTCATCTCTGGAATCACAGGGCAAGTGGTAATGGGGTGGTGGCTACCGAGACTGGCCTTCCTCTTGGGTGAGGTTATGAAACACAGGATTTAGGGGTGGGAGTGCTCTTCTGTGTAGACAAGTAACTGGCTTACATGGGAAACCCTGGTCGGAGTATCTCTCAGGGGCCCCAGTAGAACAGATGCCATTCAGCACTGTTAGGGGGCTGCCGAGTAGGGGAAGTTCAGTTAAAGCTCAGAATTGACAGGTGACTCAAAACTCTGGGTAAGTAAGGGCCGTGTGGACAGGGCTGCTCCCTGTAAAGTCCTGTGGACCCCTCATATCTTCAGTCTTCAGCCTTTCCCTATTTTCCTTTTTCATCTTTAGGGCCCCCAGGATTCCTGCACGGGAAGGGAAAAGCCATGTGCCGAGGTCGGAGGGGGCCGTGACCGCATGGAGCTGGGAGGTGGCCAGAGGAAGAGCTCGGCCTGGGGGGGCAGCAGGACAGGGCGCGTTCCTGGATGGCTGGCCTTTCTAGACGAAGCAGGCAATGGAGCAGCTCGATTTGGGTGCCCAGTTCTTGGACCTCTTCTTCCTCTTGGCCATAGATACTGTCTCACCCAGCCTGTCATCCAGGCTCATGACTTCAAATGCAGTCGATTCACTGATGACTCCCAAATTTTTCCTCCAGCTCGAACCTTCTCTCCCCACACTCCAGTCAGCAACACCCAGCTCAACAGCTACACTTGGATGTCTAATAGGGTCTGTGATCTGCCCCCTGCCCCCAAACTTTCATGTCTCCAAGATGTGAGGACACTTCCATTTTTGGATGTTACCCTTGACTGTTCTTTCTTTCTTCTTCTTTTTTTTTTTTTTTTTAAACTGGGAAATGTTAAGATTATTTATTTATTCATGAGACAGAGAGAGAGGCAGAGATCCAGGCAGAGGGAGAAGCAGGCTCCTCGCAGGGAGCCTGATGTGGGACTTGATCCTGGATTCTGGGATCACCGCCTGAGGCAAAGGCAGACACTCAACTGTTGGGCCATCCAGGCGTCCCAACCCTTGAGTGTTCTTTTTCTGTCTCTGGGCTCTTCACTCCGTGTGTCCAGATCACCACGCCCAGCTCCCCCTACCCCGACCCAAGTCACCTTCATTCCAGGCCTACATCCATGCAATAGCCTCCTGTTTGCAGTCCTTCCTTCCATTCCTGCTACACTATGGGTCTGATCGTTTGTAAAGCTTGTCAGATGATGTCCTTCCACCGCTTAGAACCCTTCCATGGCTTCCTGTCTCACAGAAAACCAGAGTCTTCCAAGGACTTACAAGTTGTACATGTTTTGTTGTTTTCCTTCGTTCACTGACCCCAAGTTATGTCTCTTTCTTTTATTCACTCCACTCCAGTCACACGTGCCTCCTTCCTCTTCTGGAACACCTAAGTATGTTCGCCCGAGAATTCTCCAGGGGTTCTTCCCTTTGCCTGAACAGTTTCCTCCTAGACATCTAATTGTCTGGCTTCCTCATCTTCTTCAGGCTTTTCCTCAAAAGCCACCTCATTAGTCATTCCCCTTGGCCATTCCTTTTTTTTTTTTTTTTTTTTTTTTTTTACAGATTTCATTTTTTATTTGACAGAGATTGAGAATAAGCAGGGGGAGTGGCAGGCAGAAGGAGAAGCAGGCTCCTCACTGAGCAAAGAGATGATGAGGGGCTGATGAGGGGCTTGATGGATCCCAGCACCCTAGGGTCGTGACCCAAGCCAGGGGCAGATGCTGAACTGAGCCACCCAGGAGCCTCCCTTGGCCATTTCTTTTTTTAAAGATTTTATTTATTTGGGCAGCCCGGGTGGCTCAGCGGTTTAGTGCCTGCCTTCAGCCCAGGGCGTGGTCCTGGAGGCCCAGGTTCGAGTCCCACGTCGGGCTCCCTGCATGGAGCCTGCTTCTCCCTCTGCCTGTGTCTCTCATGAATAAATAAATAAAAGACAGGCAGGCAGAGCGGGAGAAGCGGGCTCCCTGTGGAGAGCCCCGTGCAGGATCCGATCCTGGCACCCCGGAATCACGACCTGAGCCAAAGGCAGATGATCAGCCGCTGAGCCACCCAGGCGCCCCTCCCTTGGCCGTTCTGTTCAACACTGCAACGCCAATGCCCCGCACCCTTTGCAGCTTCCCTTTCCTCGGTAGCACTTGGGAGCCCCGGAGCCACCGCCTACTTTATTCACCTCGCTGTACCCGCGACGCCGCAGCACCACCCGGGACCTGCAAGCTGTTGCGTGAACGGACGGCGGAAGGGAGCAGGCCCGGGCGTGGGGAGCTCGGCCGCTTCACCGCAGTCAGGGCCGGGCGGACGGTGGCTGACCCCGCGGCCGCCCCGCCGCAGGGAGGGACCAGCTCAGGCCCGGGAGCCGCGGCCGCGCCGCCAAGGTCGCCCCGAGGGCGCGGACGGCGAGGGGCGGGGCGGGGGCGGGGCGAGGGGCGGGGCGAGGGCGGGCGGGCGCCGCGCCTGCGCCATAAAGGCCGCCGCGCGCCGGGCCCCCGCCAGCCGCGCCGCCCGCCCCCTCTCCCTCCCGCGAGCCGGTCGGAGCCCGTGCGCCCCGCTGCCCTCGCCATGGCCGCGCTCACCCAGAACCCGCAGTTCCAGAAGCTGCAGAAGTGGCATCGCGAGCAGGGCTCTGACCTCAACCTGCGCCGCCTTTTCGAGGGGGACAAGGAACGCTTCCACCGCTTCAGGTGCGCGCCCCGGGGCGCAGGCGGGGCGGCGGGGCAGGCCGGCGGCGCGCTCGGGGGTCCCGGGGCCCTGCGGGGGGAGGGCCCCGGCCGCCCCGGCCGCCCCCGCCACGCCTCGCGCCCGGCCCAGGCCCCGGTTCGTCCTTGACGCCTCCTTGAAGGAGGTTCGGGGGCCGCGCGCTCGCCGGAGGCTCGGGACCCGGGCTGCTTGGTCGCGAAGCGGGCTCCCCCGCGGGGACGTCGCCCCCCCAGCCCCTGGCTGTGGGCAGGGGCCTCCCCCCGCCCGCGGGGTGCGATCGGGGCGCGCGGGCCCGCGGGGCGTGCAGGGAGGATGCAGATGTGGGGGCGTGAGTTCTGCGAAAGAGGCTCGGCGTGGAGACGTACGGGCGACCAGGAAATGGAAGGGATCCGGGGGAGGACGCCTTGGCGTGGGCGGCAGGAATCTCGGGGTGCTCTGGGGACCGGGGCGGGGAGGTCTGTGGCTCCGGACTGGAAGGCCCCATGGCCAGCCCTGCCTTCCGAGGCCTTCCCCGAGAGTGGGAAGCTCTGGGAGGGAGTGAACGGTCACCCCCCCCCCCCCCCAGGCCAGGCCAGGCGGGAGCAGGGCCCCCGGGTTGTCTTCCCGGTTCTTGCAGAGAAATGGCTCCTCAGGAAGGGTCTGCGCCTCCGGGTCACTGTGCTGCTGCTGCTGCTGCTGCAGGTCAGCCTGGGGGGCAGACGGTGACAGACACCACCGCTGTGCAGAGCAGCTGAGGCTTTTTTTGGGGCGTGGCTCAAGGAGGGTGTTTTTTTTTTTTTCTGTCCGCAGCGCTGGTCAGGGAATAGGTTGGGGAGAGCTGGGGTGTGGTCAATGGCTTCTGCCGTCCTTTTGCAGCTTGAACCTGAACACCAACCATGGGCGTATTCTGGTGGATTACTCCAAGAACCTTGTGACGGACACCGTGATGCAGATGCTGGTGGACCTGGTAATGTTCCGCTTTGAGGGGCTTGACCTGTGACCCATGGCTTGGCAGGCAAGCTGGCCTCCTGGGAGCCCCCCCGGGTGCTTGAGCAGCTTTATTTCCTCCTCTCAGTGAACCTCAGTTCGTGCCTCTGTGCCGACGTTTAAGGCTCTGGGCTCCTGCCCCCTGGCTCAGGATCCGAGCAGCAGCCCAGGGGCTCCTGCACAGACGGTGGGGGAGGGCACCAGGCTGCAGCCACCTGTCAGGCCCACTGGGTGCTGCATCCAGCCCAGAGCTTGGTGGCTTGGGCTCGTGGTCGCCAGTGTGGACAGGATCAAGCCTTAGTATCTCCTCTTCGCAGGCCAAGTCCAGGGGTGTGGAGGCTGCCCGGGAGCGCATGTTCAGTGGTGAGAAGATCAACTTCACGGAGGTGAGCTGGCCTGGGGACAGCAGACTCTGCATACCCTCCGGGGCCTCTTCCTTCCCTCTGGGGTCCATCTGGCTGATAGCATCACACTGTGTCTTCACCACTCCTCTTAAGCAACATCTTTGCTTCACAAGTGGCACGAGAGCCTATTTCCTTGAGTGGGTTGCAGGGCGGCGGGTGGGGTGCATCGTCCCTGGGACTGGCTGTCTGAGTCTGGTGAGCCCAGAACGGCTCCTGGGATCTGCCTAGGGAAAACACGTCTCCAGCCTGCAGGGAGGCAGCTTCCCCAGGCTACTCTGCTTTAGAGAACTTAACTCTGGTCTGTCTTTGCTGTCAGTTTTATTAGTGAAGACAGGAATTTGGACATAAGCCCAGCTTCCTCAGGGGCAGGAGTCAGTAAGAAGCAGCGGGAAGGCCAGGGCTTGCGGGCCCTGTTCCTGATTGCTGTGGAAGCCTGGAGGTGTGATGATCACCCAGCGCTCAGAGTCTCTTCCTCACAGGGTTGGCGTCCTCCTTTTACACACGAGGAAGCTGAGGCTCAGAGGGCAAGTCACTTATCCAAGACGTCGTTTCTGTAAGAGACAGGTTTCACACTCAGCCTGTCTCGCTGCTGGGCTAGGCTGAGCGAGGCTGCAGTCAAGGAGGGCTTCCTGGAGGAGCACGTTCTCCTATGGAACGTGAGGCAGGAGTGAGGTTGGGCAGGGGGTGGGCAGAATGGCATGAAGCTCTCCCCCTTAGTGGGCGCCCCCTTAGTTTGGAGTCCAGACACCACCCCTTGCCTACCCACCTGGGCTCTTGAGACCTGTTTCCTTCAAGGGCCCCTCTGCTGGCTTCAGCTTGATGGGACTGTTGATCTCACACGACGAGGCCAGCTTCTGAGCACCTGTCACAGGCTGTGGTTTCTGGCAGTTCGCATCATGGGGCTCATTGACGAGGGACATTTGAGTTGCCTGCTTTGCTCCACATCCAAAGGGCTGGGGGTGCTTTTTAGAAGGTGCCAGGTGTACTCTCCTGGAGAAGATGAGACTGCCCTTAATGAGCCCTGGTGCTCTGAAGCCATTTATTGTTTATGTCTGTCCTGTAGTGTCACCATTCTCTGCCTTTGCTCACTCTGGTCCTCTTTTCTTGGCTTCTCATGCCCTGAACACCTAGGGGCCCCCTGGCTTTGTGCTGAGCTTCTCCTGGGCTCCCTCCCCTTGTGGCTGTCAGCACAAAAGGCAGTGGCACGTGCCCTGCCTCCTGTAGGTCCTGGGGTGCCTGCCCCCTGCTCCCATAAGCACATGGTGGATTCTCAGTACCAGGTGTTGTTACCAGGCCTCGGGGCTGGTGGATCCAGCAGAGGAAGGGCTGACTCCCAACCCTCCCCGGCTGGCGTGGCTGCCCTGGGTGAGGGTCTTCCCACACTGACTGTCGTCTCCAGGATCGGGCGGTGCTGCATGTGGCCCTGCGGAACCGGTCAAACACACCCATTCTGGTGGATGGCAAGGATGTGATGCCGGAGGTCAACAGGGTCCTGGAGAAGATGAAGTCTTTCTGCCAGGTAAGCAGCTGTGCGCTGGGCTTGCCCTAGGCTGTGCGTGTGCACGCCTTTGGGAATCTGAGCGCCTTGATGGGCCGCCCCTCCATTCCGCGTGGAGAGGACCCATGGCCTCACTGGAGGCGCTCTGTGTGATCGCCCCTTGTTCTGAGGGAATTTCCCTGCCCCTGAGGGGAGGGAACTTACGGCTGGCGGCCACAGAGCAGCCTTCTTGCTAAACTCTAGACGCCTGTGGCTCGTGGGGACAGTCTGGCCATGGCAGCGATCCACCCTGAGTGGTGGGATAGTGGAGGAGAGACTTGCTTTTTCTGATCTATCATCTATCTATCTATCTATCTATCTATCTATTTTGCTTTTTCTGATCTTTTTAGCGATCCACCCTCCTTTTCTAGGCTAGAGCTAAATAAAATCGATGTTTTAACATTTCCTTGATCATGCCCGCAGCCAGCTCTCCAGAGGCAGCATTTATAACAGCGTTTCCTGTGAAGTCTTCTGAAAGCTTCCTGTGCGTGTGCCACGCATACATACATTGGTCTCTTTGAAACACATCTGCACACGTGTACGCACACGGGTTCATTATTACCTGCTCTTCTGTAGCTTGATTATACTTAGAAATAAGTAAGAAATGTCTGTGTGTCCATGTTGATGGATGCACTTAACTGTGCCCCCTTTTCCTGTGGGGGGTGAGGGTGTAGGGGTTGCCTCACAGACCAGCTACAGATTTCCCCACATCAACCACTGTTGCCTCAGTGTCTGTTGTCCCAGGGGTGATTCTGCAAGGGTTAGTGGACATCCTCAAGCGTAGGGTAGGGTACAGGGGTGATGTGTATGTGTGTGTGCGTGTTGTACGTATGGGCTATGCATGCTCTGGGAGTGACAGTCTGGGCTCTGATCAGCTTGTCCTTGAGAGCAGCGGCCCCCACCTGTGGCAGGTCCAAGTTGCGTTGCTCTGGCTAAGAGCCATTTCAGACCTCAGATGGCAGGAGTGATCTGGCCATCAGTCTTGGAGCCCTGACAGCCAAGTGAGTGGGACTTCCAAGGAGAGGAAGGGTAGGCATCCCGTTGGGAGTCTGGATTCCAGAACATCCCTTAACAGTGGTTGGTGCTTGTGATGGGCTCTGGATGTAGGGAAGGGCCTTTCTGGCCATCAGCGGCGAGTGGTGGAGCTGATGTGCGTCAGAAGCCCGGTGTTCTGTTCAGCGAGCATGTGCTCTTAGGTCTGCTGTGTGGAGAGTGTGGTCCTGGCCGTCTGGGAAGCTATTTCCAGGAAAGCCCTCCCTTAGAGCTGGCTGCAGGATACCTGACTCAGACTGGTGGGGTATTTATAGTTCAGAAAAAGCTACTGAGTGGCCGCAGTTGCACGTAAGGAGCACTCTCCATGGCTGGGCTCTTAGAAGTTTACCAAGGTTGGGTTGAGGATGTTCACCAGGATTTTAAGGATGGTGGCAAAAATCAGAAACAGCCTAAGCCTGGGGCACCCCTCTGGCTCAGTTGTTAGAGCATATGACTCAGGGTCATGAATTTGAGCCCCATGTTGGGTATAGAGATTACTTAAAAGTCTTTTTTTTTTTTTTTTAAGATTTTATTTATTTATTCATGAGAGACAGAGAGAGAGAGAAGCAGAGACATAAGAAGAGGGAGGAGAAGCAGGCTTTATGCAGAGAGCCCCATGCAGGACTCCATCCCAAGACTCCAGGATCGCGCTCTGAGCCAAAGGCAGACGCTCAACCGCTGAGCCACCCAGGCGTCCCACTTAGAAATCTTTAAAAAATATTTATTTATTTATTTTTTTTATTATTATTATTTTTTTTTTAATTTTTATTTATTTATGATAGTCACAGAGAGAGAGAGAGAGGCAGAGACACAGGCAGAGGGAGAAGCAGGTTCCATGCACCGGGAGCCTGACGTGGGATTCGATCCCGGGTCTCCAGGATCGCGCCCTGGGCCAAAGGCAGGCGCCAAACCGCTGCGCCACCCAGGGATCCTAAAAAATATTTATTTTTTAATTAAAAAACAAACAGCAGGAGTCCATTTATCAGAGGATTGATTAGTAAAATCAGTTTATGTTCATATATTGTAGTCTCAGGTGCCACTAGGTATCAGGGAGCTGTGGTTACATTGACCTGCCACGCTGTTCAGGATACGTTAAAAATGATAGTTGCAGAACTGGCATGTCGTAAAACCCCATCTGGTCAAAGAAAGGGTATGTATAATCTTATTAAAGACCTATAATTTTTCTTCTCTGGGATGCTTTATTGTAACAAAACTTGAATGGTGACGTTACGGATTAAGAAGTGACCAACTTTATTTCTGCGTCGATGGAAAATTTCTCATGGCAATTAGTTGCCTTATTAAAAAAAAAAAGTTGCTGCATGTAACTGGTTTGGGGAAAGATATATATACTAGTTTTCTGTCGATGTAGAATAAATTGCTCCAAAACTTAGCGTCTATAAGCAACAATCAACACTTGTGTGGATCAGGATTTGCAGTGGCTGTGCTGGCTGTTTCTGGCCTCATAAGGCTGGAGACAAGATTTTGGCCAAGGTTAGCATTCCCCTGAGGGCTCGATGGTTGGAGCCTGGAGGATCTGCGTCCAAGATGAGTCATTAGCAATTAGTGCTGGCGTTTGGGAGGCTTTAGCTCCTTGCCTTGTGGTCCTTTCTACAGGCTGAGTGTCCTCATAACAAGACAGCTGATTTCTCCAAATGAGTGATCCAAGAGAGAGCAAGACAGAGTGCCGTAAGGTCCTTTATTACCTTGAGCTAGCATGAGAAATTACACCTGCCATCTCTGTAGTACCCTGTGGGCTGTACAGGTCACTTCTGATCAAGGTAGGAGGGGACAGCACAAGGACACCAGTATAATGCCGAGAGGTGAGGACCACTGGGAACCAGCTTAGAAGTTGGCTACAGAGTCTGCCTTCAGGCCCCTAGTGATTCATGTTCCTTCCACGTGGAGAATGTCCTCACCTTCTAAGGCCATATCCCTTTACAGTATCAGCCAGAAGACAAGAGTCTCGTCACATAAATTCGGGAGAGGTATAGTAGTTCCTGCATTTCCTTTTAAGACCACGCAAACACACTTCCTTCTGATGTGAAGACTTGTGAATTAAACAATTTATTTACACAATTTATTTACATGCTGCATACCCAACACACAGCGGTGAGGTAGGCGTAGAGTAAATAACATAGGGAAACTCCTTTTCAAAATGAGGAGGGGAGGGAGGGACGCCTGGGTCAGCGGTTGAGCGTCCGCCTTCAGCTGGTGGCGTGATCCCAGGGTCCTGGGATCGAGTCCCACATTGGGGTCCCTGCGAGGAGCCTGCTTCTGCCTCTGCCTGTGTCTCTGCCTTTCTCTCTGTCTCTCATGAATAAATAAATAAAAATTTAAAAAAAAATGAGGGGAATGGGAGGAACACGAGAGTCCTTGGTGTGAACACTTCTGAGATCCAACAGGACATCTGTTGGCGGTTGCGTGGTTAGGAATCATTTCTCAAAGTTTTGGGCTTTGCCTTCATTCATTCTGAAAGGTAGTGTGTGCGGGCACCTGTGCAGTGTTCCCAGCCTGCTTCAGGCACAGACCAGTCCTAGTGGCTGGCATTTCACGCCTCTTGGTCTCTTACATGTCAGGTTCTGCTGGGAGTTCACCCTTGTTCTGTGAATTCTGAAGAGGTGGGGGTGACCCCAACTTTGCCAATGATGAAATAGAGTCTAGCTGGGGGTGAGCGTGGCAGGGATCTGCCAGTGTGGTCTCAGTAGGCCCCTGCGAGCACCTGGACGCTGGGCCTGAGGTATAGGGATGCTTTTGAGCAGCAGTTTATACTCGGGGCTTTGGGCTGACGCATCTCCTTGCTCTGTGCCAGCGCGTCCGCAGCGGTGAGTGGAAGGGGTACTCGGGCAAGCCCATCACGGACGTCATTAACATCGGCATTGGCGGCTCTGACCTGGTGAGGAGGACTCCCTTGGGATGGGGTGGGGGTCCAGCCCAGAGCCTTGGTTTTCCAGGGTGGGGCCTCTGTGGGGCCCGGAAGCTTGTGTTCTGATGCCCTGTCTCCCTCTCAGGGGCCCCTCATGGTGACTGAAGCCCTTAAGCCGTACTCTTCAGGAGGACCCCGGGTCTGGTTTGTCTCCAACATCGACGGGACCCACATTTCCAAAACCCTGGCCACCCTGAACCCTGAGTCCTCTCTGTTCATCATTGCCTCCAAGGTACGGGCCTCGGACCTGGCCTGGCTCCCCAGCCCAGTGCGTGTTGGGGGTGGGGACGGGGGGAGGCTTTGAAGGCTTTGCCACTGTCCGGGGCACCGGACCTCCTGAGCGCACCATGCTTTGTGGATCAGGTCCGCACAGCTGCCCTCAGGCTGTTCCTTGTCAGGCTTCCTGATGGATGCCCTGATCGGTCAGTTAGAACCTTTATCCTAGGGCCACATCCTTTTATTTTATGGGATCTCTGCCCAGCCTGGGGCTGTTCTAGTCTTTCTGATGTATCTGTGCTTAATATCTGCTCCTTTCTGATCCCAGAGCCATGCCCAGAACAGTGTAAGGGTTTTGTTTGTTGTTATTTATGCCCTGTTACTTCACATCAGTGCACATAAAATATTCAGAATTCCAGCCTGGGCTGAAGGGAGCCCCTGGCATGGCCACAGCCCCTTTCCTGGAAGATACTCTGGCCTCTGACCTGTGGTGGAGGAGTGGGGTGCAAGTGGGGGTCGTGGCTTGTACTCGGATTCTTCTTCCTCTGGTTGTGAAATCCTGGAAATCACAGGATGATGGTACTGCTACTTCCAGGCCCCCACCCCCGGCTTTGTGGACAGGTGGGGGGAAGTTATATGGGGTGACTGTCCCTGGTTGTGATAAGCGGGCACCCACATGGCCTCTGCCACTGAGCCCTGGCTCCAGGCCACCCTGACCCTGAGCTGGGGCCCGACTGCTGTACTTTCTGGCTGCAGACCTTTACCACGCAGGAGACCATTACAAATGCAGAGACGGCGAAGGAGTGGTTTCTTCTGTCGGCCAAGGATGTGAGTGCTGGGGTGGGCAGTGGGCAGTGCGTGCTTTGGGAGGGGTGGGCGGGGGGGGGGCACCCACCCACCTGAGTTGTCAAGCCTAATGCTCCAGCCCTGTCTCCTCCTGAAGTTGGCGGCAGGAGGCCACCTCTCTTGGCGCCTGTCCTTTCCATTTAAGACATTTGGCTCTGCCGGTCCCAGACATGTCAGTTTTGCCGGAACCTGTTCTGACGTGCTGAAAGCACTTGAAGGTCTCCGGGCGCTGGAGGAGCCTCTTCCCCGGGCCACACCTACATTACAAGGGAGGGATCCCGGGCCTTGTGTGCCTGTGAGGGAGGATGGGCTCTGACTCCTCTGTCCTCTGACCTTGACACGGGGCTCTTCTAACTGCCACGGGGCCAAGGACTGGGCATTGTCAGTCCCACCCAGGGCCTTGGTGTAGAGATGGGAGGCTCCCTACCCTCGGGTGCCCCCCGGGATGGGCTTGTTGTAACCTGGCTGTGTCTCTTGTAGCCTTCTGCAGTCGCGAAGCACTTTGTCGCCCTGTCTACCAACACGGTAAGTGCCCGTGTGGACTCCTGGACATCCTCCCGGAGGGCCCAGATCACGTCAAGGGCACAGCCTATCAGAATACTCAGGTCCGGTTGTGGTTCACGGGTCTGGGGATCTTGGCTCGGCTCATGGCCTAGAAGGATCTGTCGGCTGTGAGGGATGTGAGCTGCACACTGTCCCCTTTGCATCCTCCCATGAAATCTCTGTACCTCCAAGGAGGGATCCTGTTGGCTGTGTCCACCTCGCAGGCCTAACTGATATCCAGAACGTTCCACACACGTTCCTTTGGCCTCTACCACCTTGGCACTGGCCTTGCCCCTCATGGGGTATATGGGGTAGGAGCTGGGGTGCATCCCATTTCTTACATAAGGAGGCTAGGCCCCAGCGAAGGAGTTTTGCCCAGTGACCGCATGAGTCAGTGAGGCCGGGATGAGCACACGGTCTCCTGCCTGCCAGTTCGCAGTCCTCCGGGCCTGAGGCTGTGCGAGGGATGGGGTGGGGTAGAGGGGCGGGGTGCAGCTGCGAGCCCGGAGTAACAAACCTGGCAAGCTCTTGCTTGGCTGTGGGCTGTGTCAGAGCTGAAACCCCACTCAGGTTGTCCCAATCCTCTCCCTCCCATCTCATCCGACCCCCGCCTCTGCCTCCAGTGCTGACCTGTCCACGGAGGGGAGACGGGAGGACATCTTACGGCTGGCTAACCGCACGACACTGTCTGCCTCCTGCCAGGGCTCATGCTGGCTGGTAGAGCGTCTCCTCCTTAGGGACCGCATGAGGGGGTGCTGACCCTATGTGCGTGGGGGACAGAGCACCTGAGGGGTACGATTGGTTATCTCCTAAAGGCTTCCTGGGGTAGAGTCACCATCTCTGATATTGGATGGGTGTCTTGGCTGTGTGACACCTGGCCTGGAGGTGGCTTCTGCTCTGCTCAGATTCCAGCCCTGGGCTCAGTCACCCATATGTTCTGGATAGGTCAAGTGTCTGCACCCCGACAGGTCCAGGAGGTAGCTCCTGCAGGGCAGCCTGTGGGCCCGGGTCATTGGGTGTGCAGCCTCCCTCAGCAGGAGGGCTTCACAGGCCCCAGGCCGCTGCTGTTGCAAGATGTGAGCCTCATATCCAGTTCTGGGGGTGGCAGCTGCTGGTTCCTGTCCTGGACTGACAGGCCGCTCCCTCCTTGCCCCCATCTGTCCATAGTCTGGACAGTGTGACACCTGGCACCCTGGAGCTCCTGTTCTCGTCCAGCTAACATAGGTTTTCTTGCTTCTCTGCCTTTGCCCCTTTTAGACCAAAGTGAAGGAGTTTGGGATTGATCCTCAAAACATGTTCGAGTTCTGGGATGTAAGTAAAAGCACTTCCTTGCGCTGGGTGAATTATGTGTCCTATGTCAAGGCATGACCACCGTGCCACAGATGAGGGGCCTGTGAGGTCAGGTCAACATTTATTGAGTACCTGCTGCATGTCTGGCTCTGGGAAAGGCTTAGAGATCAGGATGAGGGCTCCATTTCCACCGCGGGCGGGCTAAGCTTGCAGGGCCAGGCTAATACTCCTCTGGGTGCCTGCCCAGCAGCACCCACTCTGGGGTAACTGGAGCCACCCCTACCCGCCTTCACTAAACTGAGGTTGTGAGTTATTCTCAGCGATGACCTTTCTCCGAACTGCCGCCGCAGTCTGTAAAGGCCAAGGGGCAGGGTGAGGCAGGAGGTGTGACGGGGCAGGCCCGGTCAGGAGCAGCTGGAAGGTGGCAGAGGAGGCGCCAGGCCTGGGGCCTGCATGGCCCTTGTCAGGCGTCTCGCAGAGCAAACCGTGCCTGAGTGGCCGAGCTGCAGGCTGTTCTAGCGGCGGGTGGTCGTGGATTCCTCTCTGCTCCAGCCACAGCTGGTGCCAAGCAGCGAGCAGGACCTTTGCTTGCGGCTTGCCTGAGCGTGGCCCTGGTGGGAGAAGGGCTCCGGCTGTGG
Organism: Vulpes vulpes; assembly: GCF_048418805.1. Classification (NCBI taxonomy): domain Eukaryota; kingdom Metazoa; phylum Chordata; class Mammalia; order Carnivora; family Canidae; genus Vulpes; species Vulpes vulpes. The sequence goes on from NC_132780.1 coordinate 4,782,936, forward strand.
GATGCAGGGAAGGCTTGGGGCGCGAGCTGCGGTGTGGGGGCAGTGGGCGCTATTCTAACACGTGACACTGGCAGGCGCAGCTACGAGGGCATCGTCCAGTTGGGGGCGTTCCCATTGGGGCTGTTTCCAGGCTTTTAGACTGGAAGCTGTTTGCTTGGTGGCGACAATGGCAGCTGGAATCGCCTTTGAAAACCCTAAAGGCCCTGGAGTCTGGGAGAAAATAAAGCTCTAACGCCCTGAGGCATCTGTTGTGTGTAATGAGTTAACTTCTTTCTAGAATGGGACTAATTATGTACCATCCTTGGAAGAATTGAGAAGTCACTCAAATCATTTTCTGCGTCCTGTGGCTCAGATGAGGAACCCTGGTCGAGAGAGATTGGGCAGCTTCTAACAAATGTTGCATGTCTCAAAGTAGGAAAGGCACCTTCTACCTCTTTTCTGGGATCTGGAGCCTCGACAGTGGGTGGCCAGGGACGAGGGGGTCTCCTGTTAGCCAAAACCCCTTGTAGATTTTCACTGCCCTTAACTGCCCAGCATGCTGACATGATGGGTGGGGGGTGCGGCTTAGGGTGAGGCCTAGGCTTCCCAGGTAAGGCCTGGGAATGACAGTTGGGCACAGGAACATGGGGCTGGGCCCGGGGAGTGAGGCCGGAGTGGCTGAGGTGGCCTCCGTGAAGGCCTCCCGGGCCGGGCATACCCACATATGCAGTGGCTGGAAGGAGGACCTGTCTGGGTCACTAAGGATGTATATTGTTTTAAATCAAGAAGGTGACATCTGAAGAGCCAGGGGCAGGTGAAATTTCTGGAGCTAGTATCTCTCAGGTGAGATGGAGGGTCAGGACAGACATAGGGATGTTGTGGTGGCTCTGAGGTAAGATGAGACGTGGCCAGTCTGGCACGGGGACATATAAGTGGTGAGGTTTGGTCAGTTATGGTCATTCATGGGGTAGCTTCGTGTCAGGATCAAGCAGAGATCTGGTGGTGAATTGTGGGGGTTCTCGGAGTCAGCCAGAGCTAGCAGTCACTGGAGAGCTAACATTGGCTGGTGGGGTCTGAAGAGGAGCCAAGGTAGGTACAGGTGAGTTCCGAGGAGGAGCCAAGACAGGTAGTACTGATGAGGGCTGTGAATTCTGGAAGACACAGGTATTTCGAGATGGTTCTATCAAGTAAGGCCTGTGGAGCCAGAGTCCTGTATAGAGACTTTAACCTGGATCTGGGAGTTGGAAGTCTCTGGCGTGGGACAGGTGCATACATCGGGTCTTTCTGACTGGTTCTGCAAAGTATCAGGTAATGGGTGTCTGATCACAGGTGAGGTGATTAAAACTCAGAATTAGGCAAACCTAGGTAAGTCCCCTGAGCCGTGTCAGCAACCTGGCTCTTGGCATCCTGACCAGGTGTGATAAGCAAAGCTCCAGTGTTGCAGAGGCCTCTGAGGACCCGCAACCAGCCCAAGGTTCTGGCACCGGGTTCCGGCTGGGGTGGGGCCCAAGGGCCCGGATGAGTTAAAAGTAGGAATATGCTGAGTTAAAAAAAGGTGAGGAGTAGGGAATGAGGGCAGGTGAAGGACTGAAGCCACGTTGGTAAGGTGTAGTCTGAGAGGCTCAGGGTAGATAAAGGCCTAGAGAATCACGTCTGCAGGGTGAGATGTCCGAGGCCCAAGTCTCTCAGGCACCGAGAGGTTCCCACCAGTTTTCCCTCAGGTTGAGGTAAGCAGCCAGGAGTGTCTGGCCTGAGGGGAGTGTCTGTTCAGGCTAGGTTTGGACAGTGGAGTCCGCCAGCGGTGGCCTGTAGGATCTCGTCTGAGGTCCTGAGGTCCTAGGAGCTGGAATCAGACATAGTGTTTATAACTAGGTTTCTTAGGGAGACCTGAGGAGCCAAGATGAGGCACGCATATGTAGAAGGGGGTTGTTCAGGTAAGGACACTGGAGCCGAGAAGGGCAGACATAGCAGAGTCTGACAAGTGAGGACTAGAAATCCATGATTGGGTCCAGGTGAGAACTGTGTCCTCAGGTGACATCTAGCGGTTCTGGTGATGCCAGGTTGATCCTGGAGGTGGTCCTGGGTCCTCTGGGGAAGACTGAAAAGCTGGAGTGATGGGAAACTGCATGCACCTGGAAGGTGTATGTCTGGCTCAGGTATGTAGAACACAGGTCTGTCAGCTGGGGCTTGAGGGGTGAGGTGAAATTCAGGTTTGTACTTTTGGGTCTTGAACAGGTAAGGTCTAAATTGCTAAGGTCAGGGTCTGGTTTGTATTCTGAACCCGAGGAGCTGAGATGGGTAGAGCTGAGTGTTTCAGGTAACATCTATGAAACCAAGGGTGAGCAGAGGTAAGTTGACCTGAAGAGCCCTGGTTAGGTTCATTCAACTTTGTCTCACCATTGAGTTTAGATATAGGTAGGTAGACCAGATCTGTCAGGTAAGGCCTAAGGAGGCAGATCTAGAAAGAACTCTATCTCTTAGATGATCTCTGAGGATCTGAAGTGAAATCAGGGGAGGGCTCAGTCTCTCAGGTGAGATCTCAGGAGCCTGTATTGAGTACAAGTGACTAGATCTGGATCTCTAGGTTAAGGTCAAGGTACGCAGATAGAACTGCATCTCTGCATATCTCGTAGAGCTGTCTTGCAAGGCTGATGAGTTGTGGTCAGGTACAGGTATATGGAATTGAGGTTCTCAGGTAAGGTCTACGGAGTCTGTATCTGGTAGGAGTTTATATTCTTGGGGCTGCCAGTATGAGTTAAGCCCAGGTGAGTACAGCAGGGTTTGTCAGGTAAGGTCTATGGAGCCAAGATCAGGGATGTTCATAACACTAGGTATGTCCAATGAGATCTAAAAAGTCATAGTTGAGCCCAAGTAGGAGCCGAACTTGGATGAGATGTAAGCAACTGCGAGGAGATACAGGTAACCAGAACTAGCCTATTATGTATAGTGTCAGGAGCCAGGAGCAAGCACAGGTAGGTAGATCTGGCCTGCCAGGTGTAGTCTGAGGAGCCAGCGTCAAACACAGGTAGGCAGAACTGGCTCACCAAGTATGGTCTGAGAAGTCAGAGTCAAGCACAGGTAAGTAGAACTGGCTCACCAGATAAGCTCTGAAGAGCCAAGATCAAGCACAGGTAGGTAGATACGGCCTGCCAGGTGAGGTCTGAGGAGCCAGGGTCAGGCATAGGTTGGTAGAACTAGCCTATCAGGTGAAGTCTGAGGAACTGGAATCAAGCACAGGTAGGCAGATTTGGCTTGCCAGGTAAGGTTTGAGGATAGGGGTCAAGCATAGGTAGGTCTGAGGAGCTAGGGTCAAGGATGGGTAAGTAGAACTGGCTCACCAGATAAGGTCTGAAGAACCAAGGTCAAGCACAGGTAGGTAGATCTGGCCTGCCAGGTGTGGCAGGAGGAGCCAGGGTCAAACACAGGTAGGTAGAACTCGCCCACCAGGTGAAGTCTGAAGAAGCAAGGTCAAGCACAGACAGGTAGGCAGAGCTGGCCTGACAGGTGAGGTCGGAGGAGCCAGGGTCAAGCACAGGTGGGTACAACTGGCCCATCAGGTGAGGTCTGAGGAGTTACGGTCAAGCACAGGTAGGTAGATCTGGCTTCCCAGGGGTGGTTGGAAGAGCCAGGGTCAAGCACAGGTAGGCAGAGCTGGCCTCGGTAAGGTCTGATGACCCAGGGTTAAGCACAGGTAGGTAGAACTGGCTCACCAGATAAGATCTGAAGAACCAAGGTCGAGCACAGGTAGGTAGATCTGGCCTGCCAGGTGTGGTTGGAGGAGCCAGGGTCAAGCACAGGTAGGTAGAATTTGCCCACCAGGTGAAGTCTGAAGAAGCAAGGTCAAGCACAGGTAGGCAGAGCTGGCCTGGTAAGTGAGGTCGGAGGAGCCGGGGTCAAGCATAGGTGGGTACAACTGGCCCACCAGGTGAGGCCTGAGGAGCCAGGGTCAAGTACAGGTAGGTAGAACTGACCTGTCTGTAAAGTCTGAGGAGCCAGGGTCGAGCACAGGTAGGTGGATCTGGCTCACTAGATAAGGTCTGAAGAGCCAAGGTTAAGCACAGGTAGGCAGAGCTGGCATGGGTAAGGTCTGATGAACCAAGGTCGAGCATAGGTAGGTAGAACTGGCCTGCCAGGTATGGTCTGAGGAGCCAAGATACAGCACAGGGAGGCAGAGCTGGTCTGCCAGGTAAGGTCTGAGGAACCAGGGTCAAGCACAGGTAGGTAGAACTGGACCACCGGGTATGATCCGAGGAACCAGGGTCAAGCATAGGTAGGTGGAGGTGGCCCACCAGGTGAGGCCTGAGGAACCAGAGTCAAGCACAGGTACGTAGAACTAACCCACCAAGTGTGGTCTGAGGAGCCAAGATCAAGCGCAGGTAGGCAGATCTGGCTTGCCAAAGGAGGTCTGAGGAGCCAGGGCCAAGCGCAGGTAGGTAGAACTAGCCTATCAGGTGAAGTCTGAGGAACTGGAATCAAGCACAGGTAGGCAGATCTGGCTTGCTAGGTGAGGTCTGAGGAACCACAGTCAAGCACAGGTAGGTAGAACTGGCTACCAGGTAAGGTCTGAAGAGCCAAGGTCAAGCACAGGTGGGTAGATATGGCCTGCCAGGTGAGGTCTGGGGAACCCGAATCAAGGACAGGTACGTAGAACTGGACTGTCAGGTATGATGTAGTAGCCAAAGTCAAGCATAAGTAAGTGAATTAGCTTATCAGGTAAAGTCTGAGGAACTGGAGTCAAGTACAAGTAGGAAGATTTGGCTTTCCTGGTGAGCTCTGAGGAACCGGGTCAAGAACAGATGGGTAGGACTGGCCCACCAGATGGGATCTGAGGAGCCAGGGTCGAGCACCGGTAGGTAGAACCGGTCTGCCAGGTGAAGGCTGAGGAGCCAAGTTCAAGCACAGGTAGGTAGTTCTGGTTTGCCAGGTGAGGCATGAGGAGCCAGGGTCAAGCACAGGTAGGTAGAACTGGCTTATCAGGTAAAGTCTGAGGAACTGAGGTCAAGCACAGGTAGGTAGAACTGGCCCACCAGATGTGGTCTAAGGAGCCAGGATCAAGCACAGGTAGGTAGAACTGGCCTGTCAGGTGAAGTCTGAGGAGCCAAGGTCGAGCATAGGTAGGTGGATCTGGCTTGCTAGTTGCGGTCTGAGGGGCCGGGGTCAAGTACAGGTAGGTAGAACTGGCCTGTCAGGTGAAGTCTGAGGAGCCAAGTTCAAGCACAGGTAGGTGGACCTGGCTTGCTAGGTGCGGTCTGAGGGGCCGGGGTCAAGTACAGGTAGGTAGAACTGGACCCTAGGTGTGGTCTGAGGAGCCAGGATCAAGCACGGGTACGTAGAACTGATCAGTCAGGTAAAGGCTGAGGAACCAGGGTCAAGCACAGGTAGGCAGAACTAGATGGCCAAGTATGGTCTGAGGAACCAAAGTACAGGTGGGTAGACTTGGTCTATCAGTGTATCTCTCAGGAGAATTGGTCTATCAGGAGCCAGAGTCAAGCGTGGATAGGTGAATTGGCCTGTCAGGTAATGTCTGAGGAACTGGGTCAAGCACAGGTAAGCAGATCTGGCTTGCCAGGGGTGGTGTACCTACAGGTAGGTAGAACTGGCCCACCAGGTATGGTCTGAGTAGCCAAGGTCAAGCACAGGTAGGCAGAACTGTCCCAGTAGGTATGGTTAGAGGAGCTGGAGTCAGAGACAGGTAGGTAGCTGTGGCTAGCCAGGTATGGTCTCTGGACCCAGGGTCAAGCACAGGTAGGTAGAAGTAGCCCTCCAGGTCTGGTCTGTGGACCCAGGGTCAAGCACAGGTAGGTAGAAGGAGCCCTCCAGGTATGGCCTGTGGACCCAGGGTCAAGCACAGGTAGGTAGAAGTAGCCCTCCAAGTATGGTCTGTGGACCCAGGGTCAAGCACAGGTAGGTAGAAGGAGCCCTCCAGGTCTGGTCTGTGGACCCAGGGTCAAGGACAGGTAGGAAGAAGGAGCCCTCCAGGTCTGGCCTGTGGACCCAGGGTCAAGCACAGGTAGGTAGAAGTAGCCCTCCAGGTATGGTCTGTGGACCCAGGGTCAAGGACAGGTAGGAAGAAGGAGCCCTCCAGGTCTGGTCTGTGGACCCAGGGTCAAGCACAGGTAGGAAGAAGGAGCCCTCCAGGTCTGGCCTGTGGACTCAGGGTCAAGCACAGGTAGGTAGAAGTAGCCCTCCAGGTATGGTCTGTGGACCCAGGGTCAAGCACAGGTAGGTAGAAGTAGCCCTCCAGGTCTGGTCTGTGGACCCAGGGTCAAGCACAGGTAGGAAGAAGGAGCCCTCCAGGTCTGGCCTGTGGACTCAGGGTCAAGCACAGGTAGGTAGAAGTAGCCCTCCAGGTATGGTCTGTGGACCCAGGGTCAAGCACAGGTAGGTAGAAGGAGCCCTCCAGGTCTGGTCTGTGGACCCAGGGTCAAGCGCAGGTAGGTAGAAATGGCCCAGCAGATAGGATCTGTGGAGCTAAGGTAAGGCACAGGTAGGTAGAACTGGCCTTCCAGGTGAGGCCTGAGGAGCCAGGGTCAAGCACAGGTAGGTGGAACTCGCCTGCTAGGTACAGCATGAGGAGCCAGGGTCACGTGTCGGTAGGTAGCCCTGGCCCACCAGCTGCACCATGAGGAGCCACAGGCCCGTACGGTGGGCAGCACTGCCCTGCCAGGTGTGGGCCCAGGACCCAGGGTCAAGCAGAGGCAGGTGGAGTTGGCCTTGCAGGTGTGCTCCGAGGCGCCAGGGTCAGAGGCCAGGAGGCACCTGGCCAAGTGTAATGGAGAGACCTGAGGGGTTAGGGTTGAGGTAGGGAACTGAGGTGTAGCGCAGAGGCGGAGCGGGGTGGACTGGCTTTTAGGTGTTGGATTCAGGCAAAGGCGCATACGCTTGGCGCTCTGTGGTCAGGCCTGAGGAAGGAGGCCTAGGCCTGGGCGGGTGGAGCGGCCCCAGGTGAGTCCCCCGCAGCACGGGGGTCTTCAGTGGGCAGAGCCCTGTGGGCTCAGAGGAGGCCTGTGAGGCCTCAGCTAGACGTGAGTCCGTGGCTCTCTCGGGCACGGCCTTTGGAGCCAGAGATCCCTACCCGGGTCTTGTTGGCGAAGCCCCTGGAACATGGCTCTGGCTCAGGTGCGCCGACCCAGGTCTCAGGGTCGAGAGGGGAGGCTTGGAGAGCCGGTTCGCCCCAGGGTGGGAGAACCGCATTGCCGCGGGCTCGGGGCTCTCTGGAGCACAGGTGCGGAGGTACTTGTGTCCGCGGAGCTGAGGCCGCCCAGCGAGGTGTCGGTGCCCGGTCAGGCCGCGGCGTAGCGTGGATCCGTGGGCAGGAGCGTCAGGCGGGCGAGGAGCTCGCTTTGTCCAGTGAGGGCTGGGGGTTGAGGTCGGGCCTGGCCGCGCTGGGTCTCTCCGGATCGTGTGCGGAGTCTGAGCGGGGCTCGGGGGGCGGGGGGGCCCTGGGTGTGTCGGTTGAGGCGTGAGGAGTCAGGGTCAGGTACAGACGGGTCTGTGGAGCCCGGGGCATCCCAGGCCGTGGGGAGCGCGCCCTTGACAGGCGAGTGAGCCCGCAGGCAGGTCCTGGAGGACACGGGGCGGCAGAGCTGCCCTCGCAGGCGAAGCCCTCCGTGTCGGCTTTGTCGGGGGTCCAGGAACGTCGAGTCACGTGGGGTGTATACGTGGGGCCTTAGGTGGGTTCTGTCACCTGGGATCAGGTACAGGTTGGCATCCCTGGGCTTGTTGGGTGAAATGCATAGGTAACGCTCTGGCCCAGGCATGCGTAACGGGGGAGGCGTGAGAAGGTGGGTCGGGACCACATTGGTGCGGCGGGGGCCTGGGTGGCAGGGCCGGGCCTGGGCTGTCCTCAGGGGAAGGCCCGAGTCCTCGTAGCACGTGGACCGGGGCCCGCCTGGGGAGCTCTCGAGAACCCGTAGGATCACGTGAGGCAGAGCGCCTTAGGCGGAGCCGCTCAGGACCCTGGCCAGGCGTGACGGGCCGAGCCCCTGGTTGTGCGGAGGCCTGGGACCCTGTCGCCGGGCCGACGTGTGGTCTGTGGCACGGGGTCTGGGTGGCAGACGGTCTGAGTCACTGAGCTGAGGAGGAGAGGAGTAGCCGGTGAAGGTGAGGCCCGGGATGCCGAGCAGACTGAGGAGCCACGTCTCTCCAGGTGGGAGCTGAAAGGGCCGCTGCTGGTCGAGGGAGTTCTGGAGACCGCGTCTGTGGGTGGGGGTCTCAGGCCCAAGCGAGACGCCGCCATTGCTGGGCTCCCCAGAGTGAAGTCTAAGGACCTGGGTGCAGCCAGAACCAGCTTGCCAGTCCAGTTCCTAGAACTGAGTCTGTTTGGTGAGACCTGAGAGCCTATGGCTCCTGGGACTGCGTCTGTGTGGTAAGGTCCCCCCACACCTGGACTCTCCAGGTGAAGGCCCCGCCATCCGTCTCATGCCCCCGGCCAGAAACCTCTGGGCCCCACTTCGTTCTCTCGTTCTTTCCCTTCATCCTGTCTGCCTGAAGCTCCGGAGGCCGTCGTCCGCCTTCCCCGTCCCCACACGAGGGTGGCCTCGTGTTCCTGATGGCCCCTGGGGCTCCCTGCTTCGTTCTCCAGCATCGCCTCCCAGCTCCTCCTCCTCCCTTCATCCGGAACGTGCTGTGGCTCCTCTTGCCCAGCCTTCTCAGCGGGCTTCCGGTAGAGAGTTAAGCCCTGATGCCCCAGGATCGGCCTCTCTTCCCTGCCTCTGGGAGGGCAGGGACTTGGAGCCTCCTTGGGAGAATTTCAATTCGCTTCTTGAAGCCACTTAAAGCACTTTCTGAGGGGCTTCATCCCCTCGCTATTGAGAACGGCTGCTCTTGCCGCAGGACCGCGCTGTGCTGTGCTGTGCTGTGCTGTGCTGGCTCTGGGATGCCCCCGCCCCCCCCCCCCCCCCGCGGTGCTTTCCGGCAGCGGCCGCTCGCTCTTGAGATCCTTGCTCCTCGGGGGCGCTTTGCCTTGAGCGCACTGCCGCGGTCCTTTCTCCCAAGCCCCAATCTCACTCCACGTTTATTGGCACGATGACTTCACTTACGAGTCTGGGGAGCGCCCATGGGCGGCTGCTGCTGCCTGTGCTGGGAATGTGCTAGGCGCCCCGTAAGAAGCCGTTAGGGGCCCAGGAATGGATTTCTGAGGATGTAAGCGACACGGAGTGGAGTCTGCAAGTGTGACGAGGTATGTCTTGGGGCTGAGGCTGAGAAGACCTATCGGGTCTGAGCCCTGGGCCTGTCGCTGGCCTGAGAGGCACTGGGTCTGTCAGTGTCAGAAGGGGCAAGGCCAAGCCCAGCTATGTTGGTACCTGAGGAGGCAGGTACCCAGGTAGGAGGTGCCGGAGCTTTCATCGTTGGAGGAAGTGTGCTTGCGTTTGAGGGTGCAGAGCCTGGCACGGGTGGATTCTGACCTGTTAGTGTCCAGGTAGGTGGGCTAGGCACAGGTGCAAGACGCTGCCTATAGGTATGAGGTACTAGGTCTGTCAGGGTCTGAGGAGGTGGGGCCTGGCACAAGTATGAGCCATCAGGTCTGTCAGTGTCCCACAAAGGCACAACCAAACACAGGTATGAGGTACTGGGTCTGTCAGTATTTGAAGACGCTTCGGCACAGGTATGAAGCACTGGATCTATCAGTGTCTGAGGGGGCTGGACCTGGCAAGGTATGAGATGCTGGTCTGTTGGTGTCTGAGGAAGTGGGTCCTGGGACCAGGTATGAAGCACTGGGTCTGTTTCTGAGGAAACTCAGCCTGGCACAGGTATGAGGTAGTAGGTCTGTCGGTGTCTGAAGAAATGGGGCCTGGCACAGGTATGAGGCACTGGGTCTGTCTGAGGAGGAGGCCAGGCCTGGTGCAGGTATGAGGCATTGGGTCTGTTTGTCTGTCAGAGGAGGAGGCCAGGCCTGATACAGGTCTGAGGCACTGGGTCTGTCTGAGGGGCAGGTGAAGCCTGGCACAGGTATGAGGCACACTGGGTCTCGGGAGGACATCAGACCTGGTGTGGGTATGAGGCACTGGTCTGTCTGTCTGAGGAGAAGACCGGGCCTGGCACAGGTATGAGGTCCTCGGTCTATGTGTCTGAGGAGGAATCTGGGCCTGGCACAGGTATGAGGCGCTGGGTCTGTCTGTCAGAGGAGGAGCCTGGGCCTGGCGCAAGTGTGAGGCATTGGGTCTGTCTGTCTGAGGAGAAGGCCGGGCCTGGCACAGGTATGAGGTGCTGGGTCTGAGGAGGAGGTCAGACCTGGCATGCGTATGAGGCGCTGGGTCTATCTGTCTGAGGAGAAGGCCGGCCCTGGCACAGGTATGAGGCGCTCGGTCTATGTGTGTAAGGAGGAGCCTGGGCCTCGTGCAAGTATGAGGCGTTGGGTCTGTCTGAGAAGGCTGGGCCTGGCACAGGTATGAGGCACTGGGTCTGTCTGAGGAGAAGGCCGGGCCTGGCAGAGGTATGAGGCGCTCGGTCTATGTGTCTGAGAAGGCCGGGCCTGTCGCAAGTATGAGGCGTTGGGTCTGTCTGAGGAGAAGGCCGGGCCTGGCAGAGGTATGAGGCGCTCGGTCTATGTGTCTGAGGAGAAGGCCAGGCCTGGCGCAGGTATGAGGCGCTGGGTCTGTGTGTCTGAGAAAGTGTCCGGGCCTGGCCTAAGTATGGAGTATGAGGCGCTGGGTCTGTGTGTCTGTCTGTCTGAGGAGACAAGGCCAGCCATGGTAAGGTCTTCAGTTGAGTCTTGTGCCTCTGATCGGTCCCCGTAGCCTCCCTGTTGGTCAGCACAGAGTTGCCAGCGCCTGGCCTGCTGTCTTGCTTCCCAGAGGTGGGTTGGGCCCAGGCCCTCCATGCTGCACCTGTGGAAGAGCACTGCTCCCGGGGGCAAGTTTTGTGGCAGGAGGGAGGGGGGCGGGGTGTGCCGACCCTTCTTCAGCACCTTTTCCTGTCTCTCCTAGTGGGTGGGAGGACGCTACTCGCTGTGGTCAGCCATTGGACTCTCCATTGCACTGCACGTGGGTGAGTGTGTTTCGGTCTTTGGGAGACCGTGTGTAGTCTGCAGTCGGGTGGGCGGCTCCTGCCACCTTTCTGACCCCATAGGCCGCCGGCCTCTCCGCCCTTGGCTGGAACATTTCTTTCGGGTCAGGAGGGCAGGCCTGACTTTTCTCTGGGGTTCGCAGATTGGTCTGTCTCTCTGCCCCTCCCAGCTGCTGTCCTGTTGTTCCCACGGTAGGTGAGCTTAGATCTGCCTTGCGTCAGGGCCGACTCTGGTTAGAGAGGCTTTCTGTAGGCCCAAGTCTTCCCAGGTCCTGTTTCTTCTGGCCGCACATCAGCCTTTCCGTGGTTCCAGAAGAAGCTGTGTCCACTGCCACGAGGGCACTAGGCATGACCGTTTCTGTTGACGCTGCTCTTGTGTCGCAGGATTTGACAACTTCGAGCAGCTGCTCTCAGGGGCTCACTGGATGGTAAGTGCTGAGGCTTACGCTCTCTGCCAGACACTTGGTTGGTCCAGCTCCCCCCTTCCTTGCCTCCCGGGCAGCTGCTCAGCTCCCACCTATGCTGCTGTGGTTTTAGGACCAGCACTTCCGTACGACGCCCCTGGAGAAGAACGCCCCTGTCCTGCTGGCTCTGCTGGGCATCTGGTACATCAACTGCTTTGGGTGTGAGACGCAGGCCGTGCTGCCCTACGACCAGTACCTGCACCGCTTTGCTGCCTACTTCCAGCAGGTACCAGCTGCTGGGCCCGGCCTTGGAGCCAGCCTGTGGGGGGTCTGGGAGGCCCAGGAGCCCAGGTGCCGGCTTTTCCCCCGACTTGGGCATGGCCAAGGCCCACTTCCGTTCCCAGTCTCAGGGTGGATCTCCGTTCCCAGGGTCTGTTTGATGCGTGTTAGCGGAGTTTGACTAACGGGAGGGGCATGACTGGTTATGGTGGTGGGCAGTGAGGCCCAGGCTTGGCTCAGCCTGGGTCATTGCTGGGTCATTTCTTCCTTGGCCACCATTCTGTGTGCCTGTGGTAGGGCAGGGCCACCAGCTGGCACCCCTGGGGCTTGTACTGCCTTTGTCCCTCCAGAGAGGCAAATTGACAGCCAGTCTGTGGTGCCTCTTTGAGCTACTCCTGCCCTCTGCACCCCTTCAAATCTTCAGAACCTCTGGGGACCAAGCAGCCCCTCTCCTAGTCCAGATTCTGTTTCAGGCAGCCCTTCCCCATATGTCCCTGGTTTCTCTAGCACGACCCTAGTTTTGCCCTGCAGCCCTTGGGCAGGCACAGCGGACTTGCACCAACTCCTGAAGGTGACAGAAGAGGGGGCCAGGGCTCCCCACAGTCCAGCATCTCGTTGGTGGGACAGACTTCAGAGGCTGTACACCCTGAACCCCAGCCAGCCTTTCCCTTGAGACATCAGTTAAAGAGGGGCACTTGGCTGGCTCGGTCAGAAGAGCACGCGACTCTTGATCTCGGGGTCATGAGTTCGAGCCCCACATGAGGAGTAAAGATTACTTAAATAAATAAACTTAGAAAAAAGACATCAGTTAAAGATACTGTGACTGATTTCTGCTCTTAGGGAGGTTCTCCTCAGACCTCCATATCCACCTTCTGGCCATGGGTCCTTCTGACAGTGGCCTAAGCCAGAAAGAGACAAGCCTGTGTCCTCATAGGTGAGGGGAGATAAAAGGGTCATGCCTGTGGATGCCCACAGGGCAGGGGGCAGGTACGCTTGGTGCATCCTAGGCAGGATTTGGGCACGGTGCATGAAGCAAAGCAAGACTTACAGATAGAGGCCTGGGCTTCTGTCCCTGTTCCAGGGTGACATGGAGTCCAACGGGAAGTACATCACCAAGTCCGGCACTCGTGTGGACCACCAGACGGGCCCCATTGTGTGGGGGGAGCCAGGGACCAATGGCCAGCATGCCTTCTATCAGCTCATCCACCAAGGTACGGCCCATCTGGCCTGGGCACGGGTGCTGCAGTGGACGTGGTGGGCCGCCCGCAGAGACTTCTCTCGCAGGTGGTTCCCATGGGCTGGGGTAGGCGCTTGGGTGACCACTGTGCCCTTTACAGGCACCAAGATGATACCCTGTGACTTCCTCATCCCGGTCCAGACCCAGCACCCGATAAGGAAGGGTCTGCATCACAAGGTAGGAGCCCGGTCCAGCCTCTCCTCACACTTTCTCACACACATTACACGCAGACTGTTGAAGAGCCGATGCATTAGTCGGGAGCTAACACTAGTTATCTATTCTTGTGTAATAGATTTCACAGACTCAGTGGCTTAAAACAACACCCAATCTTTTTTTTTTTTAAGATTTCATTTATTTATTCATGAGAGACACAGAGAGAGAGAGAGAGAGGCAGAGACATAGGCAGAGGGAGAAGCAGGCTCCATGCAGGGAGCCCGATGCGGGACTCGATCCCGGGACTCCAGGATCACATCCTGGGCTGAAGGCAGGCGCTAAACCGCTGAGCCACCCAGGGATCCCCAACAACACCCAATTTTTATCTTGGTTTCTGTGCGTCCAAAATCCAGCAGCCTCCACTGCGTCTTTGCTGAGGGTAGGACCAAGGTCCAGTTTCCTTGATGGCAGCTGGGGGTCATTCTCAGTTTTGAGAAGCCTTGGCCTGCGGTGCTGCCTAGCTTCGATTCTGTCCTGCCTCTTCTGTTGCGTCTCTCTGACCGACTCATTTTTCATCTTCGTTGTGTCTAAGGGCACGTGATTGTATTGGGCCCACCTAAGGGCATGGAGCCAAGATCGTGCTTACCACAGCAGCAAATGGGAAGTCGGTTGAGCATCCGACTCTTGGTTTGGGCTTGGGTCATGATCTCGGGGTATAAGATCGAGCCCCGAGTCAGGCTCTGCTCTGTGAGGTGTCTGCTTGGGATTTTCTCTCTCTCTCTCTCTCTCTCTCTCTCTCTCTCTCTCTCAAATAAATTCTTTAAAAAAGAAAAAGAAAAAGATAGATCATGCTAATTTCTTAGCAGGGTCTTTGGCAAGTCACAGGTATTCCTTAAAGGGGAGTTACTGTTGTTACGTGCTTTGCTATGTCACCCGATGTGACTTGCCGTCATCGTCCCCCCGACCCCCCCAGCTCCACTTGAACTCTACATGGGGGGCCAGCAGCCTGACCTAGGCTGGAACTAACCGCAGCTGGGAAGTCCTGACCCTCTACCTGAAGCTCAGTCAGTACTTCCAAGTGGAACTGGGTGTCTCTCTTGTCAGATCCTCCTGGCCAACTTTTTGGCCCAAACTGAGGCCCTGATGAAGGGGAAGTCGACAGAGGAGGCCCGGAAGGAGCTGCAGGCCGCCGGAAAGAGTCCAGAGGACTTAGAGAAGCTATTGCCACACAAGGTCAGCACTTCTCCTAAAGTGGTTTTGGATGGCATCCTGGCATTGGAAAGATAAAGTTATGGGATCAGGGTAGGGATTTATGGTGTGCCTGGCCCCTCCTACACAGTAGGAGGGACTGTCCCTACAGATCTGCGTATCCCAGCCTCTGGGGCAGGTTGCACATCCCTTCTGAGGATTGGGGGATTATGACTAACCAGGGGACATTTCTGGGTGTTTTCTGAAGGTCTTTGAAGGAAATCGCCCAACAAACTCTATTGTGTTCACCAAGCTCACGCCATTCATTCTGGGAGCCTTGATTGGTGAGTGAGCAGGGAAGGTCCTGGCCTGGGGTAGGTTGGATAAGGCTGGTCGAGCCCTAATGTGCCCCATTTGCCACCTCTGTAGCCATGTACGAGCACAAGATCTTCGTTCAGGGTGTCATCTGGGACATCAACAGCTTTGACCAGTGGGGGTGAGTTGCTGCTCCTCAAGGGGAGGGTAGAGCATGCCTGTGGGTTGGCTTGTGGATTTGACTAGCAATGCTGGAACCTTCCTCTTACAATTCTTGTTCGTTGTTGTCCTGGCAGGGTGGAGCTGGGAAAGCAGCTGGCCAAGAAAATTGAGCCTGAACTTGATGGCAGTAGCCCAGTCACCTCTCACGACTCTTCCACGAACGGGCTAATCAACTTCATCAAGCAGGAGCGTGAGGCCAGAAGCCAATAAACTCATGCCCGGCTGCAGTCCCTGTTGTAACTGGTCCTTGTCTCTCCTCAGCAGAGATGCGCTGCACAGTCTTTCCCAGAGCACCCTCTGGTTGTGGGCTTGGAGCACAAGCCCTTTGGGGGAAGCTGGTCTGGAATTGCCACCCCTGCCCATCCATGTCCATGTGCCCTCTGTTTTACGATTGGCTGAAGTGTTCCAGTGCAGCTGATTTTTCTGACCGTGTTCGCTTTGTTCGTGTACCAGATAGAAAAATAAAGATGCCACAAAGAGGTTGTAGGCTCAGCCTCTTCTCATCTCCAGAAGTAGTGCTCTACACGAGTTAGGTGCCCAGTAGGAGTGATGTGCCTTGATTGAGGCTTGAATGTAAGTGGTGAGTAGGTCCAGAATGCAGGACGCTCCCTTGAGGAGAGAGTGGAGGGAGGTGGGGCACCATCAAAGTCACAAGAGGAACTTGGCTTCTGTAAGCAAACCCCTTCTCCTTTGTCCACTCCTCACCCCTGTGACTTTGGAGGAATTGTACACTTCTATGCACTGGATAATTCTAAAAAGCTGCATTAGAATATGTCTGTTTTAGGTGAACACCCAGTCTGGATCAAGGGTAGTGATCATCTTTCTGGCCAGATGCTCAAGTAATTCTTTCCTAAGAGAGACATTGAAAAAAAAAAAAAAAAAAAAGGATTTTGAACAGACCACCCACTTATTGTCTATTCAAGATCCTAAATAATATTTTTGGCCAACTTGGCAGAAAGGGAAATTTATTCCAAAAAGTCAATGAGCAGAATTGATGAGCAGACTAGAGGGCTGAGCTCCCAGGATCTACACCCTAGATCATGATACAGAATCTAGACAGAAAGACTGCTCCCCTTTCACAAAGCCCTACTGCCCCCCCACCATCACAGCTGCCTTCACCCTAATTAGGAATATCCTAATTACAGAAAGTGACCATACAGGTGTAAATGTCTGCTTAAGATAATACTCAGAAATTGTTAGCACTTCTCTGTTTGAATTCCAAAAACAAATGCCCACTTCTCACTTTGGCAGACGTGATATAAAGATGTTCTTCCACAGTCAGGCTCTGTTGAGGCTCCTGGTAACCCCCCCTCCTTTCCTCACTACATTTAAAAAAAAATTTTTTTTTAGAGAGAGAACATGAACAGGAGGGGCAGAGGGAGAGGGAGAGAGAAATTCAAGAAGACTGCTGAGCACAGAGCCCTACATGGGTCTCGATATCATGACCTGAGCTGAAGCCAAGTTGTACGCCTAACCAACTGCGTCCCCTACGCACCCCAACCCACCTCCTTTCTTAATGTAGCTGATGAAAAGTGAAGGTCTTTTCCTATCAGAAGCACCACTTCTGTTACAAAAGAGCAAGCACACAAAAAACTAGAGAGAAAAATTTTAGGTAACAGAGCCCCCCGAGACTAGCTGAGCTTCACGTGAAGGCTCTCTTAGGAGTGGGATCTCTGCTCCTCTGGGCCAGCTGCCAAGTCTCCTGTCTTGCCTTATGCAGGAGGAACTGGCATGTGTCAATTAGATGGCCACACGTCCCTTGGCCCTGTCTTGTTCCGCTCCCCCCATCACCACCACTATCACTTGTGGCTTCCACTTGTTGCAAATTCTGGAACAGTATTATTTAGGGTTCTCCAGAGAAACATAACCAATAGGATGTAGATACATGCGAGATGTATCAGGAGAATTGGCAAATGTGAGTATGGAGGCTGAGAAGTCCACGATACACTGTTTACCACCAGCTGAAGAACCAGGAAAACCGAGACAGGTGGTTCAGCTTGAGAACCCAGAGGCCACTGGTGTTAGTCCCCAAGTCTGAAGGCCTAAGAGTCAAGATCTGATATCTGAGGGCAGGAGAAAATGGATATCCCAGCTCAAGAAGAGAGAATTCACCCCTTCTCTGCCTTTTTGTTCTCTTAGAGCCCTCAACAGACTGGATCATGCCCATCCACACCGGTGAGGGCAGATCTTCTTTAAAAAAAAAAAAAAAAAAAAAGATTTTTTAAGATTTTATTTATTCATGAGTGGCAGAGGGAGAGGGAGAAACAGGCTCTCTGTGGAGGGGGGAGCCCAATGTGAGGCTCCAATCCAGCACCTTGGGATCAAGACCCAAGCCGAAGGCAGGTGCTTAACCAACTGAACCAACCAGGCACCCTTCTCAGTCTACTGATTCAAATGCTATTCTCTTCTGGAAACACCCTCACAGACAATCTGAGAAATAACGTTTCACCAGCTATCTAGGCACCTCCTAGCCCTGTTAAGTTGGTACATAAACCATCGTGAACAGCTCTTCACTGTGAGAGTAAAACAGCTTTCAACACCTTCATTCTGTACTTGCTCAACACAAACTGGAAAGAACTAGCTGGCTCAGTCAGCGGAACACGTGACTCTTGATCTCTGGGTTGTGAGTTCAAGCCCTACATCAGGAGCAGAGATTACTTACAAAAATAAATATTAGCAACTTGATGATTTGTGTGAGTTTGTCCGGGAAGTCCAACCTATAAAATTAAGTGGAATGCTTCAAATCTCACACACGCCAGCACATTTTTGTTAACATTATTCCAAGGACCCCACAATAATGGTAGTTTCAAATATGATGTCCTACTGCCTCTGGAATTCCAGAATGTGGTAGCAATTAACTTTTTGAAAGCTCAATAAATAAAATCTTTAAAAAAATAAAAAAGGGGCAGCCTGGTGGCTCAGCGGTTTGGCGCCGCCTTCAGCCCAGGGCGTGATCCTGGAGTCCCGGGATCTAGTCTCACGTCAGGCTCCCTGCAGGGAGCCTAAAGATTTTCAAATCTTTAAAAAAATAAATAAACCTAGGTTGTGCGACATTAAAAGAAAAAAAAAAGAAGTTCCCTTACAGAAAATTCCAACCATGTATAAGTCAAGTAGTATAATGTCTACAAAAAAAAAAAAAGAGGTCTACATTTTTTTTTTTAAGATTTTATTTATCTATTCATGAGAGATGCAGAGAGAGAGAGAGAGAGACTGAGACACAGAGGGAGGAGTAGGCTCCATGCAGGGATCCCGATGCGGGACTCGACCCTAGGCCTCCAGGACCGCGCCCTGGACTGAAGGCGATGCTAAACCGCTGAGCCACCCGGGCTGCCCAGATGTCTGCTGTTTGATGCCAAATTTCAAGTGATCAACTCATGGCCTGCTCCATAATTTCCTTTTTTATTTTTTATTTTTATTTTTTTTTTTGCTTCATAATTTCCTAAGTAAGCATTTTGACGTGTACCTATAAAAATCAAACTTTTTTTTTTTTAAATCATTATTCCACTTCGGGTAAAGCCTTTCGGCAAGACTACGTCACAGCAGACGCTGCCCCCTTCCTTCCTCGCGCGGTCCGAGGCACGCATCCGGGGCTCGGGGTTTGCAGCTCCCGCCCGCAGCGGCCGCCCGCGCGCCTCAGGGCCCTAACTCCTCCCGAGGACCCTAAGGGGGCGGGGCCGCCTGGCAGGGGGCGGCGCGCGTGCGCACAGCGGCGCGGCCTCTCGGCTGCCGTAGTCCGCCGGGGCACGCGGGGGCCTCGTGGGCATGGCGGCTGCTCGGGCGGCCGTGCTGCTCGGGCTTCGGGACGCCGCAGTGCGCGGCCGCCCCACGGGGCCGGGCGCCTGGACTGCGAGCAAGCTGGGCGGCCTCCCGGTGAGGCGGGCGCCGCGGCGGGGGCGGCGGGGCGGGGGCGGGGGCCGGGGTGAGGGCGCGGGCGAGGCCCCCAGCCGCCCGCCCGCTGAGCGCGCCCCCTCGCCCTCAGGACGCGTTGCCGGCGGTGGCGGCGCCGAGGCCGGCGTGTGAACGTTGCAGGCAGCCTCTTGCCCTGGTCGTGCAGGTGTACTGCCCGCTGGAAGGCTCCCGGTTCCACCGGCTCCTGCACGTGTTCGCCTGCCCCCTGCCCGGGTGCGGCGGCGGCGGCGGCGGGGCGCGCAGGTAGGCGGGGCAGCCCGCGCGCTGGGGGCCGCCCGGGAGGGGCCCGGCCGGCTGGCCCGGTGGTCCGCTCGGAGCCTCACTGTCCTTTATTTTCACCCCGCAGCTGGAAGGTGTTCCGTTCCCAGTGCCTGCAGATGCGAGAGACGGGGGCGCACGATGCTCAGGTAAACCGGTTGCAGTTAGCTTCTTAGGACTTGCTGCGATTTGAGAGTGTTTTCCAGACTGTTGTCTAACGTAGACCTTAAGCCGTGACCTTGGAGGTACGTTGGAATGGGTTTTGCACTTTTTTTTCTGAACCGTGAAGGGCTGCCTCCTTAAGGTTTCGTTTGTTTGTTTTAATATATACTGAAGGGGGCAGCCCTGGTGGTTCAGCGGTTTAGCACCGCCTTCGGCCCGGGGCATGATGCTGGAGACCCGGGATCGAGTCCCACGTCGGGCTCCCTGCGTGGAGCCTGCTTCTCCTTCTGCCCGTGTCTCTGCCTCTCTCTCTGTCTCTCTCATGAATAAATAAAATCCTTAAAAGTTTATATATACTGAAGGTCTTGAGGCACATAACTCGCTGGTGTTTCTGCTTGGGAAAAAGTGTGGATGTGTACATGTACGCGCTTGTGTGTGACAGATAAACATGGTTATAGTAAATCTAGTTCCTGTGATACGTGTGCATGTGTCTAACATTTAATTAAAGAATCAGAATTTATTGAATTAGAAAGTTGGGCAGGTTGGTAGCTGCAGAATGAAACTCGGTCTCCCTGTGGCTGTGAATGTTGGCTTCTGTGTACACTGAGCTCTTAACGTGTGCCTGCTACCCTGCTACTGTTACCAGGAATGAAAAGCTGAAGGCACAGGTGTGTACCTGTATTTCTCAGGGTTCCATTGCAGATAATAGAAAAGCACTGATCTTTTAAAGCCCAGACAGACTTCAAATTAGGATTTTACTGACACTGAATAAGTTGGAGGGGGCCGGGCAGCCCAGGTGGCTCAGCAGTTTAGCGCCACCTTCAGCCCAGAGCCTGATCCTGGAGACCCCAGATCAAGTCCCATGTCAGGCTCCCTGCATGGAGCCTGCTTCTCCCTCTGCCTGTCTTTCCTCTCTCTCTCTCTCTCTCTCTCTCTCTCATTAATAAATCTTAAAAAAAAGTTGGAGGGGGCCACTCCAGGAATGACCTTCAGAACCACACCTCAGAGTGAACTGGCCTGTCAAAGAGCTGTTACACCACCCACCGCACCTGCAGTCAGAGAGTTGACATGTGATCTGGTAAACTGGAAGCTGCCCTTTTCAGATCTTGTGGTTCCAGATCCTTGCTTGATACCCACCTATAGACTTTTGCTGTATCACAACAGAAAAATTGTTTCTCAAGTTTGTCTCCCTGGTGGACCTGATTAGCCAGCCGTTGATCATATCTGCCGGCCTAGCTGCTAAGGAGTCTGGGAAATGTAGTTCTGTCCTGCTAGCTTCTGTAATACGTGAAGCACATCTGAGTTTATTTTTTTATTTATTTTTTAATTTTATTTATGATAGTCACACACACACAGAGAGAGAGGCAGAGACATAGGCAGAGGGAGAAGCAGGCTCCATGCACCGGGAGCCCGACGTGGGATTTGATCCCGGGTCTCCAGGATCGCGCCCTGGGCCAAAGGCAGGCGCTAAACCGCTGCGCCACCCAGGGATCCCCTGAAAGAGTTTAGAATAGATGTTTGAAGAAACCACTGTATTACATTTGCCACGCTGCCCTTGCAAAGGGAAGGGAATTTTTGTTACCTCCCACATGGTTGAGTACACGGGGTCCAGAAAGGTGAATCAGAGTGTGCAAGGGAGGAAGGTGCTGTATGAAGGCTCCCTGGGGAAGGTGAAGGAATGAGTAGCTCTAGCCAAGGGAATAAGTGAGAGCACCCAAGTGTGCTTGGACTTCATTCACTGGATGTTCTTCCAGAAACAGGAAAATGGCCTTGCAGCTGAGGATTGGTGCGAAGGTGCAGATGACTGGGGAAGTGACAGTGAGGCCGCACCACCACCACAGCTTACCTTGGATTTTGGGAATGATTCCATCGGAGCCAAAGACAGAGACTTTACTGCCCAGCTCCAGGATCTCCACCTGCAGGACACTGTCTTGGGCGCTGCTCCTCGTGTTTCTCCTGGTGAAGAGATGGCCTTGCCCTCTGTGGTGCCACAGTTCCTGCCCTATTACATCTGTGTTGTAGAGGAGGAGGATTACAGGGACTTTGTCAGTCTGGATCACGCACATAGCCTTCTGAGGGAATATCAACAGAAAGAAGGAATGGATATGGACCAGTTGCTTTCTCAAAGGTGAGAATGTGTGCTGCTGAGTCTGAGAAGGGACTTGATCAGTAGGCTGCCACAGTAGGTACCCTTTGGTTTGACTCTAGTACTCGGGGAAACCTTTTCAGGCAGAACTGGTATGTCTGGGCCCTTTCTCCTTTGCTCCTCTTGGATGAGAAAGGAAAACAGACAAGGGGATCTTACCAGCCACCCTTGAGTCAGCTTGAAAACCCTTTGCTCTGTTTTTACGTACCCTCAAGAAGATGAGCAAAGTAAAAGTAGTTAGCGGTGACAACTTTTACAGAAGAACATGTGTTTACTATCTCTTTAACTTTATTTTCTGTTTTTAGAGATATAGCTCAGACAAGTTGGAGAAATGCCATTTGTTTTCTTGTCTCTTGGCTGTGGCTCAAAAACTGGCCTGGGATGTCAGAGACATGCCCAGAACCTTAGGTGTCACCAGTGAAATGAGAGTGGTTGTTGATACCTCCCTTGTCTGTCTCATCAGATGGTTTTATTTATTTTTTATTATTTTTTAAAGATTTTATTTATTTATTCATGACACAGAGAGAGAGAGAGAGAGAGAGAGAGGCAGAGGGAGAAGCAGGCTCCACGCAGGGAGCCCAATGCAGGACCCCATCCCGGGACTCCAGGATCATGCCCTGAGCCAAAGGCAGACGTCTGCTCAACTGTTGAGCCACCCAGGCATCCCAAAGTTTATCTATTTTAAACCAAGCAAGGCAGAAGGGAGAAGGGACAGAGGGAGAGAGAGAATTGCAAGCACACTCTGTTTCAAGCCCAATTCAAGACTTGATCCCACAAGCCTGACACCGTGACTTGTGTCGAAACCAAGGGTCAGGCATTTAAATGCACCACCCAGGCACTGCTTAAATTGATAGTTTTTAAATATCTTGTTTGCTCTTCTAATTGTAGTTCTCTGGATATAGACACTCAAAAGTGTTTTTCTGCTTTTTAGTCTTCCTAGTGATGGTGATGAAAAATATGAGAAGACCATAATTAAAAGTGGAGATAAGACATTTTACAAATTCATGAAGAGAATTGCCGCTTGTCAGGAGCAGGTTTTGAGGTAAAGGCATATTTTCTTTTCTTGGTTTTCTTCATTATAAAAAGCATATTTTCTTCTTTTATTTTTTTTTAAGATTTTATTTATTTATCCATGAGAGACACACAGAAGCAGAGACACAGGCAGAGGGAGAGGACTCGATCCCAGGATTATAACCTGAGCTAAAGGCAGACACTCAACCACTGAGTCACCCAGGCGTCCCAAAAGCATATTTTCTTTTATTGGTTTTCTTGATTATAAAAGCAATCCGGTATTTGGAAAATACTGGGAAATATAATGGGAAAACCAAAACCTGTAATATTCCACAAACCCAGAGGCTAAGATTTTGATATATTATGTTCACCTATTTTTTATGCATTTGGATACATCATGTGAGTAGGACTTATGTGGGTTTTTTGTGTTTGTGCTTTAAAGATTAATTTATTAAAGAATTTATTTATTTATTTGACAGAGAGAGTGATCAAGCACAAGCGAGGGGGAACAGCAGAGGGAGAGGGAAAAGCAGACTCCCCACTGAGCAGGAAGCCCAACATGAGGTTCGATCCCAAGATCTGGGATCATAACCTGAGCTGAAGGCAAACATGTAACCAACTGAACCACTCAGGCATCCCTATTTCTTTACTTTAGGGAGAGAGAGGATGAGCAGGAGGGGCTGAGGGAGAGAGAGAGAGAATCTCAGACAGACTCCATGCCGAGCACTGAGCCTAATGCAAGGCTCGATCTCATGACCGTGAGATCATGACCTGACTCAAAACCAAGAGTTGGAGGCTTTACAGACTGCCATCCCAGTGCCCCAGGAATTGTGTGGTTTTGTTTTGTTTTTAAGATTTTATTTATTCATGAGAGACACAAAGAGAGAGAGAGGCAGAGATATAGGCAGAGAGAGAAGCAGGCTCCATGCAGGGAGCCCAATGTGGGACTCGATCCCGGGACCCCAGGATCACGCCCTGGACCGAAGGCAGACGCTTAACCACTGAGCCACCCATGGCTGTTCAGTGTTCTCAGGAACACCTAATTCCCAGGAGATTCTTCAAGATAAGAACTTCATAAGAAAATGAATTCGATGCAACCTAGAGCTCAAAGGTGAGAAAATAACTATGAGATGCCAGAAGAAACTTGCATTGCTGTGTACAGCATTACAGATCTAATAAATTTGGAATATAAGGAACATAATAGACTTAGCTAAAAATCAAAGCACTGCCACAGAGAAAAGACTTGAAATAATCCAGTGAGTCCAGAAGAAAAAGACTAAGCAATCAGGAGCATATCTGTGGAAGGCTGATAAAACATCATTACTATTAGGATAATTGGTGTCCAAATAGAGAACCTAGCAAATGGATCAAAAACAGTATTCAGAGATAAAATAGGAAATTTCCTCCAACAAATGAAATATGAACCAAATCTGCAAAGTACATTGAGTTCAAGAGTGATTGACAGCAAAGAGGCTTAGCCTAGTGGTAGTGCTTTTTTTTTTTTTTTTTTTTTTAAGATTTTATTTATTCGGAGGTGGCAGCCATCGATAGCTGGGCATCATGGCTGCCCTCAGACCTCTGGTGAAGCCCAAGTTCGTTAAAAAGAGGACCAAGAAGTTCATCCGGCACCAGTCAGACCGATATGTCAAAATTAAGCGCAACTGGCGGAAACCCAGAGGCATTGACAATAGGGTACGCAGAAGATTCAGGGGCCAAATCTTGATGCCCAACATTGGTTACGGGAGCAACAAGAAAACAAAGGACATGCTGCCCAGTGGCTTCCGGAAGTTCCTAGTCCACAATGTCAAGGAGCTTGAAGTGCTGCTGATGTGCAACAAATCTTATTGTGCAGAGATTGCTCACAATGTATCCTCCAAGAACTGCAAAGCCATTGTGGAAAGAGCTGCCCAGCTGGCCATCAGAATCACCAATCCCAATGCCAGGCTGCGTAGCGAAGAAAATGAATAAACAGCTTATGTGCGTGTCATATTTGTGTTAATAAAACCATAAAACTACAAAAAAAAAAAAAGATTTTATTTATTCATGAGAGACACACAGAGGGGCAGAGAAACAGGCAGAGGGAGAAGCAGGCTCCACACAGGGAGCCCGATGCGGGGCTTGATCCTGGGACTCTAGGATTTTGCCCGGGGCCGAAGGCAGGTGCTCAACTGCTGAGCCAACCAGGAGTCCCCCTGGTGCTAGTTTTAAAAATAGTGTCAATTTAAAAAATTTTAACCATTCTAATAGGTGGTAGTAGTATTTCATTGTGGTTTTAATTTTCATTTTCCTAATAACTAATAATGTTAAGCATTTTTACATGTACTTATTTGGCATCTGCATATCTTCTTTTTTCTCTTTTTTTAAGATTTTATTTATTTTTTCATAAGAGATCCAGAGAGAGAGAGGCAGAGACATAGGCAGAGGGAGAAGCAGGCTCCATGCAGGGAGCCTGACGTGGGACTCGATCCCCAGTCTCCAGGATCACATCCTGGGCCTAAGGCGGCACTAGCCGCCGAGCCACCGGGACTGCCCATGTACATCCATTCTTAAATGCCTTTGATGAGGGATCCCTGGGTGGCGCAGCGGTTTGGCGCCTGCCTTTGGCTCAGGGCGCGATCCTGGAGACCCGGGATCGAATCCCACATCGGGCTCCCGGTGCATGGAGCCTGCTTCTCCCTCTGCCTGTGTCTCTGCCTCTCTCTGACTATCGTAAATAAATAATTAAAAAAAAATTTTTTTAAATGCCTTTGATGAGGTGCGGTTGAGATACAGTAAACAGCCCGTATTAAAAATGTACACTTTAAGTTTTGATATGCGTATACCCATGAAACCATTGCCACAATCAAGGTAATGAGCATCTAGTTCACACACTTATTTGTACACACACACACACACACACACACATACCTTGCCGAAAAATTTTTTTTTCTTTTTTTGTGGGGTGGGGAGAGTCAGAGGGAGAGGACGAGAGACAATCTTAAGCAGGCTCCATATCCACTACGGAGCCTGAAGTGGAGCTCGATCTCAAAACCCTGAGATCATGACCTGAGCTGAAATCAAGAGTTGTATGCTTAACTGAGCCGTTCAGGGACCCCGCCTCAGAAGTTTCTTTGTACTCATACGTAAATCCTCTCACCCTGTGTCTTCCCCATCCCCAGGCAACCACGGACCTTCTTGTCATTATACCTTAGTTATTTTTTTACAAATTTCTATAAATGAAATCATAAAGGGTATACGTTTTGGTGGGGGACGTCTGGTCTCTTTCACTTGGTATAATTTCAAGATTCATCCTTGTGTGTGTCAGTGGTTTATTGGTTTTTACTGCTGTGTAATATTCCGTTGTATAAATATACCACGAGTTTATCCATTCACGTGTTTATCCGTGCACGTGTTGATGGGTGTTTGGGTTATTATAAATAAAGCTGCTATATACATTAGTGTATATAAATCTTTGTATGGGCATATGCTTTCATTTCTCCTGGGTAAATATCTGGGATCGAAATGGTTAGATCTTACGATATGTATGTGTTTAACTTCTTAGAAACAGCCAAACTGGTTTTCAAAGTGGCTGTACTGGTAACATTCACTTCAGTAGGGACACCTGTGTGGTTCAGCCATTGGGTGGCTGCCTCCGGCTCAGGTCGTGATCCCGGGATTCGGTATCAAGTCCCACATCAGGCTCCCTGTGAAGAGCCTGCTTCTCCCTCTACCTGGTCTCTGCCTCTCTCTCTGTCTCTGTGTCTCTCATGAATAAATAAATAAGTCTTTAAACAAAAAATATTCACTTCAGTAGTGTGTAAGAGTTCTAGTTCCTCTGCGCCTTTGGCAGTACAGGATACAGTGTTTAATTTTAGCCATTCTAGAAGATGTGGAGTAGCAATATTTCCTTGTGGTCTTAGTTTGTGTTTCTCTAATGACTAGTGATGACGAACATCTTTTCAAGTGCTTGTTTTCCATCTATATCTGTCATCTTTGTGAGTGTGTCTGTTCAAATCTTGCCCACATTTTTATTAGGCTGTTTATCTTTTGTTACTAAGAGGAATTCTTTATATGTTCAGGATATAAGTTCTTATTTTATTTTTAAGATTTTATTTATTATTTATTTGAGAGAGAGAAAGAGCATGAGCGGGGGGAGGAACAGAGAGAGAGAGACAAGTAGACTCCTTGCTGAGCAGGGAGCCCAGTGCTGGACTTGATCCTATGATCATGAGATCATGACCTGAGCCAAAATCAAGAATTGGAGTCCCAACTAACTAAAGCACTCTGGTGCCCCAAGGATATGGGTCCTTTTTGGGATCTATGCTTTTCCCATATTTTCTCCCTGTCTGTGGCTTGCCTTTTATTTATTTTATTTTGATTTTTTTTTTTTAAGATTTTATTTATTTATTCATGAGAGACATGGAGATGGGCAGAGGAAGAAGCAGGCTTCCTGCAGGGAGCCCAATGCAGGACTCAGTCCCAGAACCCTGGGATCACAACCTGAGCCACAGACAGGTGCTCAACCACTGAGCCACCCCCAGGCGCCCCAATTTTTATTATTTTTTAAAGATTTTATTTATTAGAGAAAGAGCACATGATCACAGGGTAAGAGGTAGAGGGCCAGGCTGACTCCCCACTGAGCATGGAGCCTGGCATGGGAATCAATCCCAGGACCCTGAAATCCTGACCTGAGGTGAAGTTAGATACTTAGCCAACTGAACCACCCAGGCTTCCCTGCCTTTCATTTATTAATAGGGTCTTTTGAAGAGATGTTTTACATTTTGATCAAGTCCAACTGAACAGTTTTTTTTTTTATTTGGTAATTCAACTTTTAATTTCCTCAGAAATTTCTATCTAACCAAAGGTAACAGAATTTGGTGCATTTGATTTCCTGTGTTTTCTTATAGGAGTTCTGTTTTAGTTCTTACATTTAGGTCTGTGATCCATTTTGAGTTAATTTTTGTATATAATATATGAGGGTTGAGGTTTTTTTTTGTATGAATATCCAGTTGTGGCAACACCAGTTTCTATTACTGATCACTTTTGTCTTGCTTATCATTTACTGAGAGGGGAGTGTTGGGTATCTGGGTGGCTCAGTCAGTTAAGCATCTGCCTTATGATCCCAGTGTCCTGGGACAGAGCCATGCATCGGGCTCTCCGCTCAGCGAGGAGTCTGCTTCTCTCTCTCCCTCTGCCCCTCCCCTCTGCTTGTGTGTTCTCATGTGTATGCATGTACTTTCTTTGTCTCGCTCAAATAAAATCTTTAAAGAAGAGGGCTGTTGAGACACCTGGGTGGCTCAGTGGTTGAGCGTCTACCTTCAGCTCAGGGCATGATCTCGTGATTCAGGATTGAGTCCCACATGGGGCTGCCTGCAGGGAGCCTGCTTCTCCCTCTGCCTGTGTCTCTGCCTCTTTCACTCTGTGTCTCTCATGAATAAATAAAAAATAATCTTTAAAAAAAATTAAAATTAAAAGAGTGTTAAAACCTTCAACTATGATTATAGATATGTCTTTTTCTCCTTCTTAAAGTTTGTCTCATGCATTTTAGTACTGTTTTAAGTTGTATGCATGTGCAGGATTATTATATTTATCTGAAGAATCGATCCTGTTATAAATAAATGTTCCTATTTATTTCTGATGATACTCCTTCCTTGGAGTGTATTTGATCTGATGTCAGTATAGCCACACTAGCTTTCTTTTGTTTAGTTTTTGTATGGTTGATTTTTATACTCTTCCTTTAAATATAAAGTGGGTTTGTTTGGGATTTTTTGATAAATTATTTGATTTATTTAAACTAAAAAAGAAAAAAAACAGTTCACTTATTTCTCCCACCCCTGATCCTTGCCTCTGGGAACCACCAATTTTTTCTCTATGAGTTTGGTTTGGTTTTTGGCTTTTTTAGGTCCTGCATGTAAGTAATTTCACAGTCTTTCTCTGACTTACTTCACTTAGCATCATGCCCTTGAATCCCATCCCTGCTGTTGTAAATGTCAAGACTTCCTTCTTTATGGCTGAGTGTTCTGTTGTTTATGTATATTCTGTATATATGCATACACACACATATAACACACGTACATGCACAGTACACTTTATCCATTTATCTGTCGATGGGACATGGGTTACTTACGTGTCTTTGCTATTGTAAATAATGCTGCAGTGAACATGAGGGTAGGTATCTTTTTTGAGTTAGTGTTTTTGTCTCCTTTGAGTAAATACCCAGAAATGAGATTGCTGGATCATATGGTAATTCTGTTCCCAAGTTTTTGAGGAACCTCCATACTGTTTTTTGGGGTTTTTTTTTTTAAGATTTTATTTATTTATTCACGATAGACATGGGGGAGAGGGGCAGAGACACAGGCAGAGGGAGAAGCAGGCTCCATGCTGGGAGCCCGACATGGGGCTCGATCCAGGGACTCCAGGATCGCGCCCCAGGCCAAAGGCAGGCGCTAAACCGCTGAACCACCCAGGGATCCCCATACTGTTTTTTTGTAGTGGCTACACCAATTTACATTCCCACAAACAGTACACAAGGGTTCCCTTTTCTTTACACCTTTGCCAATATTTGTTATTTCTTGTCTTTTGGATAATCGCCATTCTAATGGGTGTGAGGTAATATCTAAAGTGTACTTTTTAGGGGATCTCTGGGTGGCGCAGTGGTTTGGCGCCTGCCTTTGGCCCAGGGCGCGATCCTGGAGACCCGGGATCGAATCCCACGTCGGGCTCCCGGTGCATGGAGCCTGCTTCTCCCTCTGCCTGTGTCTCTGCCTCTCTCTCTCTGTGTGTGACTATCATAAATAAAAAATAAAAAATAAAAAAAATATTTAAAGTATACTTTTTAAAGAGCGCATATATATATATATATATATATATATATATATATATATATATATATATATATCTTGCCTTTATTTTATCCAGACTGCTTTTTGCAGTGTCTCTTGAGCCCATTTAATGTAATTATTGGTAGTGGTGGGTTAATTTTATCATCCTGGTATTGGATTTTTCCTTTTTAGTTTTCTTGTCCCTCTTTTCCTTTAACCTTCTTTTTCAGTGAATTGAATATTTTTAGTTGATGATTTTATGTCTTTTTTGTTGCCATAAAAAGTGTTTGCTCAAGTGATTATAATGTGCATCTTTGATTTACTGTATTTTATGCACAGTTGTTTGCTACTTTATGAACTTGCCAATGAAAAAAATTATTAAACTTTACCCCCAATGGGGGCTTAACTCATAATCCTGAGATCAAGAATCACATGATCCACCGAACTAGCCAGGCAGGGACTCCTGCTATAAAAATAATTTTAAGGATAAAAAATAGCTTCAATTTATTTATTTATTTATTTATTTATTTAGATTTTTATTTATTTATTCATGAGAGACACAGAGACAGAGAGAGAGGCAGAGACACAGGCAAAGGGAGCAGCCTTTGCTCCCAGCCTGCATGGAGCCTGACATGGGACTCGATCCTGGATCTCCAGGATCCTGCCCCGGGCCGAAGGCGGTGCTAAACCCCTGAGCCACTGGGGCTGCCCAGATTCACAGATTTTTGTTGTTGTTTCCTACCTACTGTTAACTTTTATTGACTGAAGTTCTTTATTTTGCTACAGCATTATTTGTTTTTAGCATTTCTCTTTTGATCTTTTAGTTTCTATTTCTGTGCTAACTTCCTGGTCTGTTTATGCACGTCCACCTTTTCTGCTTGATTGTTATATGTTTATCATTGATATTCTGTTACTTTTTTGTTTGTTTTATTCTCCCTCCACTGATATTTTAGTCTTTTTCTGATAACCTCCATTATCTTATCTGTGGGTATTTTTAAAAGATTTTATTTATTTATTTATTTATTTATTTATTTATTTAT
Organism: Vulpes vulpes; assembly: GCF_048418805.1. Classification (NCBI taxonomy): domain Eukaryota; kingdom Metazoa; phylum Chordata; class Mammalia; order Carnivora; family Canidae; genus Vulpes; species Vulpes vulpes. The sequence goes on from NC_132780.1 coordinate 4,813,046, forward strand.
TTATTTATTTATTTGAGAGAGAAAGCAACTTCAGGAGGAGGGGCAGAGAGACAAGCAGACTCCCAGCAGAGAGCCTGATGCAGGACTCATTTCTGGTACCCTGGGATCATGACTTGAGCTGAAGGCAGACACTTAACCGACTGAGCCACCCAGGCGCGCCTGTATTTTGTTTCTTTTATTGTTTACCAGAGATGGTATGTTGAAGAACAGTAGATACTGAAGTAAATATTTACTCCTTAGAAGGGTATGCCCCTTCTTCTGTAAGGCTAGTAATGAACTTACTCTGTGATTGAGCTGAGTCTGGATTTTGTTGCAATTTTAGTTAGATTCAGTTCAGCATTGGCTTTAGTACGTTCATCCAGACTTTTTTTTTTTTAAGATTTTCTTTATTTATTCGAGAGAGAGGCAGAGACACAGAGGGAGAAGCAGGCTCTTTGCAGGGAGCCTAAAACAGGACTTGATCCCCATACCCTGGATCAGGCCCTGAGCCAAAGGCAGATGCTCAGCTGCTGAGCCACCCAGGTGTCCCTTCATCCAGACTTTGAATCAAACATTGACAAGACTTCAGATATCTTCAGCTGAGCTGATATCAAGACTTCAGCTGAGCTCTACAGGCTTGCTACTAGATTTTGGGCCTTTGGATTTTCTTTGCTCTCTGGTTTTACTCCTGGTACTCTGTAAGAAGGAAACAAAGTTTGCAAAGCATGGCCTCTGGTGTTGGAATGTGATTTGTATGTGGTCCTTTAGGGTTCTTTGTTTCCTTGCCCTAGGTATTCCTGGAGTGGAGAACCACTTTTTCTGACCTGCCCTCCATCAGAAGTCACTCAGCTCCCAGCCTGCAGCCACTGTGGAGGCCGAAGGACATTTGAGTTTCAGCTTATGCCAGCACTGGTCAGCATGCTCAGAAGCACTAATTTAGGTAATAAGCCCTTTTTAAATTTGAATTTGTGGACCTATTGCACCAGTAATGGAATTATTTTATTTTTTTAAAAGGATTTATTTATTTGTTTGTTTATTTATTTGTTTGTTTGTTTGTTTGTTTATTCATGAGAGACACGGAGAAAGAGAGGCAGAGACACAGGCGGAGGGAGAAGCAGGCTCCATGCAGGGAGCCCAATGTGGGACTCGATCCCAGGACTCCTGGATCACACCCTGGGCCAAAGGCAGGCACTAAACCGCTGAGCCACCCAGGGATCCCAATGGAATTATTTTAAAAGGAAAGGCTCTCATTTTGTTTCTGTTTACTTATCAAATATAAGCATATTACAGAAAATTGGGGAAATTTATAATCCAATCAATCATAACAATCTTGGATACCATTTGATTGGTTTAAAGCTTAGCTATTGGGCAGCCCAGGTGGCTCAGCGGTTTAGCGCAGCCTTCAGCCCAGGGCGTTATCCTGGAGACCTGAGATCGAGTCCCATGTCAGGCTCCATGCAAGGAGCTTCTCCCTCTGCCTGTGTCTCTGCCTCTCTCTCTGTCTCTGTGTCTCTCATGAATAAATAAATAAAAATCTTAAATCAGTAAATCAAGCAAGCAAGCAAGCAAGCTATTTTTTAGCCTTAAAGTTATTTTTATAGCAGGGGTCCCTGCCTGGCTAGTTTGGTGGATCGTGTGATTCTTGATCTCAGGATTATGAGTTAAGCCCCCATTGGGGGTAAAGTTTACTTACTTAAAAAATTTTTTTTCATAGCATATTATAGTCAAAATATATTATTCTTTTTAAGATTTTATTTATTTGAAAGAGCACACACAAGCATACAAGTGTAGGAACGGGGGAGGGGCAGAGGGAGCTGGAGAAGTAGACTCCCCACTGAGTGGGGAGTCCGACGTGGGCCTCAATCCCAGACTCCAAGCGAAAGGCAGACACCCAACTGACTGAGCCACCCAGGCACCCCTTTAAAAATATTTTTTAAAGTGTATGTGTAATGCTTACTTCAGAAATCCAGTTACCCAGAGATTATTGCTGCTGATACCCATTATTTTCTCTTCTTGTTTCTATACACATAGAGATAAAAGTCGGATAAAATTGTTCTTGTTCTTATACTTGTTCACAGAATTTCCAGCGTCATTGAATACTTTGTCCAGTGGAATTTCCATTTTATCTAGCGATTTCCAAAGTTTATACATTTCAACTGTTTCTTTTTAAATTTTTCTTTAGCATAAATGACAATTAGTACCCTTTCTATAAAGTCTTTTTTGTAATTTTGAGTATTTCTTCAGTGTTGAATCTTAGAAGTAGAATCTTTTTACCAAAGGGTATAAACTTTTTAGGGGCACTTGAGTGGCTCAGTCAGTAGAGAATGTTACTGTTACTCTGAGGGTTGTGAGTTTGAGACCCACATTGGGTGCAAAGTTTACATTAAAAAAAAAAAAAGGGACTCCTGGGTGGCTCAGCGGTTGATCTGCCTTCGGCCCAGGGCATGGTCCCGCGGTCCTGGGATCGAGTCCCATGTTGGGCTCCCTGCATGGAGCTTGCTTCTCCCTCTGCCTATGTCTCTGCCTCCCTCTCTGTCTCTCTCTCTCTCTGTCTCTCATTAACAAGTTAAAAAAAAATCTTAAAAAAAAATAGAGGATATGAAGTTTTTAGCAAATTTCTCTGACACATGCAAAAAGAAATTGTATCTTGGTGTATTCTTTTGTCTGCTTAATAGGCTTGTGCTTTGTGTTTTTTGTTTTTTTTTAAGATTTTATTTATTCATGAGAGACACAGAGAGAGGCAGAGACACAGGCAGAGGGAGAAGCAGGCTCCTCGCAGGGACCCCGATGTGGGACTCGATCCCAGGTCTCCAGGATCATGCCCTGGGCCCAAGGCAGACGAGACACTCAGCCACTGAGCCACCCAGGGATCCCTACCTGTTTGATTCTTTTTTTTTTTTTTTTTTTAATTTATGATGGTCAAAGAGAGAGAGAGAGAGAGGCAGAGACACAGGCAGAGGGAGAAGCAGGCCCCATGCACCGGGAGCCTGACGTGGGATTCGATCCCGGGTCTCCAGGATCCCGCCCTGGGCCAAAGGCAGGCGCTAAACCGCTGTGCCACCCAGGGATCCCTACCTGTTTGATTCTTTTTTTTTTTTTTTTTTTTTTTACCTGTTTGATTCTTATGGCCAGTTCTCACACCCTCCTGAAGGTTCTCAATATTATTTTCCTCACAATTGAACGACCTGGCTCCATGTTTATTTCCCTGAAGACGTCTCCTGTGTGCCTGGTTCTCCTGAACTAGTCTGAGCTCTAGACCCACACCGCTAGCATTGCTGTCATCCTGGGTCACCTTCTGCCTTTATGTTGGTATCTCTTTGGCCCCCTGCCAAGTGAGTCCCCCTGTTTCCTAGGACTCTTATCTTCCTCTTTTCTCAGTTTGTCCTTTCAGTTTTGATATAGCACTTCCTCTAGTAGTTTCCTGAGAATGGATCATGGGAGATAGATAATTAAAGTATCCTATGGGTCTTAAAATATATTTATTCTATCTTTATGTTCATAATATAGTCAGATATGGGATCCTAAGCCATTAATAGTTTTTTTTTTTTTTTCAGAATTTTAAAGATTTCACCTCATTCTTTTTTTTTTTTTTTTTTTTTAAACTACTCTACACCCAATGTGAGGCTTGAACTTACAACCCCAGGATCCAAACTTGCATGCTGCTCCTACGGAGCCCACCAGATGCCCCATATTACCTCATTCTTTTAGCATCCTGTGTTGCTATAGAAAGCAGTCACGTTCCGACTGGTAGTCCTTTGAATGAGAACCTCCTTGCTTCCAGGTTCCTCCTTGCTTTTAAAATCTTCACTTTCTCTTTGTTATTCTGAAATTGTGTATATTGTGCTAAGTACTTAGTAGGTGGTGTTTTCAGTTCAGAAACTCCTGTCCTTCAACTACTAGGATGATTTTCTTCCATTTTTCTTGTTGTGCCTTTATGGGAACTTCTGTTTTGATTCTGTTCTCTTTTGTTCTGATTTTTGCCTCACTTGCTAGGAATTTTCTTCAACTTTGTTCTTTATTCATCTTTTTAGTTGTGGTCAAAAAATATATAACATAAAATTTAACATCTTAATCATTTATTACTAGGCAACTTAGTAATGTTAAGTTTATTCACATTGTTGTGTAGCCAGTCTCTAAGAACTTTTTCTTTTGCAAAACTGAAACTCTGTAAGTGGTAACTCCCCATTTCCCCCTTTCCTCAGCCCTTGGCAACCACCATTCTACCTTCTGTTTCTATGAATTTGGCTACTTTAGATACCTCATATAAATGGAATCATAGAATTTACCCACTGAGACTGCCGTATATCACTTAGCCTAATGTCTTTGAGGTTCATCCATGTTGTATTATGTGTTAGAATTTCCTTCCTTTTTAAAGCTGAATAATAGTCTTTCATATGGATCTACCACATTTCGTTCATCTGTTCATTTGTTGAACACTTGGGTTGCTGCTTCTTGGCTATTGTGAATATTGTTGCTATGCATATGGCAAATATCTCTTCAAGATCCTGTTTTCAGTTCTTTTGGATATATATATATATATATATACCAGAAACAGAATTGCTAGATCATATGGTCATTTTATTTTTAATTCTTTGAGGAACCACTATAACATTTTCCATAGTGACTGCGGCATTTTATATTTCTAGTCAACAGTATACAAGAATTCCAGTTTCTCCACATCCTCACCAACACTTGTTCTCTGTTTTTGTTTTGTTTTGTTTTTTTATAGTAAGCATCCTAATGGATGTGATGTATCTATTTTGGTTACAGTTTGCATTTCCCTAATGATTAATGATGTTGAGCACCTTTTCATATGAATTGCTTGTTAGCCATTTACATATCATTTTAGGAGAAATGTCTACTCAAGTCTTACTGTTCATTTTGTAGTCAGGTTATTTGACTTTTTGTTGTTGAGCTGTAAAAGTTCTTTTTATATTCTGGATATGAACCCCTTATCAGATGTGATTTGCAAATGTTTTCTTCTATTTTGTAGGTTGCCTTTTCACTGTTAATTGTATCACTTGGTTCATCTAAGTTTTTAATTTTGATATATTCCATTTTGTCTATTTTCACTTCTGTTACCTGTGCTTTGGTTTCATATTCAGGAAATTCTTACCATTTGCTTCCTTTTTTTTCCTTTTTTTTTTTTTTTTAAGATTTTACCTATTTATTTATGAGACACACAGAAAGAGAGGGAGAGATATAGGCAGAGGGAGAAGCAGGCTCCGTGCAGGGAGCCCAGTGCAGGACTCGATCCCAGCACCCTGGAATCACGACCTGAGCCAAAGGCAGACGCTCAAACACTGAGCCACCCAGGTGCCCCCATTTACTTTAAAAAAAAAAAAAAAAGGGATCCCTGGGTGGCGCAGCGGTTTGGCGCCTGCCTTTGGCCCAGGGCGCGATCCTGGAGACCCGGGATCGAATCCCACATCAGGCTCCTGGTGCATGGAGCCTGCTTCTCCCTCCGCCTGTGTCTCTGCCTCTCTCTCTCTCTCTCTGACTATCATAAATAAATAAAAAAATTAAAAAAAAAAAAAAGGGCACACAGTAAAGTATCCAGTCTTAAGCCTACAGCTTGATTAATTTTTACATAAAAAAATTTTTTTTTTTTTTACGTAAATACACTCCTGTAATCATCTTCCAGAACAAGATAGAGAGTGTTTGCAGTGTCCCAGAAAGCCCCTTGGGTCTGCTTCCCTCTCTGAGGTTATCAGTCTCTACTGTTCTCTTAGGATTTTTGCCTGTCCTGGAACTTCACCCAAATGGAATCCTATGGTGTGTGACTTTTGGGCCTGAGTGCTTCTGTTTAACATTACATCTTTGTTAGTTTTATCTTCTAACCCTTCTTTTGAATTTAGTTTGGCTGTTCAATTTTTATTTTTCAAAAGCTCTTCCTTGTTCTCTGAAACTTTTTCATTCCACCTTTTTGTTGTGTTTTGTTTTGTTTTATGATTTCTTTCATATCTTTAAGAAGTGGTCCAGGGGCACCTGGGTGGCTCAGTCAGTCAAGTATCCTACTCTTCATCTTAGCTCAGGTTTTGATCTCAGGGTCATGAGTTCAAGTCCCCAAAAAAGAAGTGGTTTGTTTTTTTTAGTTTTCACTTATTACCTACATTGTCTATTTTTTGCAATTTTTAAAAATAGTTTATTTTTAAGTAATCTGTATACCCAATATGGGACTTAAACCTATAGCCCCAAGACCAAGAGTTGTGTGCTCCACTGACTGAATCCAGACATCCCTTCTGCAATTTCTCTGATCCTCGAATATTATGTTGGAGTTTTTTGGTAAATGTCTGGTGAACTTTGGAAATCACTATTACAGCATTTTTCAACATAAGTTTAGTCATCATTCTTGACATTAATACAGATAAAAAGTTTAGATAGATGGCTAGAAAAATGGGATGCTGGAATGGATTCTTTTTACTTAGTTTCTAAGGAGGTACTAGGAGAATTATATTCATTCCATTTTTCAATTTTAGATTCTATGTACTTGGCTCTTTACTGTAAGTAAGGAAATTTATGCCTTGTTCCACCTCCAAATATTTTAGTACTTTCTTTAAGGTTTTTTAATTTCTTAAACTAATCTCTGCACCCATCATGGAGCTTGAATTTATAATCCCGAGATCAGGAGTCCCATGCTGCCCCAACTAAACCAGCTGGGTGCCCCATTTTAGTATTATTTTTACTTCATTGAGGTCTGTAAGTCTATACTCTGTCACCATGATTGTCATAGCGGATAAGCTTTTGTTCTATGTTTAAATGGTTCGTGTCCTCACACTATTCTTTTCTGTGAGCTTTTCCATTCCTGAATCTTTTATTTTGATTTTTCTCTGGTAGCTACAGTCTGTCAAGTGATATATCGCCTCAAGGAGGGCTTATAAGGCTTATTCTTACTTCTGAATGTCTGCCTCTGAACTGAAGGACAACCCAGTATGAAATCTTGAGGTCGCACTTTCTTTCTTCCGAATGATGGTAGGTAGACCTGATGCTATGGTCCCCTCACAGTGAGAGCCCCTCTGGTTCTCTTGTTATTGCCCAGAGCCCCCGTCTCATGGGGAAGTACATTTTTCTCCAAATCCCTAAGATCTTTTATATTGATACCTTTGGCATTGAGTGAAGTCTGAGGTTGGCCTGATTTCCCTCCCACTAACATTTGTGCTAGCACCTGTAGATTTTTCTTTATTTGTGAGGTCCAGTCACTTGAACTAACATGGCGTGCTATTGTAATGTTCCATAATTCTTTCATCCAGGGACACAGTGGATTTTCGGACCTGCATTTAATTTTTCTTTTCTTTTGTAAACTTCTTTTTTTTCTTTTTTAATTTTCTGAATATTTTTTCTGTTGCATTTGTAGCTTTTCTACTGAAGCAGTAGCAGTTGTGTTGGTCACCTTTTTCCTCTCTTGTGCTCACATCTTTCCTCTTTCCTTCTGCATTTGCTGAGATTCTCTCAAGCCTTTCCTTTCTACTTGTAATGAGGTTTCACCTGTCTTTTGCGTTCCTTGTGGCTTCTGGTGTTTTTCTTTTCTTTTTTGATTTTATTTATTTATTCATGAGAGACAGAGAAAGAGAGAGAGAGAGAGAGAGGCAGAGACACAGGCAGAGGGAGACACAGGCTTCATGCAGGGAGCCCGATGTGGGACTCGATCCTAGGACTCCAGGGTCATGACCTGAACCAAACAAAGGCAGACGCTTAACCACTGAGCCACCCAAACATCCCTGTTTTTCATTAGATTTGTAATGGGGCTGCTTTGACCTATATCTTTTTTTTTTAATTTTTATTTATTTATGATAGTCACAGAGAGAGAGAGAGGCAGAGACATAGGCAGAGGGAGAAGCAGGCCCCATGCACCGGGACCCCGACGTGGGATTCGATCCCGGGTCTCCAGGATCGCGCCCTGGGCCAAAGGCAGGCACCAAACCACTGCACCACCCAGGGATCCCTTGACCTATATATATATATAGTTTCCTCTTTCTCCTGCCCCTTCCTCGCCCTTCTGCTGTGCTAGGTTCCTGGGCTCAGGCTTCATGTACAGTACTCTGCTCTTTGGTATCTTGTTCTGATTCCTTGCCTCTTCTCCTTTCCTACCCTGGTGACTACCAGTTCCAAGACCCCAGCCTTCTGATCATTGGCAAACTGCACGTTGCACATTCTGGTTGGAAATTACCTCAGATTTGCCAGGTGATTCCTCCCAGGTCAGCTCTATTTTGGCCTTGTTGCTTCTATTTTTGATGCTTTTTTTTCCATTATACCTGCCTGCATTTTCCTTTCAAGGTGTTTTTTCCTCTGTTGCTCCAAACCTGTTGTCCAACTTCTCCTATTGACTCTAGTTTTCCTATTCTGGTATCAGTAGGAGTTCTTGTTGATCCTGTTTTCTTGGTGTTATTCTTCTCAGCTCTTAGGATTGTGTGTGTGTGTGTGTGTGTGTGTGTGTGTGTGTGCGCGCGCGCGCGCGCTTGAAGATAGTGTTGTGTTCTATTAGCGTGGCATTTATTTATTCATTCATTTATTTATTTAAAGTGTATTTGTTTAATTTCTGTACCCAATGTGGGTCACAAACTCACAATCCCGAGATCAAGAGTCATATGCTAAATTTACTGAGTGAGCCAGCCAAGAGCCCCATGACATTTTTTTTTTTTTAAGGATTTTATTTATTTGAGAGAGAGCAGGGGAAGGGGCAGTGGGAGAGGGAGAGAATCTCAAGCAGATTCCACGCTGAGCATGGAGCCCAATGCAGGGCTCAATCTCAGGACCCTGAGTTCATGACCTGGGCCAAGATCAAGAGATGAACACTTAACCGACTGAGAGCCATCAGGCGTCCCCTCAATTTTTTTTAAGTAGGCTCCACCCCCAGCATCAAGCCCAACAGGGGGTTTGAACTTACCACCCTGAAATCAAGACCTGAGTTGATGTCAAGTCAGATGCTTAACCAACTGAGCCACCAGGCAGCCTCTACCACCCCATGATATATTTTTAAATGATTTCCAGTATCCTAGACAGTTGTAATAAAGACTTAAAAGTATATTTTCCTGTTAAGTCTGCTTTTCATCATCAGTGGTCCCCATTACTGTGGGAAAGAGTGTGACCAAAAGTTAGTGAGCACTGGTTTTGCTTTTCCTAATTATTTTTTCAGCTTATCAGGTAAAATCACTCCTGTAGCAACACAAGCTACCTTGATACTGCATCATCTTTCTCCTTCCTTCTATTATCTTCTCATTGCTTAACCTCTTTGTTTTACAATGAGCACTTAAGATATGTCAGGCTCTGTTCTAAGTATCTTACCTGTGCTAGTTTATTTAATCCTCCTCACAGTAATCTTACCATGATAAATACAGTCATTATCACAGAGCAGTGAAGTCCCTTGGTCGGGTGGTGGAGCTGGGATTTTAACTCAGGTAGTCTTACTCCAGACTCTGGGCTCTTTCCACTAAGGAAACCTTCAAATATTGATTATATCTCCTAACACTTTCTCTGTTAGACTCCTGAATATGTTGTATCTTTCAGGTCTTTCTGTAGAATTTGGAACAATTCTAATTTACACATGTGAGAAGAGTTGCTGGCCTCAAAATCATCAGACTCCCATGGAAGAACTTTGTATTATACAAGAAGACCCAGATGAATCATTATTTAAGTAGAGCGTTTCCTTTTATTTATATAAATTAAAACAAATTTTAATGTCTGGATTGTGTATTTTTCCTTCATTCTGACCCACAGATTATTAACTGTTTAATTGCTTTCCTTTTTGCTGTATGGCACCTGTGCTGCGGCTACAGCAAGATTTAGAACCTTCTGGCTGTGAGCTGGGCTCTCCTCCCAGGGTCAGTTGCTTTTCTCCACAGTGACTGCTCCAAGCGTGGCTCCTCTCCAGCCCAGAGGTCAGGTGTTCCCTGCACAGGCAGCCTAGTGGGCTTTGTAGGAAGGAGAGCAGCTGAAGAGCCAGGGGCAGCTGTCAGCCTCTTCCCACTGCGCTCTGTTGCAGTCCCTGCATGCTGATCAAATCACGCGACTCTCCCCAGTTTCTTAAGGCCCCTACCCTGTGACACTTACTGTTTAGATCGGCCTGGCATCCTCCCCACCCTTACCCTGTCCTACCTTCTGCCCGTGCAGCTTCACAGCAAAGGAGTCCTTTCTCTATTCGGATTATTGTCCCTCCTTTCAGATGTTCACTTTTCCAGTCTCCTTTCTCCTTTTAGTTTTTATGTCAACTCCTCCATTCTCCTACTTTGACAGCGGTATGAAGACATGCCCACCGACTGTGTACAGACTTGCTATTTGCCTGCAGAGATGAGGAAACTGGTATAAACAATTTGAATTGCTACTTCTGGCAAATAACACATTAGGTCCAGATTATCATGACGTGGGGTTCTCCTGGGCAGTGTGTGACTGGTGGGAACGCCACCTGGTCCTGCCTCCCAGGGCACCTGGAGGAAAGTGGCTGGCTGGGTTCAAACTGAACTTGCTGGCAGTGAGGCTTTCAGCACATAGGAGAAGAGGAATAATTTTCTCTTTACCCTTCTAGGTACTTACTGAGAATCTGTAAGAAAAGACAGATTGACAGAAGAAAAAGAGAAGTATATGTATACCTCCTATATAGATGGGAGATATCCAGCAAAACCGAGTACCTTCTCAAAATGGCCCGAGCTATTACATCACATACCACCTTCAGCTAAAGACAAAAGAGAGATGTGGGGTGCACAGACTGGTCACAAGAAGTTATCAGGCAACACATAGCAAACAAGGGTAGCATTGTTAAATATTGTCAGGGAAAGAAGATAATGAGAAAGTAAGTCCAACATGAACCCATTCAAATGTAAAACTGCGGGGGTGCCTGCCTGGCTCAGTCAGAAAAGCTCTTGAGTTCTAGCCCCACATTGGGTATAGAGATTACTTAAATAAAACCAAAGGAATTGAATGCATGAATGAATGAATGAAAAACTTGGGGATCCCTGGGTGGCTCAGCGGTTTGGCGCCTGCCTTTGGCCCAGGGCGCGATCCTGGAGACCCGGGATCGAATCCCACATCGGGCTCCCGGTGCATGGAGCCTGCTTCTCCCTCCGCCTGCGTCTCTGCCTCTCTCTCTCTCTCTGTGACTATCATAAATAAATAAAAATAAACAGAAAAACTGCCTGTTTTTACTTAGGAGACATAGATCAAGAAAGAGGTGTGTGGGGGGAAAGGGGATATGCACCTGGGTGGCTCAGCCAGAAGAGTATGTGAGTCTTTATCTCATCTTGGGGTTGAGTTTGAACCCCACACAAGGTGTAGTGATTACTTAAAAACAAAAAAATAAAAAGACAAAGGCCATCAAGAGCCCTGAGGAGTGGGATTAGGCATGGGTGGGCCTTTAGAGCTTTCACTTCCAGCACTTGCATCCTATTTGAATTTGTTAAGGCATGCAGGCATTTTACACTTTATACTCACACACACAAATCCACAAAGAAAAAGATAAAGCCCTCAAAATTAGGTAATTTTTGGCCCAGCCTGGCCTAGGGGAAGAGAAGTGAGGCAGAGAAGCAAGGAAAGGTGGTTCCCATTCACTGAGTGTCTAGAGGGATAAGTAAGATCAGCATCCTGGGAAGGGTCTTCTTTAGATTTAACTGCCACGATGGGGTCTTTGTAAAAGCTAACCCTGTGTAGGGAAGCAACATCGGCAGCCACTTGCAGGGGTGCCTCCCGTGCACTTCCTGCACTCCTGCAAGGACCAGACCAACTTGGCATGTGGGTGGTGAGCCATGCAGCTGATGAGAAAGACCACAGAAGTCTAAAAGCATTTTCCTGTTTTCTCTTTACCTTTTCCAATAATTTTTTCTTACTGAATATATTTTGTATATATAACATTGTGTAAGTGTACAGTGTGCTATGTGTTAACTTCATACATTTACATATTGTGAGATGATTGCTGTTGTAGCAATATTTAGCATGTTAAAAAAACAAAGTTCAACTGTTCAACTGAGTGTAAAGATCTAACTGGCTTTAGTCAATGATTCATGAGTCTGACAGCATCCCATCTAGCAAGTAGAAAGTTCTGAGTTGTTCAAAATAGAAGTGTTTATAGGCAGAAGGATGGTGGGGCAGGAAGTTACCTAACCTTCCTATGAGGGTCTTATCAGCCAGATGAAATCACTAGTGCTGATGGGGAATTTCCAGACTGGTTTAAAATTCCACTCCTAGGAAAGGCCAAAATTGCAATTAGGTTAGGTATTATCTCTTGGTTTGCTCGTTTGGGGCTTAGCACAAGTGACTCCATTTTTGGCCTTTTCTTTTTTACAGGTACCTCTATCACATTACATAATTATCTTTCTCTTTAGTATTTGGGATAATTTTTTTTTTTTTTTTTTTTAGAAGTAACATTTTCTTTGAGGAGCATGAGCATCTGGAAATACAAAAAAGCCTACAGAAGAAATAAAATTATCCACAATTCAACCACACACAGATACAGAAAAATGTTAACTGACTTTCTAACTGCTTTTTATTTTTTTTTATTTTTTATTTTTTTAATTTTTATTTATTTATGGTAGTCACAGAGAGACAGAGAGAGAGAGGCAGAGACATAGGCAGAGGGAGAAACAGGCTCCATGCAGCGGGAGCCCGATGTGGGACTCGATCCCGGGTCTCCAGGATCGCGCCCTGGGCCAAAGGCAAGCGCCAAACCACTGCGCCACGCAGGGATCCCCCTAACTGCTTTTTAATATATTTTTGTTTTTACAAAATTTAATCATATAAAGTTTTGTATCTTTTAACATTATATTGCATTATGTTGTGATGATTTTTGAATATTTCCAAATTACTCTTATTAAAAAAAAAAAAAAAAAAGACAAGCCCAAAATTGGGTTGGTTAGGCTAAGTCTCACATCACCAAGCAGACTTACTTACAGTTTCAGGCTCTCCCAGAAATGGAATCTTAAACCAGTCAATCAGGAATTGCCTGATCAGGGGCACCTGGCTGCATCAGTCAGAAGATTGCGTGACTCTTGGTCTCAGGGTTGTTGAGTTTGAGCCCCACATTGTGTGTGGAGATTATGTAAATAAATATATATTTAAAATTTTTTAAAGTTAGGTAATTACCTGATAGAAGGAAAGTAACCTTGCAGTAACAGACCCCATACTTGTAGGACTTCCTTGCTCCTTCTCCCTTGCAGCCATGAAAGTCTTTGTACCGCTCCTCAGAGCTCTTTTCTGTCTCCTAGGTTGAATGGTGCTCAATTGGAATTGAGGTTTGCTCCAATAAACACATTTTAAAAATATGCCTCAGTTTATATTTTAACACCCTCTAGGAAAGCTTTGCTTCAGAATCCTTATCTATGGGCAACCTGGGTGGCTCAGTGGTTTGGTGCTGCCTTCAGCCCAGGGCATGATCCTGGAGACCCAGGATGAGTCCCACCTCCGGCTGCCTGCATGGAGCCTGCTTCTCCCTCTGCCTGTTACACTCTCATGGATAAATAAATTAAAATCTTGGAAAAAAAAAAAAAAGAATCCTTACCTATAGCTACGGGAGTGCTTGTTTTCCTATCCTTTGACCACACGGAATGCCACACTTTTTCTTTTGCTGGATTCACAGGTGAAAAGGACTTAAGCACGGTTTTACAATTCTTTGATTACACATTGTAATGTTTATTGGTCATATGCATTTCCTTTGCGAGTGCCTGTTCACATCCCTGGCCTGTGTTCCCTCGTTGGGGGGGGGGGGGGGTGACATCTGCTCTCTTGTTAATTTGCCAGAACTCTTTACATACAGCGGCATCTATTTTCAAACGCGCACGGAAGCCTCGGCTGGGAGTGCAAACCCCCCGGGCTTACAAAGCCGGCCGCTGGGGTTCCCAAAGCCGGACGGCGGCTCCTGGCGCGTCGGCGACCACCGCCACCAGGCCGGGTCCGACGCGGCCGCGAGCGGGGCTTCGCGCTGGGCCCATCCTACACGCGGCCGGGGCTCCCCGCGCGGCCCGGGCGTCGCCCGCTCGGCGCCAACGGCGGCCGCAGTGCGCAGGAACGGAAGTCAGGCCGCCCTTCCCCCACCTGCTTCCGGCCGCCGCTCAGTTCTCGCGCCTCCGCCTCCGCCGCGGCTCGTGGTCGTCCCGCCATGGCACTGTCGCGGGGGCTGCCCCGGGAGCTGGCCGAGGCCGTGGCCGGGGGCCGGGTGCTGGTGGTGGGCGCGGGCGGCATCGGCTGCGAGCTCCTCAAGAACCTCGTGCTCACCGGCTTCTCTCACATCGACCTGGTGAGGGCCCGGCGTGCGCGCGGGCTGAATGGCGGGCCGCCCGCGGGGGGCCGGGGCGCGGGGGGCGGCGGCGGGGCGGCGGCGGGCCTGCAGGCCCCGGGGTCGTGGGCGCCCGCGGCGCCGCGCGGGACGCCGGGAGGCCGCGGGCCGGGGTCCTCCGGGCGCCCCTCCCCCCTCCCCCCGGGGGCAGCGGCGGCGCTGGGCTGGGGGAGCGGCCTCGCGTGCCCGGCTCCCGCGGGGGGCGATGGTGCGCGCGTCGTGGGGTCGTGACCGTTGGTGTCGGCGGTCACGGGAGCCGGTGGCTGCGGAGCGCTCGTCCCGAGCCCCACGCAGTTCTGAGCGGTTAACTTGCCTTAACGCATCTTGTCTTCGCTGCCCCCGTAAGGTTGCAAACGCCATTTTCATCCCCCACCCCCTCACCCCCGCCGTTTTAAAAAAAGAAGAAGAAGAAGAAGAAAAGTGAGCTCTAGGAGCATTTTTTTTTTTTTTTTTTTTAAGTAACTTAGCGAAGCAAGTGGCAGGACTGCTTGGGGACCGGCGCTCCTCTGCTGTGGGTATAATCCGCGTGACTGTCCCTGTTATCTCCGTAGATAGCCCTAAACGTCCCCCAAGACGTTGGTGAGGATCGGGACTCTTGGCGCTCCTGTCCAGTGACTGTAATCTTAAATACTATTAAATGTGAACTTTTTTTTTTTTTTTTTTAAGAAATTGGAGGTGTTAACGAGGAGGCTGGATGTGAGTTTAAGTCGTCTTGAAGGTGTAGTGGAAATACGGAATGGGGGGAAAAAAAAAGAAGTGACAGACTGAACTAAGAAATGATTTGGGGATGGGGGACCCGGCTGGAGAATTTACACATTTTTCCTTTGGCTGTTAGAAGGGTAGCCTGCCTTCCCATCCGGTTCTGGACCTCAGATCCAGATGGGATTTGTGCCCTGAGCTGGTAACTGCTGCTACACGTTTAAAAAGAACCGTTTTGTAATAGGACAGTAGATTGGGCGCCTGAAAAAGAAACGCTGATTTTTTTTTTTTTTTTGATTTAATTTTTGTAATAAACGTGGAAAGTGCAGGTAGAAAATGTTTAGGTGGTTATATAGTGATTTTTTTTTTTTTTTTCAGAAATTATAACCTAAACTGTTAAAATGTTTCATGATAAGAACGTTTTGGTTACTCTATATAAGTTTGGAGTGGAATGAAGTCTTTAGTCGTTTTCTTCCATTATGTTTGTTTATTTATTCATGAGAGAGAGAGACAGAGACACAGGCAGAGGGAGAAGCAGGCTCCATGCAGGGAGCCCAATATGGGATTTGATCCCAGGTCTCCAGGATCAGGCCCTGGGCGGAAGGGAGGCGCTCAACCGCTGAGCCACCCAGGAATCCCCGTTATGTTTATTTTTAAGCAGCAGTTAGTAGTAGTTAAAAGGTGACACTACTTCTTTAACCTTGTGTAGACCTTTCCTTTCGCAGCCCTTAGGTAATGATTATAATAAATGGAGTTGTGCGTGAATGAAGACTTGAACTAAAGCAGCAAAAATTCAGTAAATCTGCCAAGTATCATTTAAGAGAAACAAGTCAGATTAATATATTGGGTTTGATAGTAATTAATTAGATTGATAGATAAATGAGTTATATATTCATTTTCAATAGACACATAATTTTATGCCATGTAAGGAATTTCCAAACATACTTGCCAGGATGATTAAACAAACAAACAAAAAATGCATCCTTTCTAAAATATTTCTGAGAAAAATATCTCTGAAATTAAATCCTGACTTTTTTACATTTATTTTTATTTTTTTAAGATTTTATTTATTTATTCATGAGAGACACAGAGGCAGAGACACAGTCAGAGGGAAAAATAGGCTCCATGCAGGGAGCCCGACATGGGACTCGATCCCAGCACCCGGGATCAAGCCCTGGGCCGAAGACGGCGATAAACTGCAGAGCCACCCGGGCTGCTGTTGACTTTTTTTTCAATTAAGTCCCAAGTCCTTTTTTTTTTTTAATGTGTTGTTTGTTATTTTTATCAGTTTGACAATTTTGGTATTGCTGGTTGAAAGTGAAAAGCATTTTCTCTGCTGATGTGACAAAGAGCAAGAGTTTGGGTTATGAATGCTGAAGATAGTAGTATTGCTCAAACATACTAGAAAATTTGTGATTTATCTGGAGTTTATGCACTTGTAGATTGATCTGGATACTATCGATGTCAGCAACCTCAACAGGCAATTTTTGTTTCAAAAGAAACATGTTGGAAGATCAAAGGCCCAGGTAACTTTATTTTTCTTATACTTTTTGTCTTTATTCATTAATATTTGTGCATTTTGGTGTATCTTCTCTTTATGGTATCAGGTTAATTGGGACTCTTCAGTAGGAGGGAGAATTGGGGGAAGCTGCCTCTGTAAAAAGAGATTGTGAAGAATAAAAATAAAAAGATGTGGAATAAAGTACTAAAGACTACATCCTCCTGTTGTAGGGTGTTGAGGAAATAGATGTGCTCTACCAGGTCCTGTAAATGGTATTCCCTTCATATTTAGATTTCGCATTGTTTGCTTAGGGTGAGCTTTGTTCCAATGTTTCCTAGAGGTTGACTGCTCCTGTATTTGGGGGCAAGAGAAGCAACAGCCTCTGCTCCTGTCTCTTGTAGAAAAAGAGCCTTCCCTGAGGTTCTAAGCCACCTTGGCTTTTCCTTAGTGCCTTGAATGTTCCATCTTGAATCAGAGTCTTAAAAAACATCTTTTTACTTTGCTTTTCTCCCAACCCTTTTGGCAAACTCCCACTCTGTTCTCTTTTTTAGTTTCCAAAATTTGGCTTCCTTCTCTAGAGATACACTCCAAATAAACCTTCTAGACTAAGTCAGACCTTCCTCTTATACAATTTCTACTTTTTTTTTTAAAGATATTTTTATTTATTTAAGTAATCTCTACACAACGTGGGGCCGGAACTCAAAACCCCAAGATCAAGAGTAGCCCGCTCTTCTGACTGAGCCAGCCAGGCACCCTACAGCTTCTCCTTTTTCTCTGTATCATTTATCATAGTTCATAGTTCTGTTTATGTACACTAATTAGCGTTACTTTGGTTTACTAAGTGCTTCATACAGATACTGGCACAAAGAAGATACTCAGTAAATGTTTATTGAATGAATAAATGACAGTTACTGCATTTTATATTCTTGTTGACGCTTGCTATTCATGTAGATGTGTATAAGGGAAGGAGCCAGCTCTCATTTTATAAATATATATCATTTTAATCATTGAAATGCACATTTTTATATTTCTTTAGTTTTTAATACAAATAAGATATGTAAGTAGATGAAACAGTTTGTCATCCATAAATAAACTTGAAATACAGAGAATTGTAGCAATTGAGTAAATTAGTAATTTAGTGTTGTTTGTTTTTCCAGGTTGCCAAAGAAAGTGTACTGCAGTTTTACCCGAAAGCTAATATCATAGCCTATCATGACAGCATCATGAAGTATGTTCTAATTATTATGTTGCAAA
The DNA here is from genome assembly GCF_048418805.1 of Vulpes vulpes. Lineage (NCBI taxonomy): Eukaryota > Metazoa > Chordata > Mammalia > Carnivora > Canidae > Vulpes > Vulpes vulpes. The sequence continues at coordinate 4,830,733 of NC_132780.1, forward strand.
ACTGTTGTTTTGTGAATTAAACTTTGAAAGTATAAGGTATTTTTGTTAACTTGATCCAGGAGTTTGAAGTCCTTCTGCTTTTAAAAATGATTTTTCAAAAAATAAAAAAATAAAAATAAAAATGATTTTTCTATCCTAATTATAGAGAAGAAACTGCTGGTTATCAGGGGAGGTGGATGGGGATGGATTAAATAAGTGATGGGGATTAAGGAGGGCACTGTGATGAGCACCACGTGTTGTGTTGTATGTAAGTGTTGAGTCACTAAATAATATACTGTATGTTAACTAACTGGGATTTAAATAAAAACATAAATTATTTTTCTAGATAAAATGTCATAGCTTGTACCCACATAATTAAGTAGAGTTTTTATAAATAGTTTATATAACGGATTTAAATGAGTTAGAGGCAAAATATTTTAATATTTTAAATAAGTTACTGAAACTTACACAGGGCCTTATGTTTTTGTTTTAAATAAAGATACACTAAACTATGAAAAATCCTTATATGTGATAATTCAGACTTCTAAATATATCGCTCTCATTCTGATTGATTGCATCTGTGGTCTTTTTCAGTTTAAACGATTCCTTCCCAAAATAATTTGTTTGGACTATGACGTCTGTACTATAACACTAGAAATTGTGATGGGGGCCATATATAAATACGCTCTGATTTCAGTAAAGATAGAGTAAATACAAAAAAAAAAAAAAAAAAAAAAAAGAGTAAATACATAATTTTGGAAGTGTTGGGACAAAGGAACCCTGGGTCTGAATTGTCTTTTATAGTTGTTGTCTAGCTTACAAGTAAGTGGTATTAAAAATAATAACTTCTTGTTTGAGGTCTGCAATTAGAGTCTTTTACTTTCTCAGGAAATTTGTATCTCTAGTTTCTTTTATTCTCTGGATGTTTGCTCTGCAAACCTTCCTGTAGCTCTCTGTAACCCCTTTGCCCTGTGTTGCTTTCCCAGTGCTTCTAAAAGCAGGGACCCTAGAGGCCTGAACCCTGCCTGATCCTAACCATGTGAGGTGAAGTCAGAGGCCAGGCAGATCCTGGGAATGTGTTCTTTATATGTTCCCAGGCTGCCTGGCAAAGGCCTGTGGGACTGGTGAAGTCATGCCATCTTTCTGCCAGTTTGAGATCCTGCTCTTAGGCCCTAGATTGCTGGCCAGAAAGGATGCCTAGTCACAGGGAGTAAGGGGAAATTATTTCTTTGAAATCTGCTATGGTGTTTGGAAAAAGTCCAACCTATTATACCCCTAGTATCAATTATTTTTGCACTGTTATTTTAATATGCTTTTTAGGATACTGTATTCTGTGAAGATCAGGTGTAAGGCCAGTTGTTTTAGTGACATTGTTTTGTTTTGTTTTATTTTGTAGCCCTGACTATAATGTGGAATTTTTTCGACAATTTATATTGGTTATGAATGCTTTAGATAACAGAGGTGAGATTATTTTAATACATTTAATTTCTAAGTATTTCCCTTCCTCCAAAACAAGGCTGTTTTCCACTTGTAGCGTTTAAAGTATGTCCTAATGAGTTTCATGTAGAGGGAAGTAAGGTTAGCTTTAAAATTTACCAGTTGATTGTAACTTTAACTAGAACTGGTTTCAGGCAGGAATTTAGCTATCATTTACTCTGCTTGTTCTACCAAAAGGTGTGAATATAGAAGTTGTTAAAATCACTAAAGAGGGTGACTACATATGATATGTGGGTGTGTGCTTGTTTCAGAGTATCCCATCACTTAAGCAGTGTGACTTCCTTCATTTACATGGCGATCTAAGAAATATCAGTGCCTACATCTCATCTCAAAACCAGTTAAGTCAGTCTCTGAATGGGGCCTGAACATCTTTTTTTCCCAAGATTCCCACATAATTCTAAAGTGCAATCAGGGCTGTAAAACCACTGTTTTGAGATTGAGGCAACGGGATGTCAAAGTTCATGTAGATGCCATGGATCTTGAATTATTTTAGGTATAGCTCGTGTGCCAGGATAACAGACTGGATTCTGTTTAGACGTACACATTATTAGATCATTTAAGCTTTTCACAAATAGTGGGTGATGTTTCTTAAAATCAAGTGTTATATAGCCAGGCATTGTTCTGCATGGGAAACATCTGTGGAGTGATTTGTAACAATTTTGAGCCAGAAATACCAAAGAATAAACACAAAGTAGCATGAGGAAGGGTCAGAGTTACCTTTTTTTTTTTTTTTTTTTTTTTTAAGTTTTATTTATTTACTTGAGAGAGTAAGTGAGTGGGAGCAGTGGCAGAGAGAATCTCAAGCTGACCCTGAGCAAGGAGAACCCTGAGCGTGGAGCTGACACACAGGCCAGATACCAAGACCCTGAGATTGTGACCTGAGCCAAAACCAAGAGTGGGGTACTCAACTGACTGAGCCACCCACACCTCCCAGAATGACTTTTAACTAGACTCCTTTTTCTTCCCCTTGGCCTTAAACTGCCTTAATAGTTCCAAGTTGATGTTCTGTATTCTCCATTCACTTCTATATGTTACCTGCTAATTTTTTTAGAATAATAGTAAGAACTCAAAACACATTGAAACAATGCTTTAGCTAAGATTAACAGAGTAGGCACAGCAATAGAAGAAAAAGGCGACACTTTGGGATTTAAAAATTATTTATAGGGGTACTTTCCAGTGGAGTAAATTTGTGCTATAAATTATGTTTGAAATTTTGCTAGTGAATGTCTCTTAAATATAGCAGTTTTATTTACTCTGGTCATAGCTATAAGAAAATTGCATTGAAATAAAAAAAAACAATAGTTCGGGTAAATGTTATCCTAACTAAAGGTAATTGTTTTTTTTTTTCCCCCCGTAAATTACTGCTAACTAGGGACACCTGGGTGGCTCAGCTATTGAGTGTTTGCCTTTGGTTCAGGGCGTGATCCCAGAGTCCCGGGATCGGGTCCCGCATTGGGCTCCCTGTGAGGAGCCTGCTTCTCCGTCTGCCTGTGTCTCTGCGTCTCTCTCTCTCTGACTTTCATGAGTAAATAAACTCTTTAAAAACAAAAACACTGCTAACTAGTATTTTTCTTTCAGCTGCTCGCAACCATGTTAATAGGATGTGCCTGGCAGCTGATGTTCCTCTTATTGAGAGTGGAACTGCTGGTTACCTTGGGCAAGTAACTACCATCAAAAAGGTAAAGTAAGTTTTTTTCACTTCCCAAATAATTTTTTTGGACCTCAAGGGAGGGAAGAAGTAAACTTTGAATTTATATGATATGGGCTGGTCAGCATCCAAGAAACAGGGATTTTTGTACTGTGATAAAACATAGATACTATAAAAGTAATGAAAAGAATATAGGGCAGAGATTTTTTAGCTTGGTGCTATTTTGCTTCTGTAGCTTATATATTAAAATTATTAGACTGGTAAGCTTAATAAAATTACATTTACAAATTCTTTGTAGCTATGAGACTGCATGTCATGCTGTAGTTGACATGATAAAACAGTCTTCTGCAAAATTACTTTTTATCTGAAGTCTGGACTCAGTAGATCTTTGAAGAGTACTTTGAAAATTTTTGGGGTATTTCTGAAATATTTCAAACAGAATAATAGAGCAAATGAATACTTGTAGACTTACAATGGAGTTTTACAAAATTCAACGTTGTCCTCTTTTTCCTCTTAGTTCTTTTAGGAAATTAAACATAGTTACATATGAGGAATCATTTTGCAGGTTTTGAAACCAAAACTTGGATTACATTCCTTAAAATTTGCTACTTTTGTCTGTTACTTGGCAGTTTACCCATATTGAAAATTGTGGCTCTGCTTCTTTCCTTTTAGCTGGTAAATACTACTATTAGAAGCTTATTTAGTATCCTTTTACAAAGACTTTTGTAAATATCAGTGTGTATTAAATTTACTTAAATCACTAGGGTCCTTCAGAGTCTGTTCATAAGTTCAGCAGTAGTTCTCTTTTCCACTGTGATTTGACGGATGGCTGCTTGTCGTATGGCTGCTGCCCCCAAGAAAGTTACTGTGAAAGATACTAGAAATGGTACTATGGAGAAAGTCCTGGATTTGCTGCTACATATGTTAAAACAATATTTCTAGGTTTTGGTTCTTTAACCAGTATTAGAAAGACATTGCTCATTAACATGATCCTAAGGTACTAGTATGTATTAAGACTGAGGTTGAGAATTGCTGAAATGAGGAATATTCATTTATGGTTTTGAAAAATTGTCTTAGGTGCCATAGACTTGTTCCAAAGATTCCTTACATTGCAAATTAAAATGTAACCTTAGCTCAACAAAATGAAGATTTTATTTGGTGGTAATCTAGGATTTTTCTGTATACATAGGTGGTTCTTGAAATGAATAATTATTTTTAGCTTTCTTAATTTTTAGGAGATTATAAGGTAAGGCTATGAATAATATTTAAATAACTGAGGTTCACACCTTTGAGAGATAATTGGTTAGAAAGCTATTGTAAAAAAAAAAAGCTGTTATTTGTCTTTTAGTAGTTTTTCTTTTGTTTAGTGTGATTAAGGGAAACTTCATATTGATATTCAGGTGCAGTTGGGTTTTTTTTTGTTTTGTTTTGTTTTTTGGGTTTTTTTTTTTTTTAGCTTGTGAGTGGTGCTTACTGGACCAGGAGTCAAGAATCCTGGCTTAGGTTTAGCTGTGACTGTGATTCATTCAATTCACATTTCTTACAGTTTCTCCTCTGTAAAGGAAGGATTTTGAAGTCACTGATATTTTAAAATATGCTTGACAGTATAAAATCCAGTTAGAGTAGATGAATGAATGTTTATTATCTTACTTTATAATGTTGAGAAACCACCAGTGTGGGATAAATGACTTTCTCATATCCTGACTTTGCAGGGTGTAACTGAGTGTTATGAATGTCATCCCAAACCTACCCAGAGAACTTTTCCTGGCTGTACAATTCGTAACACACCATCAGAACCTATTCATTGCATCGTTTGGGCAAAGTATTTGTTCAAGTAAGAGTGTATCTATTTTTGGGCATATTTTCAGTATTGTCGATGGGAAATGGGGTCATTTTTATTTAAATATTTTGGAGAGATTGTACTTAGGAGGAATATTCTTTTAAATATGGCAAAGAGACACTTCAGTAGCTTTCTTTTGATATCTCTTGCGCTAAATTCAGCCAACATTGTATCCATGCCTGTTAACATACCATAGACTATTTAGGAAGCCTGATATTGGAGACAGGCATGTAACTAAAGGAATACAAATTTGTGTATTTGGAATTATAAAAACAGCAGCAACTCATTGGTTAAAAAAAGATTACGGGGGAGTGCCTGGGTGGCTCAGTCAGTTAAGCATCTACCTTTAGCTTGGGGCGTGTCCCAGGGCCCTGTTAGTGGGGAGCCTGCTTCTCTCTCTCTCTCTCTCTCTCTCTCCCTCCCTCTGACCCTCCACCCCCACTTCTTTGTGCTCTCTCTTTCAAATAAGTAAAATCTTTTTTTTAAAACCGAGATTGTGGAAATTAAAAATATTTTGTAATGATAATGAAAATAATACATGTGAAACTTGGATGCATTGAATATGGCAGTTGATAGAAAAGTTCTAGGCATATACACATAAAGAAAGATGAACCTTAATGAGCTAAGGACCCAATTTATATTGGAAAAAGGATAAACTCCAAGGAAATTAGTGGGAAGGAGGTAATTGAGATAAGGGGGAAAAATACTTCTTTGAGTTCAGTCATGACAAGGAGAGAGAAATAACTAAATGAGGAATATAATCTCAGGACAGAGGGATCCCTGGGTGGCGCAGCGGTTTGGCGCCTGCCTTTGGCCCAGGGTGCGATCCTGGAGACCCGGGATCGAATCCCACGTCAGGCTCCCGGTGCATGGAGCCTGCTTCTCCCTCTGCCTGTGTCTCTGCCTCTCTCTCTCTCTCTCTGTGACTATCATAAATAAATAAAAATTAAAAAAAAAAAATAATCTCAGGACAGATTTACGTAATAGTAAATAACAAAAGGATGATAATAAAAAGACCATGCTGGTATACAGAAATTTTTAATGATCTGGATAAATTCATTAAAAAAAAAAAGAGCACAGTGAGGAGGGACAGAGGGAGAAAATCTCAAGCAGACTCCATGCTGAGCATGGAGCCCAGTAAGGGGGTCGGTCTCACTACTTGTGAAATTACCATCTGGACCAAAACTGAGAGTCAGATCCTTAACTGACTGCTTGCTACTCAGGCACTATTGGATAAATTCACTGTGAAAAAAACTGACTCAAAGAAATAGAAAGCCTCAATAGTACTATGCCTTAGGGGAATTTAACCAGTGTTTTAAATTCTTTTTTTTTTTTTTTTTTTTTTAATTTTTATTTATGATAGGCACACAGTGAGAGAGAGAGAGGCAGAGACGCAGAGACACAGGCAGAGGGAGAAGCAGGCTCCATGCACCGGGAGCCCGATGTGGGATTCGATCCCGGGTCTCCAGGCTCGCGCCCTGGGCCAAAGGCAGGCGCCAAACCGCTGCGCCACCCAGGGATCCCCAGTGTTTTAAATTCTGAGTGATGCACCAAACTTAGGTGAATTTACTGGTGATCTCCACTGAACTTGAAAGTACTAGATCAAAATAATGTTAAGTAAACTGTCCCATAGACATTTTTTTTTTTAAATGAATATTAGTTTACATTTACAGGACTGTCATGTCTTTGATAACAAAACCACATAAGGTCATTATGGAGTAACAGAATTTTAAGCCTTTTTTTTTTTTAAGCTTTATTTGTTTTAGTGTGTCCACATTCTTGTAAGAGTGTGGGGAGGGCCTCAACGGGGAAAGAGAGAGAAGCAGATTCCCTGCAGAGCTCAGAGCCCGACATAGGGCTCAGTCTCATGACTCTAAGATCACGACCCTGAGACAAAATCAAGAGTTAGATGCTGAACTGACTTAGCCACCCAGAGACCCTCAAGACATTCTTATTTATAAATGTAGATGCAAAAGTCTTGTGCAAAATAGTAGCATACAAATCTAGAATTTTGTAAAACAGAAGGTGTGCCATGACCAGGTTGTATTTATTCCAAGAATATAAGCACAGTTTAATAAAGGTCTTTCACTTCATTAAGAAATTAAAGAGGGGGCAGCCCAGGTGGCTCAGCAGTTTAGCACTGCCGTCAGCCCAGGACTGGATCCTGGAGACCCAGGATCGAGTCCCACATCTAGGCTCCCTGCATGGAGCCTGCTTCTCCCTCTGCCTATGTCTCTGCCTCTCTCTCTCTCTCTCTCTCTCTCTCTCTCTCTCTCTCTCTGTCTCATGAATAAATACAAATCTTTATAAAAAGAGGGAGAGAAACTATATAATCAAGATGTAGAAAAAGCATCTGACAAAATTTAGCAAACATCATTTCATGACAAATTCTTAGTGAATTAAAATTTTATCAACCTGGTAAAAGATATCTTTACAAACCTACAACCAACACTGATTTCCTTATTGATTGAGGTATAATGTATATGTACTCAGAAAAGTACACATATAATAATGGTATAACAGTGAAATTTCACAAAAAACATACTTACAAACTTTAAGTGGTAAACTTTTTCTTTTTAACAGATTTTACTTTTTAGAAATTTAAGATTTTCAGCAAAATTGAGGAGGTACAGAGTTCCCCCATTGTTTCTTGTGTTAGTATGATACATACGTAGTAATTAATGAACCACTGTTGATCCTTTTTTGTTAACTGAAGTCCATGGTTTATTCAGAGATCTTTCGTTTTTACCTAGTGTCCCTTTTTTGTTCCAGGGTACCACATTACCGTTAGTTGGGTCAGGTCTCTTTAGGCCTTAGGCCTCCTTTGGCTGTGATACTTTTTCAGACTTTCCTCCTTTTTGATGACCTGATAATTTTGAGGAGTGCTAGTCAGGTATTTTGTTAAGATGCTTTACTATGGGAAATTTTTTTGTGTCTGTTAACACTGTCATGAGCTATTGGAAGGGAAATCACACAGGTAGGTAAATTGCCATTTTCATGACATCATATGAAGAGTAAATATATTATTGAAGTATTGATGTGGTTTATAACTTAACGTTGGCCTTGATCATTTAACTAAGGTAGTGTTTGCCAGGCTTCTCCACTGTAAAGTTAACTCTGCTCCCCCCCCCCTTTTTTTTTAAGATTTTATTTATTTATCCATGAGAGACACAGAATGGCAGAGACAGGCAGAGGGAGAAGCAGGCTCCATACAGGGAGCCCAACGCAGGACTTGATCCTGGGTCTCCAGGATCACACCCTGGGCTGAAGGCAGGACTAAACTGCTGAGCCACCTGGGCTGCCATGCTCCCCTTTCTATATTGTATTGTACACTTCGGAAGGAAGTCATTGTGTGCATCTCACACCTAAGGAGTGGGAGCTGTGTTTGTTTTCTTGAGAGCATAGTGTCTACATAGAGTTCTTCTGCCTGGAAAATTTTTCTCACCTATTTATTGATTTATTCATCATTTATATCAGTATGCAGTCATTAAATATATTTTTCAGGTTAAATCCAGTAGTATGTTTGTTGCTCAGTTTTGGCTACTGGGAATTCTTTATTTTGGGTCTGTGCTCTTAGACATCAATGCCATCAATGGGGGGGAGGATGTTTAGGGAGTAATACCTTGCTTTCTGGTACTAGATGTTCCAGGCTCATCATGTTATTTCCTGCTGTAGAATCAGACTTTTCTCCAAGGAGCCTTGGTTCCTTTTATTAAAGAATGGCTTTAGAAATCAAGATTTGAATGTTTGGCATGCAGTGGTATCATTTCTTTTAGGCTCTCTTAACTAATAGAGCAAAGAATATATTTTATACTAATCTGTATATGTGTACAAATTTATAAACATTTCAGTATCCATCCTTATCTATATTAAGCTAAATGTGAATTCATACTAGTGTCTCCAGCTCTACTCCATTAGTACACGGATCATTCTAGCCTCCTCCCCGTGCTTATCTGTATAGTCCCACTCCAACAGGCAGAAACTTCCACTGTTTGCCATTCATATACTTAATATAAGCATTCTTTTATTAATTTATTTTTTTAAAGATTTTCTTTATTCATGAGAGACACAGAGGGGCAGAGGGAGAAGCTCCCTGTGGGGAGCCCTATGCAGGACTGGATCCCAGGACCCTGGGATCATGACCTGAGCCAAAGGCACATGCTCAACCACTGAGCCACGAAGGGGCCCCTAAGTTATTTTTTAAAGATTTTTTTATTTGAGGGAGTGCATGCATGAGTTGGAGGGAGAGGGAGAAGCAGACCCCCATTGAACCTGACTAAGGCCTTGATCCCAGGACCTTGAGATGAGGACCCCAGCTGAAGGCAGACACCCAACCAACAGAGCCACCTACATGCCTCGATACAAGCATTATTTTTAATGATAAAAGTTATAAATCAACTCTCTGAAATGATAGTGTGAAGGAGATTGCTGCTTCAATTTGGTGTTGTAATGAAGTTCCTGGCCAGCACAATAAGACAAAATTCAGGAGTAAGAGTTGATTAAGAAGAAACAAAACTTGTTTGCATATAGTTTGAAAAGCTCCAAAGAATCTATAGACAAATTATTAGAAATAATTAGTTGGCCATGTTGCTGAACTCAATCCCAAGACCCCAGGATCACACCCTGGGCCAAAGGCAGGCGCTAAACCGCTGAGCCACCCAGGCATCCTAATGTGAAATTTTAATATAAGCTAAAAGTAACTTACAGTATGTTACTGGTACAGAAATAGAAACACAGCCCTTGGGACAATGCAAAGCTCTTGGCCAGGGGTGCATTAAGAGATTCCAGATGAAAGAAGGGATTGAATTAAAGGTAGGACAATTTATTATCAATGTAGAAAAAAATTCTCCAAATAGTATATAAAAATTAAGTCCAGATAGATTTTTTTAAAGGTTTTATTTATTTATTCATGAGAGACAGAGAGAGAGGCAGAGATACAGGCAGAGGAAGAAGCAGGGAGCCCAGTGTGGGACTCAATCCTGGGTCTCCAGGATCACGACCTGGGCTGAAGGCAGTGCTAAACTGCTGACCCACCCAGGCTGCCCTAGATAGATTATTTAGATGTCAAAGGAAAAACACTATCTTTCTAATATGAGGGAAAATCTTTAGGAAACAATCTCAAGACTCAAAAAAGTGATAATCATAAAAGAAAGGATTGATTCATTTGAATCCATTAAATATTATTTGTCAAAAGACTGTATATATGAGAAAATATTTGCAACACAAATTCAACTAAAAATTATGATCTTAGAATATATTCCTGTGATCAAGAAATAAACAACCTGACAAAATAATACAAATAGGCATATTTTCACTTAGAGGGAAACCCACATAGGCAGTAAGCAAATGAAGATGTATTTAACTTCGTGACTAACTTTGTGAAAACTAAGAGTAAAATTATAAGGTACCATTTTATTCTTGGTAGGTTAGCAAAATGTTAAGTCTAGGGGGGAGTGAATTGATAGGAACTCGTGCATGCCTTGTGGGAGGTGGAAATTGATGAAGTGACTTTGGGAAACAAGTGGACATTACAAACAAGTCTTGTAAACTCTATCAGGAGCTTCTTTTTAACTGCAAAGGATACCTTTAAAAAGCTTTCTTCTAAGTCAAGTACTTGAGGAAAGGTTGGAACATTATATTCCTGTAACTGCTATGAAGTACTTTTTAGGATAACTGGATTAACAAAACAGAATTCCTGCTTAATATATTGTTTAAGGCCTTTTAGTAGTAAAGATATATATTACCATGAAAAAAAAGTCTTACTCTTTATTCTTAGACCTAGATCAGTGCCCAGCATGTAGCAGATGTGTAGTAATATTTTTTTAATAGCTAGTTACAGGTATACTTCACAAGTGCCATTCTGGCATTAGAATGTTCTCCAACTTGGAATGTAAAAGCTGTGTCTTGATCAAATATTTTAGTGTAGAAATTTGCAGACCCTAAATGATAGGAATGAACATGATGTGCTAAAATTTAGCCTGCTGTGTATTATGGTTGAAATTAGAATGCAAACTATCTGAACAGATTGCTTTAATACTTTTAAGTTATGGAATATAATTTATCTTTTTTTTTTAATTTTTATTTATTTATGATAGTCACACAGAGAGAGAGAGAGGCAGAAACATAGGCAGAGGGAGAAGCAGGCTCCATGCACCAGGAGCCCGATGTGGGATTCGATCCCGGGTCTCCAGGGATTGCGCCCTGGACCAAAGGCAGGCGCCAAACCACTGCGCTACCCAGGGATCCCGAATATAATTTATCAATTGTTTATTCATTCCTCTTAAAGATTTGGAATATTCTAAATTAGTTGTTTTGGGGGGAAGTAGGAAAAGTAAACCTTTGTTCAGAATTTTTTTTTTGAACATAAATATTTATTGCTCTTATAGCCAGTTGTTTGGGGAAGAAGATGCTGATCAAGAAGTATCCCCTGACAGAGCTGACCCTGAAGCTTCCTGTGAGTAGATGGGGATGTTATCTTACTTAGTGAGCACTACCTTTATTTGGCTAACTTGATAGCATGAGGAGAAACAAAATAATTGCTTTCTTATGTTACATAGTATATTATGTATTTAAAATGGATTATTAAAACATGAGTAGTCCCATTTGTGGTGAAGACAAGGTGCAGAAATTTTACAAATGCAGTAAATAGAGCAGAGAGTTTTCAGATCTGATTACAGGTCCATATTTTGAACTGTTCTACATGTGGCTGTCAGAAACTGAAATAGAAGATGCTCATGAGTGTATTATTTTCCTTTGTCTTTGAACTCAGAAGGTCATGTGCAGGTGACTTCCATGAAAGACTCTTTCTCCCTCAAAGGTAGATGAGAGGTTGGTTCTACATTTACCATAACTGCGAATAAAATGGTGTTCATTCTATAGGGGAACCAATGGAAGCTGAAGCCAGAGCCAGAGCATCTAATGAAGATGGTGACATTAAACGTATTTCCACTAAGGAATGGGCTAAATCAACTGGATATGATCCAGTTAAACTTTTTACCAAGGTTAGATTTACTTTCTTTATAATTATGGATTAGTTTATTATTCTGTTTGTTTTAAAATAGTAAACGAAATAGGGTTGCCTGGGTGGCTCAGTCAGTTAAAGTGTCTTCCTTCAGCTCGGGTCATGATTTCCAGGGTCCTGGGATCAGGCTCTGCATCGGGCTCCCTGCTCAGTGGGAAGCCTGTTTCTCCCTCTCCTCCCCACTCATGCTCTCTCTCTCTCTCTCTCTGTCTCTCTCTCAAATAAAATCTTAAAAAAATTAAAGTGAAATCTGAGCCTGAAGTTTAAAAAAAAGTACATGAAATAGATGCTTTTTATGCCCAATGTTGTCTTAATAAGTTGATTGATGTCATCAGGATAAGCAGTTTTGGGAATTTCCTAAACCGGTATAGAAATTAAAATAGAAAGGCTCCCTTACATATGTCTGGTTGGCTTTCCTTCCCTCATTTTGACTGAACCTCTTGATTTTCCTTGTAATTGACCTTCCTGCTGTTTCTCATCTTCTCTTAGATCCGTCCTGCTCAGATCTCTTGGGAAGCTGATGGACATTTACTGAATTAGTCTTGAATCCCTAATTCTCTCATTCTTGGACAAATCCCTCTTCATTAGTATATATTTGCCTGCTGAATATATGTAGAGAAATCTACAAGATTGCTTTAATTGGCTCTATCTAATTATAGCCCAGCTAGATTTTCATGTCTGTGTTTAAAAGTTTTTTTACTTCTTTTGCCTCCACTCCCTAGCAAGTTTATCATAATAGATACTTGGAGATTTGTTACCCTTTTTTTTATATATAAGATTTTATTTATTTATTCTTGAGAGACACGGTGGGGAGGGGGCAGGGAAGAGACACAGGCAGAGGGAGAAGCAGGCTCCATCCATGCAGGGAGGCTGACGTGGGACTCAATCCCTGGTCTCCAGGATCACTCCCTGGACTGAAGACAGCGCTAAACTGCTGAGCCACCCGGGCTACCCAGCCTTTTTCTTTAAATAAAATAAAAAAAAAAAAAAAAAAGATTTTATTTATTCATGAGAGGCACATAGAGTCAGAGACATAGACAGAGGGAAGCAGGCTCCCTGCCGGGAACCTGATGTGGGACTCAATCACAGAACCCTGGGATCATGCCCTGAGCCAAAGGCAAATGCTCAACCACTGAGCCACCCAGGAGTCCCTCTTAGCTTTTCTTGAATTACCCTAATACAATAGGTAAATCTTACTATCCTTACTGAGCAGATGACCTTAAGAATATATTAACAGGCTTGTAGCCATTGGACAAAAGCACCCATTAAGAGCAGGTCCCACTTCATGCAAACTTTTTTTTCTCTCCTGCTACTTGAGAGAAATTGCTGTGAAAAAAGGTTCATTTACTTTTCCTTTGTACCTTTGTCTTTTTTATTTTTATTTTTTTAAGATTTTAATTATTTATTCATGAGAGACACAGAGAGTCAGAGACACAGGCAGAGGGAGAAGCAGGTGCCATGCAGGGAGCCTGATGTGGGACTCCAGGATCACACCCTGGGCTGAAGGCAGGTGTTAAACCGCTGAGCCACCTAGGGATCCCAGTCTTTTTTTTTTTTTTTTTTTTTTTTTTAAATAGGCTTCATGGTGAATTCAAAACCCTGAGATTGTGGGGATCCCTGGGTGGCTCAGCAGTTTATTTATTTTTTAAGATTTTATTTATTCATGAGACACACAGAGAGAGAGGCAGAGACACAGGCAGGGGGAGAAGCAGTCTCCATGCAGGGAGCCCGACACGGGACTCGATCCTGGGTCTCCAGGATCATGCCCTGGACTGAAGGCAGATGCTCACCCGCTGAGCCCCCTGGGCTGCCCTGTGTGTGTGTGTGTGTGTGTGTGTGTGTGTTATGAATAAATAATAAAATCTTAAAAAAAAAAAAACAGATTGAGAATCAACATGCTCTAATGACTGAACCAGCCAGGCACCCCCTGTAACTTATTTCTTTATCACTATATTTTTGCCAGTTTAATTGCAGTAAGCTTTGGTGTGGTTCTGCTTTTCTTGATTTTGGTGGGAGTTCTCTGTGTTCCCCAGATCTGAATGGGAAAGTCTTTATCTCCCATTTTGAATAGTATGTTTGCCGGTTAAAGTATTCTTGGCCATAGGTTTTTGCCATTTGGCACTTTGACTATATCATGCAACTTCTGGCTTGAAAAGTTTCTGCTGAACAATATGCTAGCCTTAAAGAGTTTCCCTTTTAAGTTACTGTCTTTTGTCTTCTTTAAAATTGTTTTCTTTATCACCATGTTTTGCCAATTCATTTTTTTTTTACTGTATTTTTCAAACAGTATTTTCTTTCTGCCCTGCATCTTGATCTTTCCTGGTTCCTTCTGTCTGCTTTCCAACATGTACAGGTTCCGCTATCCTAAGCAAATAGCCTACTACTTCCTCCAGTTTATATATCTACTCTTTTCCTCAGTGCAAGAGCTGTCACAGGTTGAACTCTTTAAACTTGTTGCATTTATTTCCCTGTTTTAGCCTTTTAAAAATTTTTTAAAAGATATTTATTTGAGAGAGAGAGAAAGAATGAGTAGACAGACGGAGAGGAAGAAGCAGGCTCCCCACTGAGCAGGGAGCCTTAAATGGGGCTTCATCTCAGGACCTTGGGATTATGACCTGAGTCGAAGGCAGACACTTAACCAGCTTTGCCACCCAGGTACCCCCTATAGCCTTTTCTTAAGAAAATGGGTTCTGCTTTTTAAAAAAAAGGATTTTGGTTATGCTTAAAATGTGCTTAGCTCTGTTAGGGATGGTGACAGTGTATTTTCTAATTTTGAGTCTCCCAGATCTATTCAGTAGGTAACTAAGCATCTGCTGTGTGCTGGTTACCACTCTGAAATGAGATAGAGTGGTAAACAAGACAGAAGATAGGGTCCTAGCTCTTTGGTTTTTTGTTTTTGTTTTGTTTTTTAAGATTTTATTTATTCGTTCATGAGAGACACAGAAAAAAGGCAGAGACATAGGCAGAGGGAGAAGCAGGCTCCATGTAGATAGTCCAATGTGGGACTCAATCCTGGAATTCTGGGATCACACCCTGAGCCAAAAGCAGACACTCAACTGCTGAGCCACTCAGGCACCCCAGGTCCTAGATCTTTGTAGGTAACTCATAATTCAGAGGCAAAGTCAAACATTGAATAAGTAATATCAAATTCAGAGTGTCATGACATTAAGATCAGATGCATTGGAATCTTTAATACTAAGTAGACTTAGCATTGTTATTAGTGTTATTAAACATTGTTATTAGACCTACTAACTAGAACTAGAGTTCAAAAGAGGTTTTCCAGAGGAAGTGACGTTTCAACCCAAGACTTTAAAGAATAGTGTTGGGGATAAGAGTGCTACATATATAAAGAAGGTCTCTGGTCAGAAAACTGAAATAATTCTAAAGGGAGAGTGGGGAAAAAAAATAATAAATAAAGGGAGAGTGGGAAACGGACTAGAAACATAAGGTGAGGCTACATCAAGCAGGAAGTCCTAGGTCATTACAAGGATGGTAAACCAAGGCAGTGGGAATCCATTAAAGGTAGTCAATAGGATCAGATAGAGAGGGTATGCCGTGCACCATTCTTAGCACCTGATATTCCTGTTGTAGTCAACAGGGGACAGTGCCTTCTGGAGTTGTACAATGTTAGAGTAATCTGAAGTACACGCCCATTTGCATTCCCAGTGGAGTGTGGGGAAAAAAGTAGACTCAACGAGACTTAGGATGTTTAGGGGGTAAGTGTCCGAGTCTTTTTTTTTTTTTTTTTTAAGATTTTCTTTATGTATTCATAGAAACACAGAGAATGAGAGGCAGAGACACAGGTAGGGGGAGAAGCAGGCTCCATGCAGAGAGCCTGATGTGGGATTTGATCCAGGGTCTCCAGGATCACGCCCTGGGCTGCAGGAGGCGCTAAACTGCTGCGCCACCAGGGCTGCCCGTGTCCAAGTCTTGATTTTGGCTCAGGTTGTGATCCCAGGGTTGGAGACTGAGCCCCATGTTGGGCTCCATGTTCAGCAGGGAGTCTGCTCAAGATTCTTTTTATCTCCCCCACCCGCCACTCACACACACTTTCTCTGAAATAAATAGTTTAAAAAACAAAAAAGACTTCAGATGTTTAAGGTGAGGAATAGTGAAAATTAGGAATTTTACCTGGTTTCCTGCTGGGCAGCAGAATGAACAAGGTGCCATTTCTCTGAACTAGGCGAGGTGAGCAGCAGGTGTGTTGGATAGGCGTTAGAGGACGGGAGAAGATGACAGAATCGATTTGAGATTGCTGTGGAATATTAGAATAAGGACAGGTGATTGTAAGGCAAGCAGAGAGGTTTAGACTATGGTTTGTAGGCCTAAGAGAAAAGAGCGTGGAGGTGGTTTATTATAGAACTCAGAGGGATTCCCAGGATTTAATAATTGGATAAGAGGAATGGAGCCTTGTATGTGGAAAACCATGCTAATTCCCCATTACCTTAGGAGGCTTTTCAGCCAAGCCCTTAAGGTCATCTATAAAATGGGTCTTGGGACGCCTGGGTGGCTGAGCCGTTGGCTCAGTGCCTGATCCCGGGTCTGGGGATTGAGTCCCACATCAGGCTTCCTACATGGAGCCTGCTCCTCCCTCTGCCTGTGTCTCTGCCTCTCTCTCTCTTTCTCTCTCTGTCTCTGTCTCTCAGGAATAAATAAATCTTTAAAAAAAAATAAAGTGGGTCTAACCACATTGGTTACCCAGATCATACTGAATTTATTTCCTTGCCTGTGCACCCACTTCAGATGTTACCATCTCTTTGAACTCTTTTCTTATTCCTCAAAACAAAACAACTGCTGGTGCTAAAAGCTATGTTATTTTCACACTAAATTTGTATTCTTAACTATTTGTATATTTGGTTAGTTTTCCAAAGATATAAGGATGCTTCATAAATATTGACTGAATTGAATATATTTTGATAGAAATAGTTCTGAATTTGGGGGGCACCTGGGTGGCTCAGTTGGTTAAGCAGCTGACTCTTGATTTTGGCTCAGGTCATAATCTTGGGGTCATCAAATTGAGCCCCACGTCAGGTTCTAGGCACAGCTGGGAGTCTCTTTGAGATTCTCTCTCCCTCGCCCCTTCCCTTGCTCATGCTCTCTCTCTAAAATAAATAAAATATAAATTTAAAAATGGTTTTGAATTTTTTACTAAACTGATTTACATTCATAGCTGATACATATAATGTATGAGTAAATCATTTGACAGTAGAAAATTCAGCTGAGGAAAAAATAAATATTCTGAAATCACCTGAAATTCCACCACAGGATAGTGCCATGGTTGTGATAGTCTCTTAGGCTACATGTAATAATGTTTATAATGTATTTTGTTTTTGAAAGAGTGCACTTGTGAGCCAGGAGGAGAGAGAATCTTAAGGAGGCTTCATGCCCAGCGTAGAGCCTCAGGGCTCCATCTCATGACTCTGAGACCATGACCTGAGCCAAAATCAGGAGTCGGACACTTAACCGACTGAGCCACCCAGACACTTCTATAACGTTTTTGAAAAAAAATTGTTTTGGTTTTGGGGAGACTGGGGGGCACAAGGGCAGACCACATTTCAAACAGATGGTTACAGATGGTTACAGATGGTTAAATTCTGGTTTTTCTACTTTTAAAATGTGTATGCGTTATTGCTATACCTTAAACTTGGAGTTAACTAGTTAAAACTGGTCTCTCTGAGCTCAGTGATTTTATTCAGTTCTTGTGGAAATGATGTATGTTTATTTAGCTTTGGGATTGGTGTGATTTTGCTTTAGATTGATCTTTAGAACGTTAGGTGTGTTTTGGGAGGTGAGTTGGGAGGGCAGGAGCCATGAGCACTATTCATAGTTCCCTTACTCTGTTTTCCTCAGCATTTCTGCTTTCACTGTTTCAAATGCAGGTGTTCTGTGTGAAATTTCTTTTTACAGAAGGTTTAAGTTTTGTGGGTTTTTTTCTTTTAGAAATTGCTAATCTGCTGGTATATGGTGTGTCTTTAAGATTTTATGGTATGTTATAGTAAACCAGCAGTGAAATTTTTGTTACATTTTATCAACATGGGGACTGTAGGATTTGTGGGATTTTAACTTTTTTTTTTTTTTTTTTTTTTTTTAAGCTTTTTAAAGATGATATCCGGTATCTGTTGACAATGGATAAACTGTGGCGGAAAAGGAAACCTCCAGTTCCATTGGATTGGGCTGAAGTACAAAGTCAAGGTAAAGAATACATTTATGGGTTGCCAGGCAGGCTTTTTCAGGGGAGCATCTGGCTCTCGACCACATGGTTGTGAGTTCAAGCCCCACATTAGGTGTAGAGATTACATATTACATACATACATACATAAATACATGCATATACAAACCAACTTAAAAACTTGTCTTTGTGATACCTAAATTGGAAATTCTCTCACCTAAAATCTTTAAATAACACTGAATTTCGTGGTAACAAATTCAAACAGTTTAGAAATATGTGAAGAAGAAAGATCACTGCAAATCTTGCCACCTAGAGAAATAGCCACTATTAACATTTAGGGAATGTCTTAGTAGTCAACTGTGCATAGAAACAAAGGGCATTTGTTTATGCACTTAGGTAAATGGAATCATACTATTTATATATTCTTACTGCTTTTTGTAGTCAATATTATTTAGCTCCTTATTGGATGAGCTTTATTTGTTTCATATTTTCCCTGAAATAAAGTGTTAAGATACATTGTGATAAGAATACATGCACCTACATCTTTGTACCTTTGTGTGTGTATCTGTTGAAGATTTAATTTGAGGACATACTTGTAATTTTGAACGTGAGGAAAAGCACTGTGAAAGTGACGTTTTCTTTATCCCGCTGCCTCTTCCACATATTATATCTGTGCTTTATCTGAATTATATTTCAGTTAATGTATGCAAAGTAGCGGTCAGTACATTGAAACTTAAAGGGTCCTAGGAGATTTGGGGTGTCAGTTTGGAGCAGTTCTCTACACTAATGAATAGATGTCTTCACAGACCAAATGATAGCTTCCATTTAACTGAGTGCTAATTATGTGTTGGACATAATGCTTATCATCTTATTGACAGTGTATCTTTGAATTCCCCAATAACTTTATGAGGTCCCTCACTATTAGCAATTTCATTGCACAGACTTTTGTAGCATTCTGATAATTGTTTTGTTTTGTTTAGAGATTTGATTTTTATTTCACGTTTCTCTTCTTCTTTTTTTTTTTTTTTAAAGATTTTATTTTATTTATTCATGAGAGAGAGAGGCAGAGACACACACAGGCAGAGGGAGAAGCAGGCTCCATACAGGGAGCCGGAGCCTGACATGGGACTCAGTCCTGGGTCTCCAGGATCATGCCCTTGGCTGAAGGCGGCGCTAAACCGCTGAGCCACCCGGGCTGCCCTGATAATTATTTTAATGGAATTTGTTTCGTTTTGATTTTCTTACTGGTCAAGCATTGAATTGTTAAATAAAATAGAGGAATGATGTTTAAAAGTGAAATTTCTAACATTTTTTCCCTTAGGCGAAGAAACCAATGCATCAGATCAACAAAATGAACCCCAGTTAGGTCTGAAAGACCAGCAGGTTCTAGATGTAAAGAGCTATGCCTGTCTTTTTTCAAAGAGCATTGAGACTTTGAGAGTTCATTTAGCAGAAAAAGGGGATGGAGCTGAACTCATATGGGACAAGGTTCGTTTTGAAAATATGTGGCAATTCTGTTATCACTTGGATATTTATAGTTCTTGAACTGTAACCAGAAACAAGTGGTTTTTTTGAGTATCATTTATTCTACCAGAATTTGAGGACATAATGATGATGTTGCTTAGGTGTTTTCATTTCTAATTACTACATTGAACTATGAATTTTCTGTATGTGAATTCAAGTATCAAGAAATACAAAACTTCATTTTAGATTCTGGTAGTGTATGTGTGGTTTGTAATTATGTTGACTGGAGAAATGTGATTTCATTGGAGTAAAATGTTTCATTGACTTAAAAAATTATTTGTGTAATACAGATTTGTTCATAGAAATCATAAAATTCTTTTGGAGACAACAGCTCTTGGGCCTAATTTAACCTTGAAAGTAATATAATTGCTTTTCTGTTGAAATACAGTGAAAGATCTGAGACTTCTAAATACAGAGTTGATCTTATTTTTAATAGTAATCAGTTTTCTGTGTCTAAAAGTGATTTATATGTGATGGCAGAGATTTGTCATGAGTTGTAAGGGGAGAAGTTTGGTCAGTATTACTAAGTAATTTTGTGCAAATTTTGAAACTGAATTAGACATCTAAAATGAAACTAGTAAGTTTATATTTAGGAGATTCTCGTAAACATTTGTTTATGAGTTTATATTGCATAAACACAGGTTTATATTATATTAAGGGTTTATATTGTATAAAGATTAACTACTTGATAAATATATATTTTCATTGTTACGATTATAATAGTGGTTTGGGACATTTTTATCCCTGAAACCTTGAAACTGAGAGTTGTTACCCTCTGATTAAAATCTATACCTATTGGGTATGGTGAACCAGCTGCCTAGGAAAGTACCTGATGTGTACACCATGTTGTGTACTGTTAAATAATCATACTTCATCACAGTCTTATGAACTATTTATATAATTGTCCCTACTTAATAGTTAAGGAATTATGAGTTTTAAGGAATTTCATTTACCTGAGGATAGTCAACCAGCCAGTAAATAGAGAACTCTCATCCTGTCAGTTTTTTCTCTTATATACTTAGGTGCTTCTGAATTATAGGCTAAGATAGTATGTTCTCAGTGAAGCAGGAAACCTTGCTGAAATCTAAAGAGACCAAGATATAGTCTCAAAAAGAATATAAATTGTCAAGGGAAAACTTTTGTTGTATTGCCATATGTGAAAAGAAACATTGAATACAGGACACTGGTGTATCTAAGGGAATTTGGAGAAAGAAAACCGAAAGGTGTAGTCCAGATATTTGAGTCTTTAATGAAGCCCTTTTCTCTAAGAAGTCTATCTCACTGATGTTATTGAACAACTTTTCATTACTGACTGATGGACCCAGAAAAGAATCGCCACCATCAGTGAATGAAATTGGTGTTCCGGTCTATATACTTAGTGTTTGCTGCACTAGAAGCTTGGTGGGTCTTGGCATTCTTGTCAGGCTACATTCCTGGATCCAAGAAGCTGATAATGAGACCCTGCCCCCTACTCATCCAGTCTCCATGTTACTATGAGGCTTTACTACAGACTGGCTACTTCCTCAAGGCCATCTCTTATTCTAGTTGACTGTCTACAGTGTTATAAAACATGGGAAAGTACTGTTTTGAAGGTGATACTAATCAAATTAAGTTTGTGGAAAGACTTGTTAAATTGTTTAAATTATCGGCAGGATGATCCATCTGCAATGGATTTTGTCACCTCCGCTGCGAACCTCAGGATGCATATTTTCAGTATGAATATGAAGAGCAGATTTGATATAAAATGTAAGTTGTCTTGTTCTTTGGTTGTATTATCTAAAATTCTGAGTAACTGTTTTTTAACAGTCAAATATATTCATCTTTGTTTTTTAGCAATGGCAGGGAACATTATTCCTGCTATCGCTACTACTAATGCAGTGATTGCTGGGTTAATAGTATTGGAAGGATTGAAGATTTTATCAGGAAAAATAGACCAGTGTAGAACGGTGAGTATATATATTTTCATTTTTTATGCAACATCTTTTATTTTTTAATTTAATTAATTTTTAAAGTAATCTCAATGTGGAGCTTGAACTCTGGACCCTGAGGTTTAGAGTCATGTGCTCTGCCCGCTGAGCTAGGCAGGCGCCCCTGTCCAACCTTTTTTTCATAGTAGTTTATACTTTGGGGGAAAAAAAAACTTACAAATAGGATATTAACTAGATCATTTTAAAAATTAAATCAATGAAATTGATTAAAGCAGTGGGAAAAACACTGTTTCAGTTACCCCCGTGATTTCATGTGTAAGTAAGCTTCCTGGAAATTACAGCCAAAAAGAAAACATTTGCTCCTCTTATTTTTGTCTGAAATAGAATCAGAAGCTAGTTTGCTTCTAACAGTTGCCTAGTTTTACTGAAGTCTTAGAGGGACTTGTGTGGTTCCTTCTGTTATTTTTTTTTTTTAATATTTTTTCAATTCTAGGAGTTATCTATGGTTTTAATTTTGTTTTGTCGTTTTATAGTACTCTCCTTTTTTGTTCTTGTTTTTCAGTCTCCTTTTTGGTTTTAAATCTAGTCCATGTTTTTTAATAATGTCAGTTTCTGAACTCTATGGGTGAGTCTACTGTCATTTCTGCTAGATCTTACAGTATTTTGTTGGCTTATGCTGTATTTTTTTAATCGAATTAGTGTTAATGTGTCTGGTAATTCTTAAGGACTTATTAAAGGTGTGCTTCTTCAAAGAGGATTTGTGTTTATTTAATAAAATCTTTAAAAAAATAAATAAATTCTTAGCTTTATGGGCAGCCCCGGTGGCGCAGCAGTTTAGCGCTGCCTGCAGCCCAGGGCGTGATCCTGGAGACCCTGGATCAAGTCCCAAGTCAGGCTCTCTGCATGATGCCTGTGTCTCTGTCTCTCTCTCTCTGTCTCTATGAATGAATAAATAAAATCTTTAAAAAATAAAATAAATTCTTAGCTTTAGTTTTTCAGCTCCTATATCCAGACAGCAAATCTTCATGAGCGTTGTCTTACCATAATGAAATGTGAAGGAAGATAACATGTTGTTCTTCCCTCTTCTTCCCCCCCTCCCCTTACCTCCCCAAAGCACCAAGGCCAAAATCTTTTTTTTTTTCCCCCCCCTATTTTTGTGGAAAAGATGCTTTTATTCTCCACATACCTCCCCATCCAGGTCCTTGCTCTATGCAGGAGTCTCCTGTTAATTCCTACCTTGCAGAATACCTGGGTGGCTCAGTGGTTGAGCGGCTGGCTTTAGTTCAAGGCATGATCCCGGGTCTGCAGATCGAGTCCTGCATTAGGCTCCCTGAGAGGAACCTGCTTCTCCCTCTGCCTGTGTCTCTGCTTCTCTCTCTGTATCTCTCATGAATGAATAAATAAAATCTTTAAAAAAAAAAATTCCTACATTGCTCGAGGGATGGACTAAGTTTATTTTTTAAAACTAAAGCCACTGGATATTCTCTCTGGATTCCTGCTTTTACTTTGATTTTGCTTGAAGATAGTTTGCATTCTTACCAGCTGAGAAATATTAAAAACTGCCTTAAAAAACATTTAGCCAATACTTTTGATCTTGTTTAGGTTCTCCTTTTTACTATAATGTTGAAATGAAAGGACCAATTTATTTTCAGGATTTTCTTTTTTTTTATTTTTTATTTTTTTCAGGATTTTCTAAAAACTACCTCCTTTGAAATGGTACTCGTACTTTTCAGTGCTATTATTGATACACTCTTAAAATACCTTTTATTGTTGGGGCACCTGGGTGGCTCAGTCAGTTAAGCATCCAACTCTTAATCTCAGCTCAGGTCTTGATCTCAGGTTGTAAGTTCAAGCCCCATATTGGGTTTCATGCTAGGTGTGGAGCCTACTTAATCCATTTTTGGGACGCCTGGGTGGCTCAGCCGTTGAGCCTCTGCCTTTGGCTCAGGGTGTGATCCCAGGATCTGGGATCGAGTCCCACATCGGGCTCCTTACAGGAAGGCTGCTTCTCCCTCTGCCTGTGTCTCTGCCCCCCTTTTTTTCTCTCGCTCGCTCTCTGTCTCTGTGTCTCATGAATAAATAAAATCTTTATAAAATAAAACCTTTTTCTGTTTTCAGGAAATTTTGGGACAAAGGAATGCAGAGTCATTGCCAGTCTGTCATCTTGATTTGATTTGCTGTTTAAATCTTTTTTGACTGTCCTATTTTTAATTTTTAAGAACTTCTTGTTTGTTTGGGGTTTTTTTAGATTTTCTTTATTTATTCACGAAAGACAGAGAAAGAGAGGCAGAGACACAGGCAGAGGGAGAAGCAGACTCCATGCAAGGAGCCTGACGTGGGAATCGATCCCGGGTCTCCAGAATCACACCTTGGGTTGAAGGCAGCACTAAACCGCTGAGGCACCAGGGCTGCCAGAACTTCGTGTTTTAATTTCCAACAGCCTGAGTTTGTCCTGTGGCTACAGAATACATCACTTGGAGCTGATAGACAATATTAATTAATGAATTTATTAAAATGTCTACTGTTTCCTGTGACATCCTTCTTGTTTCTTTACCTACTCAGCTTTGTCCATCTCTTGGGTTGATGATGTTTATGTCTGCATTTTTGGTTCACATTTATAAACTGAATTTTAGGATGGCGTAATAGTCTTAGCCTGTTAATAGTGTTAGCGTTTGTTTTCATGACTGTTGATTTCCCTTAGTACAGTTACCTTCCCAGTGAAACCTAAGATCAAACAAATCTATTCCTCCATTGAACCCTGCCTCTGGCCCTGCCAATACAGTGACTAACTGTTAGCACTACTGTTAACAGGAGCCCTCCTCCCAGCAATAACTGCTTCCTACAGGATTTACTTCATTAAGCTTGGGGGATCCATGGGGTTCCTCGTTAGAATTAGTTCATCTTAGCAAGTGCCACTCTTAACATGGTCATCACAAGATGAAAATTTATATATCTGCTTCTAGTGGTGTTCTCACATTGGTTTGTATTGATCTTGCTAGTATTTACCAAACTTTGTAGTAATATGAGGTGAGGCCTTCTTAAATTCCAGTGCAATTTTTATTATTTTTTTAAGGTTTTATTTATTCACGAGAGACACAGAGAAAGAGGGGGGCAGAGACACAGGCAGAGGGAGAAGCAGGCTCCATGCAGGGATCCCAATGTGGGACTCGATCCCTGGTCTCCAGGATCATGACTTGAGCCAAAGGCAGACGCTCAACCTCTGAGCCACCCAGGTGTCCCTTGGTGCAATTTTTAAAATTTGCATTGGCTTTTATTTTTTTGTTTGGGTACTAGGCAGGACGGAAGGTGGTAAATAGATGCTAATACTGCCTGAGGTACATTTTTTTTTCTCGTAATTATATAAACATTATTATTGTAGTTATCATAGACAAGTTGAAAAGAAAGGCAGTATATTGGTTCCATACATCTGTGAAGGTGTCATCATTAATTGGAGAAATTAATATATGTTGCTGTTATTGAGAAGTTGGCTTAAAATTGATAACCACTAGGCAGACACT
Organism: Vulpes vulpes; assembly: GCF_048418805.1. Taxonomy (NCBI): domain Eukaryota; kingdom Metazoa; phylum Chordata; class Mammalia; order Carnivora; family Canidae; genus Vulpes; species Vulpes vulpes. The sequence goes on from NC_132780.1 coordinate 4,855,857, forward strand.
CAAAAGCTTATTTAAGATCAGAGAGGAGTACAGCTAGGCCCTTACTTGGCTAAAAAACTAATTTAGTTTGTACTCAAGTTCAGAGTCTTGAGCACAAGATTTCTTTTCAGTAAGCATAGCCTTTGACGTGGTAGCTAATTGGAAAAGTTGGAAAATCAAGCTCTTAAGAAGGTCTTGGTCTTCCTTATGTTTTTTGCCATCTAGAAGGGAATATTTAAGTCATTTTTTATTGGCTCTACAGTAAACAAGATGGTAGACTTTCAGTTGTATGATATATAAAATTGTAACTCAGATTTATGGATTCTGCTTGTATTTTTTTTCTCCTCCAAAGATTTTTTTGAATAAACAACCAAACCCAAGAAAGAAGCTTCTTGTGCCTTGTGCACTGGATCGTCCTAACCCTAATTGTTATGTATGTGCCAGCAAGCCAGAGGTGACTGTTCGACTGAATGTCCACAAAGTGACTGTTCTCACATTACAGGATAAGGTAAGTGCAGACACTGGTTCTCTTCCACAAAGTATGTTCATTTTCCTTTCCTAAAAACCGAAAACCCAGGTTCCCTTCTGCTTTATAGTGTTGGTGTGATAACCAACAGGGATCGAGTCCCACATTGGGATCCCTGCATGGAGCCTGCTTCTCCCCACATAATTACTCAAAAGATACTGACTACTAAAGTGCGTTGCTCTGATATTCTAGGTTGCTTTACTATCTGAGTTCCTGCTGGTTTTTTGTCTGTGGTTCCAGAGTATGTGCCTCACATGCCAGAGGGAGTAGATGAATTTGGATGGAATATGCACCATAGGTGGTACAGAGGTGATACAAATTCTTGGCAAACAAGAGACACTATGTTCCCAGATAGTGTGTAAATTCTCTGTTCTCTGACAAGCAGTATCCTTAAATGGTCTGGTGATCATCCTGATTCTGGTGTGTTAAGTTGGCCTCTTACAGAATTCTGCATTTGTGTACCTGGATTCACCATTTGAGCTCTGGAGTGAGGAAAATGGAAGTTTAGGATTAGGTCTGGCCCTTAGGTTTCTCCTAAATTGGCTAGATGTAGTTTCTTTATAAATGGCCCAAATGGGTGCCACTTCCCACTTTGGGGATTACTTCAGATTGTTCTCTGATAACATCCATCATCGTGTTTCATATTTATATGACACAGGTGCAGTAGACTCTTGTGGCCCAGTTCTCCCAGAACTGATTAAATGGGACGGATTGATTTGTGCTTGTGTTTTGATGGAGAAGCGTGCCCCAACTACTTTCTTAGAAAATAATTGTAGTTTGTATGTACTCATTCTTGAGCTTAAAAGCAATCCCACTATTTGTAGGATAATCAGACCTTTAGAGAATTCATCCTTTTTTTTTTTTTTTAAAGAACAGGTAGGATTTTATAGATGATTATCACTCCTATCTTGAAATTTAAAGAGAGATGGAGGGACACTTGGGTGGCTTAGAGGTTGAGCGTCTGCCTTTGGCTCAGGACATGATCCCAGTCCAGGGCAAGTCCCGCCTAGGGCTCCCTGTGAGGAACCTGCTTCCCCCTCTGTCTATGTCTCCGCCTCTCTCTCTGTCTGGGTGTCTCTTGTGAATAAATAAAATCTTTAAAAATGAATGAATGAATGAATGAATGAATGAATTTGAGATGGAACTTGGGAAGTGGAATACTATCAAGTATCAGTTTTTTTTTTTTAAGTATCAGTTTTTTAATAAATTTTCCATCTACAAAATGTGCAAATACAGGATTGGTATAGAGACTAAGTGTCTAGCTCAGTACCTGATCTGTAGGGCAGGACAAAATACGAAGGGCTAATTAAGAGTTCACAACTGCCCATTTGGAGCAAGTTTTATCTGAACTTTATCAGTGGTCAAATGTGGGGATAGAAGGTAGGCAAACACGGGCATGGAGTAATTGGGTGAATTTCTAGTGCTTTCCTGCATGCCCTGGGGTATCTTAAAGAACACCTTTGCCCCTTTCAATGGAAGGGGAAAGTATGAGCCTTTGTGGAAAAAATGTCAGTTTTTTGTTTTTTTATGATTTTTAGCTATATATATTAATATTTTGAATCTTTTTTCTTTATAGATAGTGAAAGAAAAATTTGCTATGGTAGCACCAGATGTCCAAATTGAAGATGGGAAAGGAACAATCCTAATATCTTCAGAAGAGGGAGAGACAGAAGGTATTAATACATTGCGTTTATTCACTCCCCTCATTGGATGGAAACTGTGCATGAAGAAGTAACATTAGTTTGTCTGTTTACGGTACACATTACTTGGTATCACAGCTGAAAGGGGCAATATTTGGTCATGGAAGTGCTCTTCCAAGGTGGCACTGCCTTGCTGGGATCACCACATTTTCAGATTTGAGGACTCCCATGTTGTCAGGGTATCTCAGGGACTGTCAGGAACCCTGTGAATGGTTAGGTTTATAGTGACCATGAACAAGGAACCATCTTGCCTGTCTCATGGATCCTGGGAGCTAAATTAGTAATGTGAAGATTGCTCTGGCTATTAAGGTAGGAAGGATAATTTAATGCTATTAGGTGTTTTGTCCAAGAGCAGAGAAGCCTTCATAGACCGCTATAGAGCAGAAAGTAATGCTGAAAATCCGTGCCCACTTTTGTTTTAGGCTTTCTTTTTCAAAAGTTCAGGCAGGTCGGGGCACTTAGGTGGTGTGGTCTGTTAAGTGTCTAGTTCTTGTTTTTGGCTCAGGTCATGATCCTGGGGTTGAGGGATCGAGCCTGAGATTATGGGATCCAGCCCTGTGTCAGGCTCTGTACTCAGCAGAGTCAGCTTGGGATTCTCTCTCCCTCTGCCCCTCCCACTTGTGTTCTCTGTCTCTCTAAAATAAATAAATCTTAAAAAAAAAAAAAAAAACTAGTTTAAACAGGTCATCCTGTTTAATGCATTTGTTGTACAAAGTGCGATGCATTTGATTCTGTTTAAGCTTAGAACTGATAATAATTAGGGATCCCTGGGTGGCTCAGCGGTTTAGCGCCTGCCTTTGGTATAGGGCGTGATCCTGGAGTCCCGGGACCAAGTCCCACATCCAGCTCCCTGCATGGAGCCTGCTTCTCCATCTGCCTGTGTCTCTACCTCTTTCTCTCTCTATCTCTCTTTCTGCGTGTGTGTCTCATGAATAAATAAATAAAATCTTAAAAAAAAAAAAAAAAAAGAACTGATAATAATTATGTCCCCTTCAGACTGCACTGGTCAGTTTGATTAGACTTAGCCTAAGTTCCCTTACCTCTTCGGTCACTTTAGCAGCTCATTTCCTTGGGCTATCACTTGAGTTGATTTCACCACATCCACAATTTTATCAGTGTACCATTACTTTGAAAATCTGAGTGTTTTCCCCAAATGTGTGATGTGTGTATTCACACATTTGTTCATTGATTATTTATTCAGGACAGTTTGCCAGATTCCAATGGGGTTATTCAAATGTCGAGCTTTTACATTAAAACTTAGTGTCAGGATTCTTTTTTTTTTTTTTTTTAGGATTCTTCTTGACTATAGTTTTTTGTCAAGAACTTGTTCAAGGCCATGTTTTGCATAGGTTTATTCTAAGTATCTGGTTGAATATATTTAACACCCCATTTTAGCCGGCTCGGCTGTCTTTACTCACAGAAAGTTTGTGACTGTATATTCTCCCCTTAGTTCTCTGGTACTGACCAGCTCTTTCAAGTGCTAGGACTTTAAAGGGTTTTTTTTGGGTTTTTGGTTTTTTTAATCTATTAGGGCACAGCTGGGCAGGTGGGGAGGAACAGACAGAGGTAGAAGAAGCAAAATCCCTGTTGAGCAGGGAGCCGGGCATGGGGCTCGATCCCAGGCAAGCCCTTGGGATCATGACCTGAGGCGAAGGCAGATGTTTAACCAACAGCCACCCAAGCACCTTCACAAATGCTAGGACTTTAAAAATGGAAACTGGCCAAGAATCTCAAGTGACTGAACTGGCCCTTCTCCACAAAATACATGTGTTACTGAGGGAGAGAACATATATTCAAATATTTTTGTGTCCTTCTGTGTTATAAATATGGTCCTAGGTGTTTATGATTCAAGAATGAATAAGGAAGACAGTGGTCCCTGTCTTGAGGTACTCTATAGCCTGGAAGGAGAGGAGAGATGATCAAGTGGGTTTAATACAGTCTGACTATAGGAAGAGAGCATATAAGGTAGGAATTGAAGCCTTGTGAGAAGAGGAGAGGAGTCACATGAGAAAGGACTCTGGGTCAGTTCTTAGATGGAAAGGTGCTCTGGGCAGAGAAAGGAATGACTGCATTTGGGCAGAATCTGCAGCCTTTATAAATAAACGTGTGAACTAGTGAAACAATTTTGGAATCGCCAGTTACTTATTTTACTGGAAAGTGGAGTGCTGTCTGGTTGGCAGTGGTGGCACAGCTGGAGGGCTTCCTGTGCCATGCTGGTGACATTGTTTGCCGTCCCGTCCCCCAGGGCCATGCTCCCACCAGAGTTTATAAGCAGGGAAGTAATGTATTATAGGAAGAAAAAATGAAAGTAGTGAGGGATGTTTACTAAGGCAAAAGCAAATGAAAGAGTTGAAATTTACAGTCAGAGTTCAGGGGCCAGGTGAGGAGAAATAGCATTGTTGGGCAGATGAGGACTATCACAGGACTCTGGTTTCAGAGATGATATGCTAATTGACCAGAATAGAACGCATAGTAACTGCTTCTCTTTCAGATATGTTGGGTCTGAGGAGTTAGTGTTGAGAGGGGAATGTGTGAAAGGGCTTGAAGATTAACTCTTGGGTAGGAGCTATCATTCTCTGAAGGCGTCTCAGGTAGCTTAAAAAGTTAAAATAAGAAAAATCAATCTGTAGGGGTACTCCACTGACTCAGTAGAGCATGCAGTTCTCAATCTCAGAGTCACGAATTTGAGCCCCACATTAGGCATACAGTTTACTTAAAAAAGAAATCTGTAAAATTAGAAACTCAGTAGTTTCTGGGTTTCAGGGTCAAGTAGGGAGGATTCTTTCTAAGCATTTTCCTTATAAGCAACAAAAAAGTAAAGCATTATTAGATTATATAGAGAATCACATAAATTTAATGATGGATAACTAGAATTTAAAATACAGTCTACTTAGTATGTGCCACACACTACATAGGTCAGCAGGTTCTATACGGTGTGTGTCCCTCACAGAGCAGATGTTTAATAAAGTGCACTCTGGTGATGAGGGGGTGAAATTGAGAGCAAACTGAGGAAGCAGTTTTGTAAATGATACCTGAGTACTTTTACTGGTCCAGGGAGAGGAACATTTGAACAGGCAGGAGAGAAAGGATAATTAAGGCAGAAAGACCCAAGAATAGGGAGGGTGAGGTGGTGTGGACATCAAAAGTTTGATTCAAGGAATTGTTCTTCATTGAAGTATCTATAAACCATGGATCAAAGGTTTATTCAGTGCTAGTGGGTGTTAGGGACTGTGCTGCATGAAGCAGAAATATTCACATGAACCAGAAATGACATGTGGAAGCTGAAACCAGATTGGAGTGATTATTTTTGGGAGGTCCCATAGGCTTGTTGTTGAGAAATGTTGAAAATTCATGTTGAGAAATGGAAATCCATTCAAATCAACAAAGTTGTCTCCTATTTCTGAATTTTAAAATTTGCGGGAAAGTAGTTTTTTAAGTTGTTGTGGATAACCTCTCTGCAAGTAGACTATATTTTGAACAACACTAAAAGTTGTCTTTGACTCCCCTAGGAGTCCAGAATAATTTGGTTTGAATGGGAGAATGTTGTCAGAACTTCTTACAGTTTGGTTCTTTTGAAGCAGTTTTAGTAGTTGAGTATTCACTCGGGGCTGAATTTTTAAGTGCCTAATATTTTAGTGGATTAGTTTGCTTGGGCCACCATTCAGAAATACACAGAGTGACTTAAATAACAAATTTATTTTCTCATGATGCTGGAGGCTACAGGTTGTAAGATCAAAATGTGCGCAGGTTTGGTTTCTCTTGAGGTCTCCTTGGCTTCTTACAAGGATTCCACTTAGATTGGATTAGGGCCAACCCTAATAGCCTCATTATAACTTAATTACCTATTCAAAAAGAAGGCACTGTTTCCAAATACTGTCATATTCTGAGGTACTGGGGTTAGGGCTTCAACATAGGAATTTTGAGTGGGTGACACAATTCAGTTTATAATAGGAGTTTAATCTTTTTTAAACTAATGTGACTGCTCCATGGAAATCTATAACTGAAGTATCTAAATTCCTTTCCAATTTCTTAGCTAATAATCACAAAAAGCTGTCAGAATTTGGAATTAGAAATGGGAGCCGGCTTCAAGCAGATGACTTCCTTCAGGACTACACTTTATTGATCAACATCCTTCATAGGTAGGAACTATTGATATATATTTAAGTGTAATAAATTATCTGAATATAAAAACGTAAAGTAGAGAAAAAAAGTTTTCTTACCGTTAAGCCCTACTCTTCATTTGAAACCACACAATATATTTGCTTGAGTTGGCTGCTAAGTTCCCTGATGCTTGACCTATAGAAGAATCTGAGAATTCAGAAACAGAAGGGATAGGCAAAACTAAAATAAAAACTTTAATTATTTTAAAGATTTCTCAGAAGAAAGAAATCTTTGTCCAGTAAAACAAATATTTCGTTTGTGATCTGTAACAATAACAAGACATTTTAAGATTATCCTATAGAGATTATTGAATCATTTGTTTTTTTTTATTTGATTTAATGTCTTGCCCGTTTTATAAAAAAGCATTCGTATTCTTGCTTTACAGAATGTTTGCATATATATGTAACAGTTAAAATACAGATGGTCCTCCATTTTGATGTGGTTAGCTGTTGAATAAGGTGCATTTTTTTTGTGTTATGTTCCCGTTGGTACACCTTAACTACACCCTGACTTAAGACTTTTGGATACCATCTAACCAACAGGAAAGGGGTTGCTACCTGCATCCACTTGTTTGGCTAATGTTGCCATCTATGAATTTAAAGAATGTGTAGCTGTTTGGAGGATATCATATTTTATATACTTGGTTTATAAAAAGTATAAATATACAAGAAAGACTGAATGTGAGTTATTGGTAGTAAGTACTGCATTTTACAAAGCTAGACATCCTCGTGGCTCAGCTGGTTGAACATCTGCCTTCTGCTTAGGTCATGGTCCCAGGTCCTGGGATTGAGCTCAGCGGGGAGTCTGCTTCTCCTTCTCCCTCTGCCATTCCCCTTGCTTGTGCTCTTTCTCTCTATTAAATAAATAAAAATTTTAAAAGAAAAAAGTTTCATAAAGTTAGACAATGGAGTCAAATACTGATATGGCTTGGGAGTGATCTCTAGCCTCAAACGCCGTTGGATACCAATGGTGTGCTTGTGTTCAATTATACAAGAAAAAAACAACGGAAGGACATGTTACAATAAAATGGAAATATATCAGATGGTGTCTAAAGAGGAGGCATAATTAGGGTTTTTTTTATCATATTTTTTAGCTCTCTGGGAACAGAACCCCCCCTTAAAACATGTAAGTCTTTTGCTTGACTTTCATGCATTAAACTTTCATACATGTTTTTGGGAACTCATTACAAAAGCAGGGTGCTGCCTGTAAAGATGGGGGGGAAACCCAGAGTCCATGTAACCGCCCTATTCCTAAAACACCAAATTACTCTGGTTAAGATCAGAGTGGAATATATAGAATCTTTAAACATAGTAGCCGAAGAAATAATGCCTAAAAGATATATTGGGTTGCGGAGTTCTGAATTTCATTTTCTGCTCTACCAGTAAAAGTTACATAATACTGTTTTAAAAATCTTTTTCTTGATCTGAAGGGGCAATGGTACTGGCCATCTGAGAGTTTTGAATTTCACTAAAATTTGTTAACGTGCAGTCTATAATTTTTGTTTTATTAGCTCTTTGAAAATCAGGATCCGTATATTTGGTGTGTACATAGTACATGCACTTAGAGCTTAACAGTGTCTTTCTGGTGTGCCTTTGCTATCTTCTATAGTCATGGTGGTCCAGTTTTACATTGTGTCATTCTTTTACAGTGAGGACCTAGGGAAGGATATTGAATTTGAAGTTGTTGGTGATGCCCCAGAAAAAGTGGGGCCCAAACAAGCTGAAGATGCTGCCAAAAGCATAACTAATGGCAGTGACGATGGAGCTCAACCTTCCACGTCCACTGGTGAGTCACGGCCCCAGCCAGCCAGCACTTTAATTACCCACCAAGCAAGCAAGTCATTATGTAGAAACAAATGGATTATTTTACAAATAAGACCATAAAACAAATCCACAGGACTGTTAGAGGTGTGTATTGATTTGGCATTGTTTTAATAGAGCTTTGTATGTATGAACCATGAACATATTTAAGTCTAGGGGAAATTCTTATGGAAAATAGGAAATGTTCTTTTTTATTAGTGGGTTTTTACAACTGGAAATGTTAGAGTGTACTAGTGCATGAAGACACTTCATTTTTCATAGTAGTCGTTTTGGATTTCGTATGCCTGTTTTATTTAGGGGAAACAAATCGATGCATATGACTATTTTGAGTGAACAGATGCTATAATTGGAGAATTAAGCATTTCACAGTTTTCTCGGAACTGTTATGACTTTGGTAAAGTGCATCAGAGGCTGTTTCCCTGCACAGTCAGTGCTAGTGCTTGGTGCTTTGCTGTATGCTCAGATTTGGATGTTTCCTATCGACCTGCATCCCACAGCAGCCTCCCTTCATTCTTTACTCAGGAAATTAAATTTCTACTTCTCTGTTTCCATTTCTTTAACCCTGTGTCTTTGGTGTTCTTTGGAATATGGTTGTTCTTGGTTCTTATGTTCTCTGAGAACTTTTTAAAGATAGACTTTGAGACTAGCTAGAGCGTAGTCCACCTGTGAGCCATGACCTTTCTTCCCCTCCAAAAATAGAAAAAGTCTTTCATTCTCCTGTAAGGAAGGGACTTTGGTAGTTTTTCAGAAACCATAAATTAAAATGTGCATTCACTGATCCCTTACTGTGGGTTGGTTTGGGAGGCTATAGCAATGAGTAAATAGGTAGGTACTCTGCTTTTGCTTTGGTGGGGATGGAGGATGGGGTGGGGGTGGTTCATGAAACCAACTGTAGTGTAAGGTTAAGAGCATGCACTGTAGAGCCCACTGCGTGGATTTGAGTCCTGGCCTCATCTTCTGCTATTGTATGACCTTGGGCAAGTCAATCTCTGTACGTCAGTTTCCTTTTCTGGAAAACGGATAATAATGTTATCTTCTTTATAGGGTTGTTGTGATGATTAAATGAGTTGTTATATGCAAAGTGCTCAGAACAGTTCCTGGCACATTGTAAGTGCTATATATATGTTGTTGTTGTTGTTGTTTTATTATTATTATTATTACCACCACTACCAGTATTAGGATATGCACCTTCCCCTTTTCTGTTGGAGAAATAGAAACAAGGAGCTATGATAATTTGAGTTCTATAATGCTTGTTACAGTTTTTTTGTTTGTTTGTTTAGATTAGAAAACAAGTAGGTGCTTGTTACAGAAAACATTAAAACAGTACAGAGAGGTGTAATGTGTAAAGTGAAGATTCCCTACGGGTGGCCTACCATTCTTAAGTTTGGTATATATTAAAAATGCCAGCTTTTCACTTTCATAAAATATTAGTGAATCACTAGTAACTCCCACTCCACTTTTAACCATTTTTCCCTTTTTTCTGAAATAAGCACAAGAGCAAGATGATGTGCTCATAGTTGATTCAGATGAAGAAGGTCCTTCAAATAATGCTGACATCAGTGAAGAAGAGAGAAGTCGCAAGAGGAAATTAGATGAGAAAGAGAATATCAGTGCAAAGAGGTCCCGCACAGAACACACAGAAGAGCTTGATGATGTGATAGCATTAGATTGAACAGCTGCCTCTAAACAGGACCCTCTTACTGCAGTAGGTCATCTGGGCAGAACCAGGTTATTTGTTACGTCCTTTGTTCCAAAGGGAAAAAATTGACACCAGTGACTCGAAGATGATTCTGCTCCTTTGGAAAGCATTCATTTTGCTAGAACAATTAGAAACATTGCGGTATGCGGTATTGAAAGTAGGAATATAGTTTTAAAGCCCTTTGAACAAAGTGTGTGCATAACCAGTCATGAGATGAAACAACACAATGCATGTTGCCTTTTTAATGTAAATACCCTTAGGTATCATTTAACAGTTTTAAAATATTGTGGTTTAGTAAAGTTGATACCTGGTTATAAATATTATGCCTTTATTTTTGGTTAGAAGAAGAATTATTTTTAGCCTAGATCTAACCATTTTTCATACTCTTAACTGACTGAAACAGATTCAAAGAAGTATCAAGTGCTATGCATTGAAACGTGTTTTTAAATGTTACCTGGCACTATGTATATTACTGTAAAACAATGTTAATTTACTCAAGTTTTCAGCTTGTACTGCCTGGTGTGTCTGTGTAAGAAGCCAATTTTGTGTATTGTTACAGTTTCAGGTTATTTATATTTGATGTTTTGTAGAACTCAAATACGACTATACTGTACTTATGGACCAAATAAATGGCATCTGCATACTTGTTATACATGCCTGCATAGTTCACGTTTCTGCTGCCTTAGTGGGTTTATATATTACTGCAGGCATGCTAAATTCTTTCCTTCTAAAAACTTAACTCCTAATGGATATGAAGGTTAAATGATCTCCACTGTTTGCCATAGATGAGTACTTTCTAAAATAAAACTTTAAATGGCAGTGTTGCTTTTTAAGTTTGGATTGTAAACAACTGGCCTTCTGTTGAGAACATTAAGTGATCTTTGCCCAGCCCCAGGAACTTAGAACCTTGGATTTGAGATTCCAGAGCAGGGGAGAGTCTTCTTTATTCTACAGTCTTCTCTGGGTTGCCCCTCCCCACCTACCCCCCCACCCTCAATTCATCAGAGTCCCTTCTTGAGTGTGTACCATTTAGGGCCCAACTCCAGCCTTTATATGTGGCCAGACCAGCGCTGGATGGATCAGCATCCCTGTCTCTGCCGCTGGCCTCAGAGGACCTTGGCCCTTAGGCGGTACTCTCCTCACACAGATGTGCCTTGAGTTTTTAGATAACAGAAACCCCTGGAGTTGTTTTCCCCCATTCTATACCCCGACCTTCGGTGGTTTTGGCTGCAGTCGATTAAATTTCAAGTTATTGGTTCATCATTTTGTTCTCCTTTGTATAGTTCTTACTCTGCCATCTAGGTTATTAACTCTTACTCCTTGTTTTGTATCATTTGTAAATTCAGCATGTAATCAAAGCCTTCAGAAAAATCATGTTGAACAAGACTCCGCCCTCAGGAGCCTGCCGCTTGATGCCTGCAGGATGGACTGACTTCCAGCCTTCAGATACAGCACTGAGCTAGCTGAATCCCCACCTACAACTGTATGAGTGTATGAGGTTCTCTTTGCCTTTAGAGTCTTAGAAGATGTTCCATTTTCCTCCAGGGGAAAAAAAAGTCTCAAAATTATAAAACTATGTAACAGACGATAATGAAATATTCTGGAAATCCACCTCTCAGAAATGTTTCGGTTAACTGGTTGGTCACTGGTGATCATGTTCAATTTTGAAATTCCATTCCTAAAACCTCATACTACCCTTTTAGACTTCATTATCAATGTATTTTTCCAGCATTTTATATATTTCTTTTATTCTATTCCATTTATATGTACATGGCAGTAAGTGCCAGTTTGACCTGTAGAGTGAGGTTTCTGTTTTGGGAGACCAGTGGGTTTTGTTTTGTTTTTTTTTAACCTCTGCAACAACTCTTATAACTACCTTTTCCAGCAGGTTCTGTCCATTTTGTACCTGTTTCTATAAAATCAGGGTTTATCAGCAAGGTAGGTCCAATGCAAGGGACCCAGTAGACTGAGCAGATCCAAGCTGCCTCCACACCCCTGGAGCATGGAGACACTTTAGATGTGGCCTGGTATTGGTGGTTCTCCTGTGCAAGTTGTCTTCTCAGTTGGGGAGCTAGAGGCAGAACTCGTCAGGGGCCTTTCCCCAGCAGCTCTGTCCTGAAATACAGTCTGAAAACCATCTTCCAGCCTGAATGGGAACAGTCTGGTGATTCAGGTTTACCATCTAGTCTATCGTCCCAAAGATCAGTCTGTGTACTGCATACTTGGCATGCATGAGAGGACTTGGGGTTTTAACATAGAGCCTGACCCTTTAACCAAGCAGACATCAGTGGATGCCAAAACCTTTCATAAAAAGTTGTTGAGGAACAGAATCTTTACGGTGCTCAAGTGTTGCTGTACAGAGAACTCGCAGAAGGGAAAAAAAGAAAAAATCATCTTTTGACCATGTGCTGGTCTTGTCACCACTGTAATTGCCTACTCAGACCTGGCATCAGGAACGGGACCACGGGACGTGTGCTTCCCAATGAGATGATAGACTCAGCAGCACGGAGACAAAAACCATGTTAACCTGAACCTAATGCAGCATCTAGACGTAACTTCCAGCTGGCAGGAAGTGGGGGGTGGTGGTAAGAGGAGCAAGCTAAACAGTAGGAAGAAACGGACAAGTACAGAATGTGGGATGTTCTTGAACTCAAGTTCAACATACGTGACTTTAGGAATTCTTGTGACAATTGGAAATGGGATGTGGTCATGGAAGTATTTTTTTAGGTATGGTAACGTCCTTGTACTTTTGTAGGCCAGTGTCTTTATTCTTCGAATATTAGGGATGAAGCTTCATAACAACTTTTAAATGGCTCAGCAAAATACACAATACAGGAAGAAAAAGATGAAGTTACCCATTTATTGAATCTAGGTGGAGCCTATATATGTTCATTGTACTATCCAACTTTTCTCTGAAAGCCTTCGTAATAAAGTGGAGAGAGATATATATATAGTCTGTATTTTCCTTCTGTGCCTATGTGACTTTCAAGTTTTGTAATGAATATATCCTATGATTTAAATCAGAAAGGCAATAAAGATTATTAAAAATATAAGTTGGCATGAAAAAGTGTTGCAGTGATTCCTGGGTCCAAGATTGATGAAGTCCACTTTGTTCATTCTTGTTGCTAGGCTGTGATTTAGGAAGAATTCTCTTTCATTTGATCCTCCAGAGAACTTAGAAGAGAGCCAAGTTGCTCCCAGTAGATTAATGGTTCACTTAGAAGTTCCAGAAAACATTTGGTTCATAATAGATGTTCCTGTTCCTGGAAATTGCCCATGGGTGGCACACATGTCTAAGTGGACTTGCTCTGTGGCCAAAGAACATTGGCAGATGTAAGCTTCCTACTAGCCTTTTGTAACGTACAGAAAATAGAAACTTAAAAGGAAGTAAAGGAAAACCCAAATCAGGGGAGAAAATGTGACAGATGTTTCTAGTCACTGTGACTTGGGGAAGGAGTAAAGGCCTGGAATCTCCATTTGACCATTTGCAGGAGGATATATTTAGAGAAGTATTTTTATAGACCCTTTCATGCTGGGAATACATTATTTGCATTCTGCACACAGAACTTTTTTCCCCTGCATCTAATTTAAAATAAATTCCAGCCAAACGTTTGAGAAATTTTTGAACTGTTCTCAATAAAAAAGATCATCTGAATTGAACTACAGAACTGTGATGATGCTGTGCAGTGTGACTCTCCTGAAGATGTTTTCCTGATAAAATAACATTTTGGGGGGTTTTGCTGAATATCTGACTCAAGCTTTACAAACTCTAAATCTGAGATGCGTGGGTGGCTCAATGAGCGCCTGCCTGTGGCTCAGGTCGTGACCCCGGGGGTCCCAGCATCGAGTCCCGCATCAGCCTCCCTGCACAGAGCCCGCCTCTCCCTCTGCCTGTGTGTCTGCCTCGTGTGTCTCTCATGAATAAATCTCTAAAAAAAAATTAAAACTTTCAATCTTGCAGCAAGTGATGACTTACGCAGGAAAGGGCTCTGAGGAAAATTTTACTAGAAGTACAAGTGCTCCAAGTAGGTCCCTCGGGCTTTTACTTTGAAACACACCAAAGTTCACGTTCTCAGGTCAGTCCGTCTCAGAAAAGCGTACTCCTTGTGCACGCTGTCAATCACTTGTCCTATAAACGTGTATTGCGTCCCTACTCTGCACTGTGCTACACTTAGAAGACCTTGCCAACCTCGCCAGCCTGGGTAGAAATCTTTGAAAGCAGTAAGACACTAAGGGCTGGTGTTCACAGAAACTTCTTACCTACGCAGCAAGAGGTGGTGGGATGGGGTTCCCGTGTGTTGTCCAGCTTCCCAGTTGCTCCTGTCAACTTCTAGCAGCACTAAAAGTCATGAACACCCAACTTCCTGCTCAAAAATGTGATAACGGACGCCTGGGTGGCTCAGCAGTTGAGCATCTTCCTTTGGCTCAGGGCGTGATCCCGGGGTTCCGGGATGGGGTCCCGCGTCGGGTTCCCTGCAGGGAGCCTGCTTCTCCCTCTGCCTGTGTCTCTGCCTCTCTCTTTGTGTCTCTCACGAATAAGTAAAATGTTTACCAAAAAATACAACAAATCTGTACGAAGCCGCATCCCCAAATGTCCTGGCCCATGGAACTGCAGATGGCTGGGAGTTGGCCCCGGACAAAGTTTGTGTACAAATTCCCTTTCCTGGAAGCAGGGCAAGATAGTAAAGTAAAGGTCATTCCAAGGTGGCCACTTTCTCCCCGATGAAGGAAGCAAGCTGTGATCATCGGATCGTAACCCTAATTGTTAGATTGGGGAGCCAAGCCTGTCCGTGGTTTCAGCTGTCAATGCTTTGACCCTCCTGTGTCCCTGAAGGGGATACCAGGACCAGGGGAAATCGGTGGACGCCAATCTGGTTGAAAGAGCCGGGCCTCCAAGGAGAAGATGGAAAAATCCCTTTGGGCACAGCTCCCAGTAAGATGTCCTGCCAGGAGAGGAGCATCACAAAGAACACACCTTGGGGCTGGGGCTGCGTGGGAAGCCTGGCTCTTAGGAGCTGAGCCCGAGAGGTACGGGTGGCCTTCCCCACTGCTCTCCCCAGGAAGTACTATTTCTCGAGGGTAAAGATTGTTGCAGGCTGGAGAGAGAGAGGAGTGGATCCCAGGAACTCCTCCACGGGGAGTCTGGCCATGTGCCGCCATCCCTCTTCCCTAGGAACCCAAGTTCAACAGCCACACCTGACTGGCATCTGAGTGTGTCCTAAGACTGGGGAAACTCCTGACTTGTGTCCATAATGGGGGTCCAGACAATACAGACACTACAGGGGGTCTGAGGGAAGCCAGATTACAAGGAGAGACAGGAGGGGGGATCTTGAAGTCCCCCTTGGTGTAGACCTTCTGTGTAGGATCGGCCTCCGGGGAATTGGAAGGAAAAGACTACGGTTTAGGACTTGGTGTGAAACTAGACTGAAATGCCCTGAGTGTGTCCCCATCCCCAGAGCACGGGATGAGAGACAGACAGAACCCCACCGCTGTGTCGTGAAACTTCGACAGCCCACCCCAGGAGTGGCAGGTAGCACCGGCTCCTACTGGCTTCGGAGACGTGATTCTACTCCTTCCTTCCCCACTCCACGCAGTAACACGTTTGAAATTGCCCACGGTGGGGTGGTATTGCTGAATGCTACAAACCGGGGCTCCGGGTAGGTACGATTCTCCCCAGGAGCACTGGTTGTTGAACACCTCAGCACACCCCGGGCCCAGGAAGGAAGAGGCCGCAGAGGGAGGTGAACGGAGAACATCCCCACGTGGGTGGAGGGCGGAGAGGGCCTTAGCGGAGGTGGGAGCCAGAAAGCAGACATTTCCGATGGTTTGCGGGCATTCGTTATTAATTAATTAATTAATTACCATTAGAGCGAGCAGTGTGTGTCCGCTGACGCCAACACTGCTGAAAGCTGGCTGAAGGCTCTGGTTGGGCAGGTGGGGATGAGAGTTCAGAAGTACCTGTGAGGGCGGAGAGGTCCTTTGGGCAGGCCGGACGGGACGTCCTGGGACTGGACGGGAGGGCAGGAGTAGGGGAAACACTTGTGCTTGCACCACCTCTGCAGTGTGGACTCCTTCTCCAGAACAGTCTGGAGCATCACCGCGCATGAGAGCGCTTTGGTTTGTTGATGACACTGCTAAGACCGTGGAATCCTCCTGCTGACAGGAGGCGCCCACGTACCCTCCCGCGGTGACACGCGTGCCCGCCGGGCCACAGTCTTGCCAATGCTCCCATTTTTAAATAGGAGGTAATGTGGTGGGTGACAGGCGATGTCGCATTGCTGGTCTTCCAGTGGAGACCGTTTTTCATGGGAGGGCTCCTCTGGGTATTTGCTCCCCCAAAACGCTGGCGTCCACCTGCACCTGCCCCCCACCCCGAGGCCCGAGGTGCCTGGTCCGTGGTCAGGCTGCGCCACCACCGTCCCCACCCAGGCTCCCTGCCTCCCCCGACCTTCCTGGAGCTCTCTGAGCCTTTGGGGGGGCGGTTCCTGCCAAGGAGAGAAACCCTTCCCCACTCGTGGTTTCCCTGAGTCCGCAGCAGGTCGCGGCGGGTGAGCTCGCCCTTCCCTACGAGCCGTTTGGAATAGCCACAAGGGCTTTGTAGCTTGTGTTTGGGGGGGACGAAGCCTTGGTCACCCCTCGTTCACCTCCCTCCCTCCCGGCGAGGTCCCCAGGGCCTCGTGTCCCAGGGCCTGCCTCCTTGGCGCCCCCCACAGGCTCTGAGGGCAGCTGGGGGGGAAGGGGGTACCCCCCATCCTGTGGCCCCCGCCTCTGGGCTCCCCGCCCCCGCGGAGCTTGAGCCTGCTTCCGGCCTGCATGGTGGGGGTGGGGGTGGGGGTGGGGGTGAGTGAGGGTGGGGGTGAGGGTGTGTGGGGGGGTGAGGGGGGGTGGGGGTGAAGGGGGTGGGGGTGTGGTGGAGGTGAGGGTGGGTGTGGGGGTGAGAGTGAGTGAGGGTGGGGGTGTGGGTGTGAGGGTGTGAGTGGGGGTGAGGGTGGGTGGGGGTGTGGGGTGAGGGTGGGTGAGGGTGTGTGGGGGGGTGAAGGGGGTGGGGGTGTGGTGGAGGTGAGGGTGGGGGTGTGGGGGTCAGGGTGTGTGTGGGGGTGAGGGGGGGTGGGGGTGCGGGGGGGTGAAGGGGGTGGGGGTGTGGTGGAGGTGAGGGTGGGGGGCTGAGGGGGGTTGGGGGAGTGACGGGGGTTGGGGGGTGGGGGTGAGGGTGGGGTGGCGGTGGCGGCGGGGACCCTGCGCACAGCGGCCCCCCCCCGCCCCGCCCTCCAGCCCCCCTCCCCCCCGCCCGGGGCCGCTGCGCCGCCAGGGGTCCGTCGAGGGCCCGGGGTCCTCCGGGGTCCTCCGGGGCCCGGGGGCGGAGGGGCCGTCGGTGCCCGCAGCCCGGTGCCCGCAGCCCGGTGCCCGGAGCCCGCCCGGAGCCCGCCGCCCGCCGCCCGCCGCCGCCGCCGCCGCCACTCCCCCCGCATTCCACAGGCCGCAGCGCCGTGTCCTTCCTCGCATTCCTCCCCACAAAGGAGTCCCTCCGCCCCGCGGCCGCCGGGGAGGGCGCGGCCCGGGCTCGCAGCGCGCCTCCCCGCGGAGCCCGCGGCCCCCGGAGCGACCCCGGCCCGCGCGCGCCCCGCCCCGCCCCGCGCCCAGGGCTCCCGGGGCGGGCTCCGGGCTCGGGCGGACGATGCGGCGGCGCGGCCGGAGCGGCGGCGGGAAGCGGAGGCGGAGGTGACGCGCCGGGGCCGCGGGCCGGGCCATGCAGCGCTCCCGGGCGGCCGCGGACCAGGCGGCGCTGCTCCTGGCGGGGCTGGCCCTGCGGGAGCCCGAGCCCGAGCCCGGCGGCGCCTCCCCGGGCCGGGGGCGGTGGGGGCCGGGGCCGGGGCCGGGGCCGGGGCCGGGGGACGAGGCGGCGCCGAAGCCGGGCCGCAGGGGGAAGGGCGGCGGCGGCCCCGAGGCCGCGGCGGACGCGCCGAGCCGCCCCGAGCGAGGCCCGCGGCGCACGGCGGCCGCCGAGCTCCCGGCGCAGCCCGCGAGCAGCCCGAGGGCCAGCCTGGCGGCCTCCGACGGCGGCAGCGCGCGCTCCAGCGGCATCAGCCTGGGCTTCGACCAGCGCCACGGCAGCCCGCGCTGCGGCCGCCCGGACCCGCGCCCCGGCCCCGGCCCCGGCCCCGGCCCCGGCCCCGGCCCCGGGCCGCCGTCGGGGGGCAGCGCGCGCTCCAGCGTGTCCAGCCTCGGCTCCCGCGGCTCGGCCGGCGCCTACGCCGACCTGCTCCCGCCCGGCGCCGGGCCCGCGCCCGCCCGCTCCCCGGAGCCCGCGCCGCCCGCCGCCCTCCCGCTGCCCGCGCTGCAGCTGCCCGCGGCCCGGGACGGCGGCCCGAGCGCGGCCGAGCGGAGGCTGGAGGCGCTGACCCGCGAGCTGGAGCGGGCGCTGGAGGCGCGCACGGCGCGGGACTACTTCGGTGAGCGGCGGGCGGCGCGCCGTGGGGGCGGGGGGCGGGGGGGACCCGCGGAGGCCGGGGCGGGGGGAGGCCGGGGGGGGACCCGCGGAGGCCGGGGCGGGGGGAGGCCGGGGGGGACCCGCGGAGGCCGGGGCGGGGGGAGGCCCGGGGGGGACCCGCGGAGGCCGGGGGGGGGGGAGGCCCGGGGGGGACCCGCGGAGGCCGGGGCGGGGGGAGGCCGGGGGGGGACCCGCGGAGGCCGGGGCGGGGGGCGGCCGGGGGGGGACCTGCGGAGGCCGGGGCGGGGGGAGGCCGGGGGGGACCCGCGATGGCCGGGGAGGGGGGGAGGCCCGGGGGGGGAGGCTGGGGGGGACCCGCGGAGGCCGGAGGGGGAGGCCGAGGGGGGATCCGCGGAGGCCGGGGAGGGGGGGAGGCCCGGGGGGGACCCGCGGAGGCCGGAGGGGGAGGCCTGGGGGGGGAGGCCGGGGGGGGACCCGCGGAGGTCGGGACGGGGGGGAGGCCCGGGGGGGACCCGCGGACCGGGGCGGGGGGAGGCCGGGGGGGACCCGCGGAGGCCCGGGGCGGGGGAGAAGGCCTGGGGGGGGACCCACGGACGGGGCGGGGGGAGGCCTGGGGGGTCCCGCGGAGGCCGGGGAGGGGGACCCGCGGCGGCGCCCGCCGTTCCCGGGGTAGGTCGCGGCCGGGCGCGGAATGAGCCGCCCGCGGATCGTGCCTCCCCAGCCCGTAGCGCGGCCCCTGCTCGGCCTGCACCCCGCCAGCCCCAGCCGGGTGGGGACCCGCCGTCCCGGGCCCCCGGCGCCCCCGCGGTGCGCGGACTGGACAGGCGGGGGGGTGCGAGGGAGGGACGGGAAGGGGCCCAGGCCGGCCCCCGCTGCCCCTGCTCCGCGCGGTTTCCCGCGGGGCCCGCTCCCCCGCGCTCGCAGAGCCCACGGTCCCTGGCCCGCCTCCCCCAGGCTCACCCTGGCCCGCCTCCCCCAGGCTCACCCTGGCCCGCCTCCCCCAGGCTCACCCTGGCCCGCCTCCCCCAGGCTCACCTTGGCCCGCATCCCCCAGGCTCACCCTGGCCCGCATCCCCCAGGCTCACCCTGGCCCGCGATCCCTAGTTCCTTGGAGACCTCATAGGAGCCTCCCTGCGTCGCTGAGAGGGAAGCAGGAAGACGAGGCACCTGGCCGGGGTGGGGGTGGGGGTGGGGGTGGGGGGTGGTTCTCACGCCCAACGACTCCACTCCCCACTCCCCGTCCCTGTGCTTCCTGCGGGCAGCTCAGGACCGCCCGGAGCTGGATGTCGACACAGGAGGGTGTGCAGGGGCCAGGCCAGGCCTGGGGGCCAGTCCAGGGGGAGGAAGAGTGTGAGCCAGGGAGGCGGGGAGCCCTGCGCTGCACCCCTGGCTCCCAGGGTGGCCGCCTGGGAGGGCCCAGGTGTGTGTTCAAGGGAGTGACTGGGACACGGAGGGGTCGCCTTTGGGAGGGGGCGCCAGGAAGGGTTTCAGGCCCTTCGGGGGGTGGGGCGTTAGGGTGAGAATCTGCGGTTTGGTGGGTCTTGTGGCTGCTGTCCAGAGAATGACTCCGGTGCTCTGGTCTCCTGTCCCCGTGCCCTGCAGGGCCCCGGGCGGCGTGGGTGCCGCGGGCCTCTGCAGCTGCTCATGGCATCTTTGTGTGAAGCAAGGTGACCAGACCCAAGCAGGTGGTGGGAGGGTGGAGGGCGGGTGGCCCGAGACCTCAGAGGCGGGTGGCCGTCCTCTCTAAAGGGCCCCAAGGGGTGGGAGGCGAGTGATGCCAGATCTTTTTTTTTATTTTGTTTTTTTCCCCAAGGGAAGCCAGATCTAGGGAACATTTTCCTAATTTTGAAAAACTCGGGCAACTATCGGCTTGAATTGCTGATGACTTAGTGCTGATACTTGGCCTTCTGGAGCTCTAAAAGGTGGCTCTTTCACACACTCCACCTTGAAGAACGCAAAGTTCTGCAAAAGGAAGCGTGCAGGTAGCGTGAGCTCAAGCCGTGTGTGCAGGAGTCCACCCCCGCAGGGTGTTTCTTCCTCTCCTGCCGTCCCCCCTTCTCCAGGGCCCTGACACTCACTGACCTCTTGGGCCTTCTCTCCGTTCATTGACGTCTTTAGAACTTTCTCGTCTCTCCTCACCAAGTTCCGCGGCCCCTTAGCTAGCCAACAGCCTCAAGCTTCTGGAACCTCTTTGGAACCTCTTTTTTTTTTTCTTTTTCCAGAATCTTTTTAACTTGGGCCACCTCCCTCCCTCCCTCCTCTGGAACCACCACGGCCTCCCAGGGCCACACTCTGTTTTTGCTTCGCTGAGACGGCCACCTGGTCTCCCTGGTGCCTCAGTTTCCTCAAATGCCCGCTGCCCTGCAGAACCCCGACCCCCAGTCAGTGCCCCAGCACCCTTTTTTGCTGCTACACCGGCTGGCAGGGTGCTGGTCTTGAACCTCTGTGATCTGGGCACCACCCGTCGCGTGGCCCTAAGCCTTGGTTGGATCCCACTTTTATTCCCTCAGTCATCTTCGTGCCCCTCTGGCTCCTGCACTTGCCTTGTGCTTTGCTGCAAAACTTGAGGTCGGCACATGCAGGCGGCCTGGCACCCTCAGGGTGTCAAGTCCGCATCCAGATCTGAGGACCAGGGTCATTCCGCCTCCAACCCCACCTCCTCCATCTTGGGCTCTCCTCTTTCCATTGGTCTTTTTCTTTGGTTGTAAGTATATCAAGGGTCTTTCATTAAAAGAAAAAGGGGAAAAAATAAAAAGTAAAAGAAAAAGGGGAGAAAGAAGTAAACCCACACCTCCGAGGCCACCACGTCTCGCTGGCGTGCTCACCTCCTCCCATCGCCACACCTGGTTGGCACTGCCTTGCTCACCTGTCCCCCTTCAGGCTCAGCTCTCTGTCCCCCCTCACGGGACCGAGCCAGCTCTTGCACAGGACCCTGGTGATGCCCTGGCCTCGCCGGCGTTTGCCAGGCCTGGTCTCACCATCCCATAGGTAGAGTCCACCCTCTTCAAAATGCTGCACTCCCCGAGTTTTGTGGAGACTCTGTGCACTTGGTTCTCCTCCTTCGGTGTCTTTTTTTTTTTTTTTTTCTTATTCATGAGACACACAGAGAGAAAGAGGGAGAGACAGAGGCAGAGGGAGAAGCAGGCTCCCTGCGGGGAGCCCAATGCGGGACTCAATCCCGGGACCCCTGGATCACGCCCCAGGCTGAAGGCAGGTGCTCAACCGCGGAGCCACCCCAGCGTCCCTTCGGTGTCTTTTATGAAAGTGATGCAAGCGCATATTTAGAAAAAACCCAAACCGGAGCAAACACTAGTCATACAAAGTCACAGCCTCCTGCCCTGCTTCCACGGCCTGGGGACTCTCGCTCTTCAGCGTGGCCTCTGGTAAGGTAGGAAGCGCCCTGCGGGGCTCCCAGAGCCGGGGGACAAGAGTTAGGGACAGGGCCTGGGTCATTTTCACTTAGAAGGAGAAGCGGCAGCAGTTGGCGCGGTGGGCTGTTGGGGACCAGGCTGCAGGACACCCTGGACGTGGCCTTTGGGAGGAGAATTGGGGACTTGCGTCAGGCCCGGGGAGGGGGGCCCCGAGAGGAGGGAATGAAGCCAAAATGGGAGCACAGAGGAGCTGCGATTGAGAGTCGGAGGGACCCGCGCACCCTGGACACCCCGAGCGGGCCCGGGGGCGAGAGCAGCCCTGGCGCGGGGCGCTGGGGGGGGCGCCGTGGGGGGCGTGGAGCCGCGTGTGGAGCCCCGCGGGCCTGCTGTGTTCCCTCCTGCGTCTTCCAAACCTCCCAAGTCAGCAGTTGAGGTCCCGGGGTGACCTTTCACGGGCGGATCTCGGTTTCCAGCTTCTCTTGAAAATCCTGACCCGTTAGCGGTTCTGGGCCCGCGTTCCCCCAGCAGCCGGGTGTGGGGGGGACCCCGGCGGCTCTGTTCTCCGGCCCCCTGGGCCCCCCTGGGCCCATCAGCCTCCCTTACGCCCAGGAGCCCCCAGTAGAGCTGCAGCCGGAGGAGCGCCGGGGCCGGGGTGCGCCAGACCCCGACGCCGCAGAGGAGGAGCCGGCGGCCCCCAGCAGCATCGGGCCGGGATGTCCGCACGGTCGGGACGTGGCCACCCCGGGCGGCGGGACGGGGACAGGCGCAACCGTGGCTGATGCCAACACCCCAGAGCTCTGGTGGAGACCGGAGGGAGAGCGTGAGGGCAGCGCGTCCTGGAGCAGCCCGGAGATTAGGGTCTAGAAGGCCCGGGGAGCCCGTCTCCCGGCCCTGGGAGGGATGGGACACCCCGGGGCACTGAAGGGAACTTTGGACTTCAGGCTGGGCGCCCCCGTTCTGGGTCCCAGGACGGCTGGCCAGGGAGTCCCCCGGGACCAGTGCCTGGCTTCGTCCTGCCGTTGCCGGTCACCCTTTTCCTTACCACGCGCCCCTGACTGCTGGGCACCCCGGCCTGTGCTGCTAGAGGCGCGTCCCTCATCCCACCCAGTAATCCCAGGTGTCTGCGTGGCACCTTCCTCCCCAATTTCTTCCAGACCTTAGCTCAAATGTCACCCTGGCAATGGGGCCTTCTCCGTCATCCTATTGAAAGCTCACACGCTCAGATATATACTTCATCAGCCTTCCGTTCCCCCACAGCGCTTGTCTCCACTGGAGATACCGCTTACCTGTGGTCACCCGTCCCCCGTGACCCCCCTCCCTGGCATAGAGGCTCCTCGAGCTCGGGGACTTCCCTGGTGCGTGGCCGGATCTCCAGCCCCTAAACCGTGGGACATGTGGCAGGCCAGCAGTGTCGCTGTGCTGATGTGGGACTCAATCCTGGGTCTCCAGGATCACACCCTGGGCTGAAGGCAGATGCTCACCCGCGGAGCCACCCGGGTGTCCCTTCTTTCTGGCTCATAGGCAGCAGGAAGGATTTTCTATCAATCCAAGACTCTGGTCACTGGTGAAGGGGCTCAGAATGACTCTCTAGTATAAACGTGTCACTCGTGGGGCCCCCTGGGTGACTCAGTCAGTTAAATGTCTGTCTTCGGCTCAGGTCATGATTCCAGGGTCCTGGGATCGAGCCTGGCATCGGGCTCCCTGCTCAGAGGAGAGTCGGTCTCTCTTCTCCCCCTGCTCGTGCTCTGCTGCCCCTCAAATAAATCTTTATTAAAAAGGTCCTTACTATTTTTAAAGAGTACTTATGTATTTATTGGGAGAGACCGTGTGCTTGAGGGTGCATGTGAGCAGGGGGAGGGGCAGAGGGAGGGAGAGATGCTCAAGCAGGCTCTGAGCTGAGCAGGGAGCCCGACGTGGGGCTCGATCTCCCCACCCTGAGATCACAACCAAGAGTCAGATGCTGAGCCGACTGAGCCACCCAGGCGTCCTCCGTCGTTGGTATTTTGATGCCAAGGGCAGCGCCGGGGACTCTGCTTACCTCTTTGAATTGCAAAGAGCAGCAGACACAAACCCAGGACACCCTCGTGGTTCCCACGTTAGTTTGTACCTGAGCGATGGAGGCCTTGGGAAGCTCGTTGGCCCCAGGTGAGGCAGCCTTAGGACGGGGGGCTGACCTCTCCTGCTTCTCTCCCGTAGGCATTTGCATCAAGTGCGGGCTTGGCATCTACGGAGCGAGGCAGGCCTGCCAGGCCATGGGGAGCCTCTATCACACGGATTGCTTCACCTGTGACTCCTGTGGTAGGTGACCTCTTCCTCGGCCCTCTGGCACCTAAGTGCCAAGCACCTGCCATCAGCTCTGGCCCAGGTGGAGTGTGGAGGAGGCTGAGTTGTGGCCCCTCTCCTTCTGGGCCTGGCCTGCTTGGGAGGCCCAGGCCCCCGGGGAGATCCTCTGGGCCCTGGGGAGGGAGGTGTGGAACCAGGGGGGGAGCCCTGTGCCGCCAGAGGGAAAGGCTGCCCCTCGGGCCCTTGGCCTTGGGGCCCCATGTCTCCTGGCTGCCTGGGTGGGGCGCATGTGCTAGAACTGTGCTTCCTGCTTGGGCATGGGGCTGCTATTTCTTTTCCCTGCAGTTTACTTATTTTTTTTCTCCCAAGTATCAACTATAAATGTTATAATTTAACCTAGACGAAATTCTAAAAAGAAAAAAGTAGCTATTATCCAACCAACCTAATAAATCTTCACTCTTGATTCCACCCCCTTTCCTTCAGGCTTTGCCCCGAAGCAAATATCTTTCGTTTATTGATACTAAGCCCTTTAATATTTTATGTTACAAAAAAAAATATTTTACGTTACAGGAGTGTGGTACACGCACAGTGTTAAGTCAGACTGTCCTGAGAAGCTGTTTTTGCCATAGCAGAAACCACTCCTCTTTCCATTCCTGGTCCCATTCCCCAGAGGCAACTGCTTGGTACTTTTTTTTTTTTTTTTTAGCAGTTTCTAGAATCTAGTAGACATCCCTGCATCTGTAACAAGCATACACTGCTGTCTCTTTTTTTTTTAAAAAAAGATTTTATTTATTTCTTTATTCAGAGAGTGCGGGTGAGGATGTGCCATTTTCAGACTTATTTTTGCTTTGACAGATGAGGAACAGGTTCTTACACTGCCCACTTCTCTTCCTTCCAGTTTTCTGAGTGTAATTCCATCATAAGTTGTGGTCAAGGGACGCCTGGGTGGCTCCGTGGTTGAGCATCTGCCTTCAGCTCAGTCATGATCCTGGGATCCTGGGATCGAGTCCTGTGTCAGGCTCCATGCGAGGAGCCTGCTTCTTCCTCTGCCTGTCTCTGCCTTTCTCTCTGTGTGTGTCTCTCATGAACAAATAAATAAAATCTTAAAAAAAAAATTAAATTAAATAAATAAGTTGTGATTAAGTCAATAAGCCAAGTTTATGTTACTTTGAGTATTTAAAAATTCACTGCAGAGCCAAAAATTATACTGTGATACATTCTGTAGTTTTTTACGTTTCCTTTTTTTTTTTTTTTTTCCTTTTTTAACCTTTTCTTTCCCTTGTATTGGCTTGTTTCATCCTATCTTTGTCCCTCCACCTCCTTCCCCAGGCCCCATTATATAAGGCATCCTACTGAATCCCTCTGGACCCCTGTGGAGTGCCTATTCAGTGCTTTGCCTGTATCCGCCCTGCATTGAATCCACTCTTTCCTGGAAGCTTTTAGCTGGGGAGAACAGAGATGCTGCTGAGGAGGCTTAAACTCAGAATATTTTTTGGCTCCCTGAACCGGGAACCCAGAGATAAGGACTGGCTTCAGGTTGTGATTGATCTAGTGGCTCAGGCCCTATGAGATGCTTGGCTCGGTTTCCCTTGGGTTTGGCTTTTGCCTTGGGGCAGCTTCTTTTAGGGTGGTGAAATGTCTGAGGCAGCTTGAGACTTCCATTGGCGCCCCGCTGGTCTGGAGGAAGAGGGGACCTGTTCCAGTCACATTTTTGGAAATTTCTTTTCCAGAAAGCACCTAGCAAATATCTCTTTGTATGTCATTGGCCAGAGCATCTCACACATCCATTCCTGAGCCAGTCTCTTTGGTGGTGGGGAGTGTGATGATTGATTGACCGACTTGCCTGCGTCTCTGAGTAATACCGTAATAAGGGAGGACGAGTTATCTTTATACTAATCAAGCCCATCGAGGGATAAGGGGAGTGGATTCAGGTTTCCCTTGAAGGAACCAGGCTGTCTGAGGTAAGGTTGGCTACTGAACACCGTGGAGGAGAGAGAAAGAATCGAAGCTGTGAAGCATTGCCTACGAGATTTTGCTCCTGATACCTAAGAAAGGGCACGTGGGAGGTCAGTGTTCTGAGTTCTGCTCTAAAATGCCTTTATTCTATGCTCATACATTTTAGTTTGGAATAGATTCCCAAATTGGAAACATTTTTCACTCCGCATTTTTTTTAATCTTTTTTTTTTTTTTAAAGATTTTATTTATTTATTTGAGAGAGAGAGTGAGTGAGAAAGAGCACAAGAGGGAGCAGGAACAGGAGTGGGGATGAGGGTGTGGGGAGGAACAGAAGGAGAAGCAGGCTCCCCGCTGAGCCGGGA
Organism: Vulpes vulpes; assembly: GCF_048418805.1. Lineage (NCBI taxonomy): Eukaryota > Metazoa > Chordata > Mammalia > Carnivora > Canidae > Vulpes > Vulpes vulpes. The sequence goes on from NC_132780.1 coordinate 4,882,163, forward strand.
GCCCAGACTCTGGGCTTCATCCCAGGACCCTGGGATCATGACCTGAGCCAGAGGCAGCTGCTTAACAGACTGAGCCACTGAGTGTGTGTGTGTGTGTGTGTGTGTGTTTTAAAGATTTTATTTTTAAGTAATCTCTACATCTGACTTGGGGCTTGAACTTACAACCCTGCCTGCGATCAAGAGTCCTACTCCCCAAGGCCTCAGCCAGCCAGGCGCCCCTCACTCAGCATTTTGAGTTTTACCTTCCAGCGGCCACTGTTGCTGCTACGTTCTGATGCCCTTCTGATTCACGTTTGTGTGTGCGTGATCCGGGTTTTCCTTTGGGGAGCTCTTGGGAGGAGGACTGTCATGTTGCACGGTGGCCTCTGGACAAGGCCGTGTGCTGCCCAGTTCCAGGTGGTGTCACTGACATCGATACAACGGCAGCCGTGCTCGTGAAGTTGGACGATACAGCTTGTATATTTTATTTATGTGTGGTGTAGACAACCACTGCGGTTGCCTGGGCACACACAGAGCCCTGCGAGACTGGAGATTTGCCCCCTCGGTTCTGGGAATTTTCTTTTTTTTGGTACTGGTTATTTTATTCCCCTTTTTTTTCTCCAGAACCGAATTCACCAGTGTATAATCAAGATAATACATTATGTCCAAGTTGAGTTTACTTGAAGACGACTAGGCCGGATTCACATTAAAAAACTCATTAATGTATATATAGATGCCTGGCTAGCTCAGTCGGTAGAGTATGCGGCTCTTTTTTTTTTTTTCTTTGAGAGAGATTTTATTTATTTATTTGAGATAGAACGAGAAAGAAAGAGCACAAGCGGGACTCAATCCCAGGACCCAGGGATCATGACCTGAGCCCAAGGCAGATGCTTAAGTGACCAAGTCACCCAGGCGTCCCTAAAGTTTCAGGTCTTTTATCAATTTAGGGAAAAATCTTAGCTATTTTATTTTCAAAACTTGCTTCTCTCCCATTCTTTCTATTATTTACTTCTAGAATTCAAATTCGGAGTATTAGACTTTCTCATTCTATTGGGTCTCTTAATCTCTTCCTCTCATATTATCCATTTCTCTGTCTCCCATTCTGTTTAATTTTCTCAGATCTGTCTTACAGAAACTAGAATCCAGATCACTTATTTTCGCCTTCAGCTGCGTTTTTTCTCTTTAAAGATTTTATTTATTTATTTATTTATTTATTTATTTATTTATTTATTTATTATAGACATAGAAAGGGGGGGGGGGCAGAGACACAGGCAGAGGGAGAAGCAGGCTTCCTGCGGGGAGCCCGATGTGGGACTCGATCCCAGAACTCCAGGATCACGTCCTGAGCCGAAGGCAGATGCTCAACTGCTGAGCCACCCAGGCGTTTCCGAAAAGATTTTCTTTTTAAGTAATTTCTACCCTCAACATGCGGCTCGAACTCCTATCCCTGAGACCAAAACTCACATGCTGTACTGACTAAGCCAGCCAGGGGCTCCTATACTTTTTTTCCTAGCAATGGAGTTTCTGGGTCCTGGAGTAACATTTGTGTCACTTTAATATATGCTGCTAAGCAGTTTACCACGGTAGACAAAACAATGTATTATCCTGCTGGCAATGTATTAGAATTCCAGTTTTTCCTCTTTCCCACCAGCAGGTAGCATTGTCAGTCTTCCACCATTCGAGTGGGGGTGGTGTGGTATATTAATGAGATTTTATTTTATTTTATTATTCTTTAAAGATTTTATTCATTCATGAGAGACACACAGAGGCAGAGACACAAGCAGAGAGAGGGAGAAGCAGGTTCCCTGTGGGGAGCCTGAGTCAGGACTTGATCCTGGGACCCCAGGATCATGCCCTGGGCCGAAGGCAGGTGCTCAACTGCTGAGCCACCCAGGCACCCATGACACTTTGTTTCATCACATGGTTTTGTAATTTTTGATTGTGGAGGTCAGCCTGTGGGAATTGAGTGAGGTCTGTGTGGAGGGAGATTTCCCCGGGGTGTATTTTTTTTTAAGATTTTATTTTTTTATTTAAAAAATTTTTTTTTTATTTATTTATGATAGTCATACAGAGAGAGAGAGAGAGGCAGAGACACAGGCAGAGGGAGAAGCAGGCCCCATACACCGGGAGCCTGACGTGGGATTCGATCCCGGGTCTCCAGGATCGCGCCCTGGGCCAAAGGCAGGCGCCAAACCGCTGCGCCACCCAGGGATCCCTCAGATTTTATTTTTTAAAAATTGTATTTATTTTTATTTTTTTAATTTTATTTATTTATTCTTAAAGATTTTATTTATTTAATCACAAGAGACAGAGAGAGAGAGAGAGAGAGAGAGGCAGAGGCACAGGCAGAGGGAGAAGTAGGCTCCATGCAGGGAGCCTGACATGGGACTCGATCCTGAGTCCCCTAAGTAACCTCTGTACCCAATGTGGGGCTCCAACTTGCATCCGCGAGATCAAGAGTTGCACGCTCTACCATCGGAGCCAACCAGGTGCCCCCCATCCATGTATTAGCTCGCTCCTTTTTATTGCTGAGTAGGATTTTATTGTATGAACATACCACAGTTTGTGGTACGTTCACACACTGATAGATTGTGCTGTGAACATTCTCGTACAGGTCATCTGTGGACAAATGTTTTCATTTCTCTCTCGGGTAAATTCCAAGGAGTGGAATTTCTGGGTCATAGGCTAAGTGTATGTTTAACTTCATAAGAGACTGCCAAACTTTTCCAAAGGGGGTTGTGCCATTTTCATACTCCCACTAGAAATGTTAGAGTTGGGTTATTCTATGTGTTTGCCAACAAGCGGTGTTTTTGTCTTTTTAATTCACCCATTCTAATGGATGAGAAATGGTATCTCGTGGTTTTAATTGCATTTCCCTGATGACTAATAAGGTTGAGCATCTTTTTTGTCTGCCTCTTGGCCATTTATATCTTCTTTTATGAAGTCTGTCCGGGTCTTTTGCTCAACTTTTGAATTGAGAGTTACTTGTCTTTTATTACTTAGTTGTAAGACTATATATATTCTGAGTAGAAGTTTTTTTCAGATGTATGTTTTATGAATATATTCTCATGGTATTTTTTTTTAAGTAGGCTCCATGCCCAGCATGGAGCCCAGCATGGGGCTTGAACTCACGACCCTGAGATCAAGACCCGAGCTGAGATCAAGAGTTGGATGCTTAACCGACCGAGCTACCCAGGCACCCCTCATAACGTACTTTTGTGTATGGTATGAGGTGAGGAATTGAGTTTCGTTTTTGTTCCATATTTCATTTTTTCCCTTCAGTTGTCATAGCACCATATGCTGAAAAGACTTTGCTTTCCAACTTGTGTGTTTATTGAAATATTTATGGGTCTATTTTTGCATTCTGGTCTGTTCCACTGATCTTTGGGTCTTTCCTTACCCCAATATTACACTGTCTCGATTACTTGAAGTCTTAAGATAGGCAGTGTAAGTCTTCCAGAATTGTTAATCTTTTGCAAGATTATTTGGCTATTTTGGTTCTTTGTATTTTTATATAAATTTTAGAATTGGAAGGCAGCCCTCAACACAAGGGTTTGAAAGAAGAAAAGAATGAAACAGAATAGAATGGCATGTCGGTTTCCACAAAAAAATAAGAATGCTGGGATCTTAATTGTGTAGCGTTGCACGTACAGATCAATTTGGGGAGAATTGAGGACAGAACATTTGAAGCCGTGAAGATGATGGTCAGGGACTGAGAGGTTTTTTTTTTCCCTATGTGCAAGCTGATGAGTTTGTCTGCCACTGCTCCACTGATGCTGACTGAAGACATGAGTCTCCTGGGGCAGAAGCTCACAGCCCTGCAGGCAGGATGAGCCTCACATTTGAATCCTTGTGCATGCCCTCGAGTCCCATGGGGTGACGCAGGGGGTGCCAGGCGGGTGCTGCAGAGCAGTGGGTGTCTGTCAAGGCTGGGAGCCCTGAGCTTAGGGAGCCCTAATGTTTTATAGTGGGCTGCCAGCAATGCTATGTGACCTGTGTTTCTGAGAAGCACATTATCTGTATACACTGGACAGCAAACAAGCCTGCTTTCGACTTCAGAGGGACATAAGCCATCTTTGTTTTCTAAGCCATTTGTTCCACAGATGTCCTTGGGGAGGTAGTTCCGAACGAAAGCTGCCAGTCCCCTGTAATGTATGCAGAAGTGTGAGAGACCCAAGGGGGAGCTGGTCTTCCAGCAACGGTAGATTGTTCTACTTATGGATGTTTTGGGGTTTTTTTAAAGATTTTATTTATTTATTCATTCATTCATTTATGAGAGACAGAGGCAGAGACACAGGGAGAAGCAGGCTCCATGCAGGGAGCCCAACGCGGAACTCGATCCCAGGACTCCAGGACCACGCCCTGGGCCAAAGGCAGGTGCTAAACCGCCAAGCCACCCAGGGATCCCCTATTTATGGAGGTCTTTTGAAATTTCTCTCAGCAAAGTCTCGTTTGGCAGAGTGAGGGTCACACATATCTCTTATTAAATTTATCCCTCAGAATTTTGCAGGGTTTTGGGGAGGCTGTTATAAATGCAGTTTTAAAAATTGTAAGTTCGTTTTCCACTCATTCGTTACCAGGATATACAAATATATTTGGTTTCACATTTCACATCCTACAACCCTGCTAAGCTCATTTATTAGTTCCCGTAGGGTTTCTTTCAGGTAGATTCCCTATTATTTTCTATATAGCACAATCATATCCTGATGAAAGATAGTTGTACTTTTTCCTTTCCAATTTTTAATTTTTTCCCCCTGTCATATTGCACTGTGTAGGGCCTCTAGTCCAATGCTGAATCCTAAGGGGAAGGAAAAGCCTCTAATGTTTCCCCCTAATGTCTGATGTCAGGTCACGGTTTCTCTCAGGTGCCCTTTATCAGGGGAGGAGGCTCCCTCCTGTTCCTGGTTAGGCGCGTGGTTTTTCTCCTGATTCTGGTGGGCTGCCTCTAACAGCAGGCAGGTCTGCTGGGGCTCTTGTTTTGACAGGAACACCCCTTTCACGAGGGCCTTAACTGGTGAGAGTTATACTTCTAATGTTCAAAGATTATGACAATTCATTCTGGAACGTCTGCTCTGAGTCCCACTGAAGTGATTTTTTAAAAAAACATTTTATTTTTTTAAAATATATTTATTTATTCATGAGAGACACAGAACGAGAGAGGCAGAGACACAGGCAGAGAGAGAAGCAGGCTCCATGCAGGGAGCCCTACGTGGGACTCGATCCCGGGTCCCCAGGGTCATGCCCCGGGCCGAAAGCGACACTAAACGGCCGAGCCACCTGGGCCTGCCCCTTAAAAAACATTTTTAAAAATATTTATTTATTTTAGAGAGAGACAGAGACCATGGGCGGGGGGGTGTACAGAGAATCTCAAGCAGACTCTGCTGAGCACAGAGCCTGATGCGGGGCTTAATCTCATGATCCTGAGATCATGACCTGAGCTGAAACCAAGAGTCAACTGACTGTACCACCCAGGTACCCCTGAAGCAAATTTTTTTTTTTTAAGATTTGTTTATTCATGAAAAACACAGAGAGAGGCAGAGACAGAGGCAGAGGGAGAAGCAGGCTCCCTGCGGGGAGCCTGATGTGAGACTTGATCCTGGGACTCTGGGATCATGACCTGAGCCAAAGGCAGATGCTCAACCACTGAGGCACCCAGGTGTCCCACAAATGTATTTTTTTTAAAGACTCTATTTCTCTGACAGAGAAAGTATAACCAGGGGGAGCAGGAGATGGAGAAGCAGACTCCTCACTGAGCAGGGAGCCTGATGCAGGACTCGATCCCAGGACCCTGGGATCATGACCTGAGCTGAAGGCAGATGCTTAACTCACTGAGCAACCCAGGTGCCCCAGCAAATGTATTTTTAAAAATTAACCAGAACAGCAGTTTACACATGAAAAGCACTTCCTTATATATTTGCTTTGAGAACCTCTTACAACAATCTGTCAATGGGTTCTGTTTAATTTTAAAAATATGGGATCCCTGGGTGGCGCAGCGGTTTGGCGCCTGCCTTTGGCCCGGGTCGCGATCCTGGAGACCCGGGATCGAATCCCACGTCGGGCTCCCGGTGCATGGAGCCTGCTTCTCCCTCTGCCTGTGTCTCTGCCTCTCTCTCTATCTCTCTGTGACTATCATAAATAAATAAAAATTAAAAATATATTTATTATTTTATTTTTTTAAAGATTTTATTTATTTATGATAGACATAGAGAGAGAGGCAGAGACACAGGCAGAGGGAGAAGCAGGCTCCATGCAGGGAGCCCGACGTGGGACTCGATCCCAGAGCTCCAGGATCGTGCCCTGGGCCAAAGGCAGGCGCTAAACCGCTGAGCCACCCAGGGATCCCGATCCTCTATTTATTATTTTAATAGTAATGACCTACTAATAAAGGGAAATGTTAAAATTTGCCCATAATCTGCTTCTCATCTGTTGGAGAAGAGTCCTGAGAAATGGAACCAGGGGCTCATCGCTGGGTTCCAGTGGCCCAAGGCCCCCTTCTCAATCCCCGTCCTTGCAGGGAGACGACTTCGAGGGAAGGCGTTCTACAATGTGGGTGACAAAGTCTACTGCCAGGAGGACTTCTTGGTGAGTCGGAGCTGGGCCCTGGCTGGTGCCTTGTGGGGGAGCAGGGGAGGGGGCCCTCCTGCTTCTAGGGAGACCTGGGGCCAGGAGGCAGTTGCTGGCTGGGCAGCAAGTGCCCCTTTGTCACCTAACATTCTGGATCCCTTGTGTCCCGTCAGTACTCTGGGTTCCAGCAAACAGCCGACAAGTGTAGCGTGTGTGGACACCTCATCATGGAGATGGTGAGACCCTCCCCCAGCCTCCTGGAGCCCCTCTGACAAGAGCGGTCTTAGGACCCCCGTCACCTGTTGCAGACCTGCCAAGGGCTCAGAGCCAGAGCCTCTTCGGGGGCTGTGCTGAGCCTTCCGTCTGCACTGACCCTTCAGTGCCTCCCACCTCCAGATCCTGCAGGCCCTTGGGAAGTCCTATCACCCAGGCTGCTTCCGGTGCTCGGTGTGCAACGAGTGCCTGGACGGGGTGCCCTTCACAGTGGACGTGGAGAACAACATCTACTGTGTCAGAGACTATCACACGTGAGTCCCGGCGCCATGGGGCAGGTGACCCCCGCCGTTTCTCCCGCCTCCCGGGAAAGCGTCTTCCCCCCCTGCCTGTCTGGGTTCTCCATTCCTGGCCTTTCCACCTCCAGCCTCCCCATCAGTCGGTCCTCAGTGGCGGGTGCAGGGCCTGGATCCCTGTCTGGAACCCTCTCTTGGATGATTCAGCGCCAGTCGTCTCTTTCCTCTCCCTGCCTTTGCCTGCACGTTCCGTCTTAGTCGGCGGTGGGGGGGACACCCCCCTCCCAGGGGCCGGCCACCTCCCTGGGGTGGGGGCTTGGAGCCTCTGCAGAGTCCTTTCCCTGGCCGGCTGGCGTCCACGTGAGCAGCCAGTCCTTTCCCCCAGCTGTGGCTCCAGGCCCGGCCCGCTGAGCTCTGGTCCCGTGCGGCTGCCGCGCGTGGGGTTGGTGCCCTGCATGGAGCACGAGTACTCAGTGTACAGCTGGGCTTTGTGGGGGTTTCAGCTAGGGGAGCCCCCCCCCCCCGGACAATTAGGGGAGAGGGTAAGGAGAACCCGAAGCCATCCCAGAGGAGTTGATGGGGTGGCTATGAATTGGGGAGCCAGATGAAGGCCCAGAAGGCACCGCAGAGGCTGCCCCCCTGCAGTGTGTCCACATAAGGAAAGGGGTCCTGAGGCTTAGGGCCATGTCGAGGGGCTCCCGTGGGTGGGTGGGTCTGCCTTTCTGCCCTTGGCCTCTGGCCACTCAGGGGTCACTCCTGGTTTCCTTTATTCCTCCAGGGTTTTTGCACCAAAATGTGCCTCCTGTGCCCGTCCCATCCTCCCTGCACAGGTAGGAACCACTCACGTGGAGATGACCAGGTGCCTGGCCCAGCCTTGCCTGGTTCTGCTCAGGCTGGCCCCAGGCCTTGGGCCCCGGGGGAGGAGGAGCAGATGCTCCTGCCCCGTATCCCTCAGGGCCGAGGGCTGTGTTGTGCCCATAAGCACCTGTGTGTCCCAGCAAGAGTTAGAAGTGGTGGCCCTCAGCTCCGTTGCCCACGGACGTAAGGATGGCTCCGCGGGTCTGTTCGCCCTGCAGGCTGAGGTGGTGGGGGGAGCAGGCGAGAGAAGGTTGCAGTCTGTGCAGGAGACGTCCTGGGGGGCTCTCCGGCACCATGCCCTCCACCCACGCTGGCTCTGCCCCAGGCTGGTGTGCCTAGGGAGAAAGGACTGGCGGTGGCCCTTCCTGACTGCAAAGAACTGAAAAGAACATGTAGACACACGTAGACACTCACGTGACAGCTCTCCCGGATGCGTGTGCGTGCTCCTGGGTGTCGCTGGGGGGGGATGTCCATTCGTGTGCACCTGCCGACGCCCGTTCTGCCCGTGGGAGCACCAGAGGCAGGGTCCACATGGGCACGAATGTGCACCTGCCACGACCAGGCCGTGTGTGTAGGCGTGTGCACCCCACACAGGTCGCCCCAAACCCCAATTTGCTGACTGTGTCCGAACGCCGTCTCTTCCTCCAGGGCTGTGAGACGACCATCCGTGTGGTGTCCATGGACAGAGACTACCACGTGGAGTGTTACCACTGTGAGGTGAGCCTGGGCCCCCCTGGAATGCTGGTGGCTGGGCAGCCCCCCTCCATGTAGACCCCCTTTTTTTTAAAAAAAAAAGATTTTTATCTGTGAGAGAGCACGAGTGGGGGGGTGGGGAGAGGGAGAAGCAGGCTCTCCACTGAGCAGGGAGCCTGACACGGGACTCGATCCCAGGACCCTGGGACCCCGACCAGAGCCGAAGGCAGATGTTTAACCAACTGAGCCAGCCAGGTGCCCACACGCAGGTGTCCGCTTCTCTAGGTGTCCTGTGGGCCCAGCTCCCCGGCTCTGGTTCTGTCCCGCACTCCCCGCCCGCCCCGGGGAGCCCTCTCCCTTCTCCCCAAGCTACGTCCTCAGCCCACTTCCTATTCGATCAAATATTTACTGAGGGTCTCAGGGGGTGGGGTGCTGGGATGCACAGGGATGAGCCTGGAGCCCCCACTCTTGCAGCAGGGATGAGTGCTCTGGCAATGTCTACACAGGTCGTTACCGCCTTCACGGTGACTTGTCCGAGTAGGTGGGAGGCCTTGGAGAATCAGGGAAGGCTTTCAGGAGAGGGGGACGCCCCAGCTAAGACGGGGCCAGGGCGAAGGTGCGCAGCTGAGTCAGGAGGAGTTGGCAGGAGCTGGGACGTGAGGCTGAGGACTACGCATGATCCTGGGGGCGGTGGAAAAGGGTGACACGGTGGCAGGGGCACTTTGGGGAGGGGGCTCTTGGCCGTTCTCCGCACGGCGGGGCTGTGGTCCTGGCTCGGGGTGGCTCGCGGGGTTGCGTGCTGGCCAGGCAGTTAAAAGGGACTGGGTTTGGTCAGTGACCGGACGGGGCAGTTTGGGGGTTAGGAGGTGGCCACGGGGAGCCCTGGAAAAAGCGAGGGTGCGGGGTGGAGCGGAGAGGTGGCCTCCTCTGGGGCCCTGGGGATGGCCGAGTCCAGGGGCAGCTACACGGGCGGGAGTTCAGACTCTGGCTGCGGGAGTAGGAATTTGGGAGTCGGGGCACCCATAGGTCTCTCTTCTCTGATACTCTCCCCCGAGGTCTCCAGTGGTTTGGCCCCCCCAAATTTTCAACTCAAGGAGACCAGTGGGCCCTCTTTGGGGCCTGGAGAACCTCTTGAGGTGGTCACCTGGGCACTTGTAGGGCTCACCCCGCTGCTCCCCCGTCTCCAGGGCCCCAGGGTCCGTGTCGCGTATCTCGCACCCAGAGCAGGGGACGTAGGATGGAGACCCAGGCCTTGCTGCCGCGTGGCTGGAGACCTGAGGCCTGTGTGGGGGAGGCCAGGGCACGACGGAGTCTCCCAGGGAAGTCGCAGCGGCAGGAGAGGGGCCCAGCACAGCCCAGCAACGGCGACCTTTGAGGGGTGCTGAGGGGCCATATGGGGAGGCCAGGCCGAGTGAGCACAGGAGAGGTGGGAGAAAAGACGAGAACAGCATGTCGGGCCTCAGCCCCAGGGAGAAGCGGGAGGGAGGGTCAGTGAGAGCTTCAGTGGCACTCAGGGGACAGCCTAGAAGCAGGTGGCCCTGGTTGGGGCAGGCGGCCCAGCGGGAACTGGGATCCTGCTGCTGGACCTGGGATCCTGCTGCGGGACCAGTAAGGGACCTGGGAAGGAGGCGCCGCCGCCGTAGTCATCCCCCCCCCCCCCCCCCCCCCCCCGCAGTGACAGGGCATCCTGTCTGCTGTCCTGGGGGCCGTGGGGTCCCCCTGGGGCCTCTGAGCACAAGAGCGGGTGATCAAGGCAGGCTTCAGGGGTGGGGTGCCAGGGCCGGGGAGACCCTTGTCCCCAGGCCTCCCTGGTGTGTGGTGGTTAGCGGCAGGGCCCCCGGA